>NC_034413.1:70420709-70720709 GCF_002078875.1 Numida meleagris | reverse complement strand
GCTGGGCCTGGCAACTGCCTTCTGTGGGAATTAAGCCCAGCTGAGGTGGGCTCCATGTGTTTCCTTGTGCTCCTTGGGGAGGCTGAGCTGTTGGGATGCAATTTCCTCTTCCCTTTTGCTTTATCTTGTTGGAGTCTCCCTGACCAGGTCAAATGCCAGTGAGCTGCCTTCCAAGCCACGAGTCACAGTGCCACCAGGTTACAGGTGGAACTGAACAGAATCTGAGTGGAAGACGACAAGAAACGAAAAATGCAAGTACTGGCCAAATGATATTTATTGAATGTTGCGTATTTATGCATAAAGCACGTGCTGTTAAAATACAAGTGAATGTGAGAGTACGAGCGAATGAAGAGGTATTTGAATTTTAATGCTAAGTACTGTATGTATCATCATGCGGGCTGGACCAGCAACTCGAGCATGTCTGGAAGGCAAATCTGTGAAGCTGTATTAGGGATGCTTTACACGTAGTAGTCGGGTGGTGTGAGTGGGGACGGCGAGAGGGAAGAGAGCTTTGGGTTACAAAGACCTGGAAGTACCTTGAAAATCACAGATTAGTTTTGTTTAATAGGCATATTCTGAAAATAATGTTTCTGCATATATTTCTGCATATGTTTTGAAAATTCAATCTGAAGCCTCAGCGTTTTCGATGTCTTGCCTCAAGAAAAATAGCTGCAGTTGAAAATCAGGAATTGTCAGTGTGCATTGTCAAAACAACTTTATTTTATCAAGTCAAGATAATGTTGAGAGAAGTCTATACCCACTTTAATTGCTTTGACATTCAATTAGCAAGACATTCTACTCCTCTCCAATAGAATGAGCTGTTGTGTGGCTCACAGGAAAACCTGGCTGGAAAAGCACCAGGGGATGTCATCAGGGCCGTGTTCCCAGCACGGTTCACCTTACCCATCTCACTGCTGACAAGGCATGCACGCTTCCTCCTCTCCTGTGTTAGAAATTCCCCAAGAAACCTATTCCACTTCTTTACACTCCCCTATTCATTTTTTTTTTCCTACCACAGGACTTGAATCTCCCTCACTGCAATTTAAATCCCTGAGTTTTTTGCTCAGTTCACCATTAAGCTGAAAAAATTATTTTCCTTCCATCTTTGCTACGTACTGTCAACAAACTTGAAAATTGTTCTTGTGTCCTCTACAAACTGCTCTTTTTTTTTAGGATAAACAGCCCCAACTCTTCTAATCTTTCCTCATATGTCAGGTTTCCCAGACCTCTGATTAATTTCATTGCTCTCCTTGAGATGCATTATGCTCGGTGAATAATGGCCCTTGTCCCCTAGGATAGGTCATTTATACATATAGCCGAATATTTATTCATTTAATCATTTTACAATATGTCGATTGACGTAGCAGCTGAGCACTTGCATAGTGCTTACAGCTGTGAGCTTGAAACTGTTAGAAGACTAAATAAGTGGTAACAATCAAATCAAATGAAGATACTCGATCTGCTCTGAAACTTGTTAGGCTTTGGCATTAACAAATGGTTCAAGCGACTCTTAATTCTGACGAACTGAACTGGTTGCAAATAGGCATCCAAAAAAATGCCTTTAAAGATAATGTGGTCCTACCATTGCTGATGTATTGAGTTTACGAAAAGAGTGGCAAAAATCCTATGTCATGGAAGGAATTGAAAGTTAGTGCGAAGTTCTGGTAGGTCCTGGTAGGATTGTCTAAACTTGCTATATTGGACATTTTGAGAGCTTGTTAAGGGAAGTGAAGAGGGCAGCTTTTCAGCATGGGCAGTGTAGGGGCATCTTGGTACCATGGGATGCAGGTCCTGCGTGGGCATCTGCTCTGTGGGCAAGGCAGAGGGCTCCGTGCCTTGCTATTTGCCTGTACTTCTTGCTAGGTATTATTAAAAAAAGGGGAAAAAAAAAAAAAAAAAAGGAAAATCATCAGGCAATAAATCAGATCCCAGGCAAAAAATCTTCAATGGTGGATTTTAAGATGCATGGAATTCCTCTTATGATGCACAACTGAACCTGTAGCTTCCTCCTTCGTAAGGCAACCCGTTCCTGACTGGTTGCTGTTTTTTCAGAAGTTTTAAAAACAAGGAACAAATCACATTGCATTACAGTCGTGTTCTTCCCTGTGGCCTATTGGCTCGTGCAGGAGATGGGTCCAGCTGTACCAGCACTAACGGAGCAGCCGTGCTCGGGGAGACCTGCCCCTCCCTGCTGCCTTTGTCTTGGTGTGCTACCAGCTGTCTTTAACATAGCTGAGCTCTGTTGCTGATTATTACTCACTGCAAAAGCCCCTTGAATTATTTTTCCTTTGTGCCTTCACCATGCCATATTCTCTCAGTGCCGTTTACAAAGTTGCAGAAGAAAGGATTTGAAGCTAGAAACTCCCAGCTATCTTGAGAGTTTGGTTCTCTATTTTGTTGCCCCATTAAACAAACAAAAACCAACCCCAAACCCAGACAGCAGAAAGAAAGAAAAGCAGCATTTAAAACTGCTGACTCAGTGTATTTGATCAAAACGTCAATGAATTTGAGAAGCACTACAACAGTTTGCATGAGGGCCATAGAGGGAGAGTCTGAAGGTGAATTCTGCACAAGCGTTTTGTTCCAGCTGGCGGTAGAAGCACACTGGTAAAGCCTCTTGCTGCTCCTCTGCTTGGTTTTCAAGCAGTAGTCAGTATTCACAAGGTCGTGCTCAAGCACTGGCACAGCTGCCCAGTGTGTGCGGGGCTCACCATCCCTGGGGGTGTTCCAGAGCCGTGGGGATGTGGCACTGAGGGACGTGGGCATGGTGAGATGGGTGGGCTGGGGTTGGGCATGGAGATCCTGGAGGTCTTTTCCAGCCTAAACTGGGATGCTTCTGACCTGCTCTGACCACAGCCGTGCTGCCGGCCCGGTCCTGCTGAGCTGAGCGGCACCGCACCGCACTCTACAGAACACACATTCTGCATTTCATATCAGCTTTGAATGATTAGGTAATTTGTACCAAATCTGAGCTTGATGTTAATTTACTTAGCTCTTTCGTTGCTAGATTGAGAACTATCTATCAAATTTACATGTAATGAATTTTTGATAAACAGGTTAGGCCTAATTATGTGCAGAACAGGGGGATGTTGGGAGGGCATGGTGGAATAGCATCACCAGCTCTCCAGCGATGCCAGGGCTGCTCTCCTCAATGTGCCCGGGGCTCTGCAGAGGGCTGGTAACACCGATCCTTTCTGTGATCCATTGCAATTCCCTCCGGCTGATGGCAGGAGGAACAGCGCTTACTCTGGGTTAGGATTGTGTGAGCTGAGAAGTGCCAGCCCAGGCTGCCAAGCGAGAGTTCACATTGGATGTCTTCATTTGTCATTTTCCCAGCTCAGATATTTTGGCTGGGGCTTGGAAAGGTGCCGAGCACCTCCTTGGTGGAAAGAGAAGGAAAGAGATTTGAATCCTTAACAATGAAAAAAGAAAAAGAGTAAAACTCTCTTTAGAAATCAGTAATTGTTGTTCTTCTCCAGGCCTGCATGTGTTGAATAGTAGATATTGTGAGCTGGATAAGCAGACTTTACACGTGGCAGTTCACATGTAAATACCAAGCGTTAGAGCATCCTCAAAAGGAAGCCATAGAAAAGTGGTTCTCCATAGCACGAAACGAGGCAGTGTGAGAACCATTAATAGGGCTCTTTAAATTACAAAGTCTCTTCTTTTAACCCATAAATATTTACACTCCACATTTCTCGAAACATCTGTTCTAAATATGTAGACAAGTAGCCCCATAACCGTACGTATGACACTAATAGTTAAACTGATAAAGAGTAATAATTAATGTGAAACTTGCAAGAAATTAACTAGCTCATTTGCATTTTCAGATTGTGCCATTTCAGAAAGTGATAAAGTGTGGCTCCTGTCTGTGCCCCTCCGACCCCCGGTGGGTGGAAGGTTGTCGCCGAGCTTCTCTGGGCAGGTTTCACGGGGGGGAGGGCACCCTCCAGACATTTTCCAGTGTTTAAACAATTTGTGCCTTGCAACCTGTCATTTTGCAAAGCCGTTTGTGAAGAGAATCTTCTTTTTTTTTTTTTTTTTTCTCCTTTAAAATGTATAAAGAGAAGAAACTGATGTGACACGAATTAACTGGCGCCGTGACGGAAAGCCGATCTCCCCATCAGAGCGACCGGCGTGCGCTGCGGTGAGTAGGGGCCGCGCGGGTTTGTTAAGGCACTAAAAAGACATTGTCCTTAATGAATACCAAATTTAATGGGCACATGACAAGTCAGTTACCGTTACCCTGAGGCAATCCGAACTTATAGATCTTTTTCTTTTTCTTTTTTTTTTTTTTTTTAATTTGAGACCATTTTAATTTATACGGATACTTGAAATGTTAGAAGACACGATATCCTTTTCTGGCTGGTGCTCTAATTCCATGCCACGTGCTGAGGCGCAAAGAACAGTCAGAGATGCACGTCAAAGGCTGAGCGGCCACACCAGTGCAGCTCAGGGTCAGGCGGCATGCACCACGCAGCTCTGCTGGGCTCAGCCTCGCAGGGCTCCACACACACTGCGGGGCAGGGACCCCGCCGAGCATCGCTGCCTGCCTGCAGGCTCTGCCACCTCCGTGCAGCCTCCCAGCAGGGATGGAGATGTCAGGCTGCCGAGCGCCGGTGCTGGGACTGCCTGCAGGCAGCAGCTGGCTGCAGGTGCAGGGAGGTGATGCACGTGGGGCTCTGCGGCGCCCGGCTGCTGGCCATGGGCTGACCACCAGCGTCAGAAACGCAGGGATGTGTGAGAGCTGCTATCTGATGCTGAGCTTGCGCTGCCTGCCTTCTGCGTAATCGATGTTGCTATAAACGATGCTCTGTGAAACAGATTTTACAGCTCGAGTTGCGTATGATATTCTGCAGGTAAAGGTACATCCAGGCTGAAGCACGGATTTGTGGACCTCATCCTATTTATCTTTCGTCTTGGATGTGGCAGCTCAGCTATACTGGATTTTTTTCTTTAATGATAAATGGTGGCTATTGTAAACAGAAGCACTCAAATCATGGTCTCACTGCACACGTCTTTCACGACTGTGCTGCCACAATAATGAGGAATAGGAGATAATGACTTAAGGAAAAAGTGCTGGATTAAGTGGGACAGTAAATTAGGCATTTATCTCTCTCCATTGGAGGCCTGTTTCCACTTCCATTCCAGTCTCAGCTGAGCTCTATTTAAAAGTAAACCACGTCGTATTTCACAAAGCCAACCCACTCTATAGAAATCAGCATATAAGCGCTCACATTAAATTACCATATTACCCAGGAGGTCCAGGTTTTCAGGAAGGTCAGAGTTGAGGTGTATTAGCAAGAAAAAAATAAGGTTATACCATTCTATCTTTTTCCTAAGCATCTGGACTATGGAAAATTCCCATTTACCATCTTACTCTCTCTTTTTTTTTCTCCTCTGTTTAAAATTCTGGTAATTTTGAGACCATAAGAAAACTACTGTGTACAGAAATCACATGCCTACAGTTTCCTCCCAAGGGAAAAGGATTGTATGGTATTAGGTTCAATGAAGTGTGTTTGACTGTGTATGTTAGAGTGTTTCACTCAGAAAACTCTGGCAAAGATGATTATTACGGTACCCAAGTCATAGGACCCTTGTTTTATTTAATTCAGAGGTTGAACTTCTTAGAGCACGACTCAAGATTGCATGATGGAGAAGGCTGCTGCCTCCTCTATTATTTGTTGCAAAGGTAGAATGAGTTTCCGAGGAGAGAGATTTGGGCAACTAAAGCTGGTTTTGATTAATCTGAATCTCTTCCTGCACATCTCTTCTTCACAAATATGATGAAGGTGTATTTGCAGTGTGATGCTACTCATAAGAATACAGGCGGGGAAGGACTCTAATGTCCAGTCTCCTGCTATTTCAGGCTGCCAAATCATATAACTGTGGTAAAATCTACTAGCTCTCTCCACTGAACTGGCCCTTTCTGAGATGCTGTTTGTTCTGGCTGTAGGAAACTGTCTTCCTTTTAAACCGAAATACTTGATGACCATGTCACTCCTACTTTTCTTATGACAGCAGTATTTTAAAAACTGAATAAATGTTCTTCTTCCTTGCTATTTACTACCACCTAATGTATTTTTAAAAAGAACAAGAAAAATCACGTCCCTTTACAGATTTCATTTCACTCATGGAAGTAACTTAGCTCTTTTACTCCTTTTTGCACAATGCTTTTCTCTCCTGACCATCTTCTCAGTACTTCTGTTTTGAATTTATCTTTTCTGATCTCTGTGTTCTGAAATTAGACCCATTTTTACCCAAGTGCTATACTATTAGTGACAGATAATGATGTTAACAATATTATATATATATATATATGTATTATATGATAAAACAAGACACACTAACTAAACTTTTAACTGGCAACCTTTTTTATGGGCATGTGACTTTGCTCCGTTTGGGAGAAGTGCTGAGCTGCATTTTCTGCAGCTTATGTTAATGGAAGCTGGGCTTTGAAGAAAAATTCCTAGAAATTCTAATAGTTTACAAGCAACGGCTCACTATTTCCCCACTCTGTTTCCCATGTTGGTTTTCTGAGGCCTATTAAAAGATGAAATTATCAATCTTTTGGAAAAAAAAAAAAACAGACAAAATAATCTGGACAGCTAGGTTCATAAAAACAATTGAAGGCATAAAAAAAATCTGTTGTCTACTTTCTGTTGAGTTGGACTGAAATTAGGCAATGTCTACAAACATTAGTAGGAAGGGACGCAGAAAGACTTATCTTCCTTACAAATGCACACACAAAGGTACTGTGGCTGCTTTGCAGGCTAGAAATGATACCTTCTTCTGTAACTAACCACTTAAACACTTCTATGTCCAATGCCACTTGGAATTTCAGTTGAGTCCAAGTAAGTTCTAATGGGTGAACAGACTGATCTGTTGACTGACAGAGATCACTGAAGAGTCACCAAACTGGTGCTCTGGCAGTTCCTATTTCCTCCATTTTGTTGGATCTATCGTAGCTGTCATATTGAAATGTCTGTGGATTTGTAGAGGCATCACATGCTTGGCAGCATTGTTGTAGCGTGGTTTTTTTTGTGTGCTAGTGGAAGGGTCAACACGTAGCTTTAACTCAGAATCTCTTGGGTCCGGATTCGATGACCATCACAACTTTATTTCTGAAGGGAATGGCATTTCTTCTCTTTTCAAGCTTCCCACTGGCAGACTGACCTGTCCTTGCTCTCAGAAACTAGCTGAATACCAGCAAGCTTATTCACGGCATTTGGTGCTGGAAGTTGATCTCCTAGTTAGTTACCTTGTAGGTCAGAACACCATTAATAAATTGCATTAAGTGTTGAGGCAAAGGTTGGAGAAGGCAGAATCCAGATTGGTATTTTACTTGGTTATAGTATTTAATTAAAATATGTAAAATTATATATTTCTGCATACATATTTTCTGTTCTTCATGATGTTTTCTAAAACAAATTTCCTTAGACTTACAAAAAGTAATGCAGAAACATATTCTCGACATTACAGTGTCCACATCTAAACTCAAGCAGGGTCAGAGGGGCAAACTTTTTAGGTGTTAGCACCATGGAAGCTGATAATCAGGAAAAGGAGGCTGATACCATGAAAATATCAATGATTCTAATTGCTGCAAAATCAAGTCCTGACCTTCATTTCTAACAAACTTTGTAGATTAATTCAGACATGAGATATTTATATAGCATGGTCTGAAAACTTTCAGTTTTTCAAAGCAAGACTAATACCCTGAATGAAACTTTAACTTTCTGAACGTGGCAGTGACAGCAGGTAACATTAATTCAGGTTTTTATCCATAGAAGTGAGAAAGAGAGAGAAAAGTAGAATAATGTATATCTGAAACAATGTGCGGGTCCTCCACGGGAAGGGCTGTAAATGGAGCTTCTTTTCTGACACAATCCAAATGGAAGTAAACTCTGGTGATACTGAAGAGAAAGAAGAGAAACGTGATGTATGGTGCATATTATAGAACCCATTGCAATGTAAATTTGTTTGAAGAGCTACTTAATTCCCTGTGTTAATATGGATATTCGGGCAGTTTTGTTCTGTGATGTGTTTCCCTGCAGATGCTGATGGGCCCACTGCTTTGCATATCAGTGTCCTTCCTGTCCAGCAGCCTTCTCCATCCTTGCTGCTGGGACACAGCTTCTTGTGCAAAGGTGGTGCTTGGGGAAGCAGGTGAAGACACTGAGGGTATCTTGCTGGAGGTGTTCTCTCTCAGCTGAACTGTGTTACTAAAATAAATTCAACAATTTCAGCTAATACGTTTAAGAAAGTATTGTTAAAATATGTTATAAAGTATAGCAAGGACACAGCAAAAAATAAGTGAAAAGGGTTTAGCAGTGAAATAACTGCTGACTAAATTAGAATAAAAAACGAGAAGATAGAAGATAAACTTCGGGAGACAAGGTGAGAATAAACCAGGAGGAAGGCCAATCAGCTCTCCAGTCTTGCCTTCCAGTTCCTTCCACTCTCCAGTGCATGGCTGGGCTCCTTTCTGCATGTCCAGAACGGTGGACTGAATCTCTGGATCATAGCACTTTGATGAATGATATTAATTGAATCCGTATGTTGGAAGGAGTGTATCTGAGTTGATGTCTTTGCTTTCACTTAGGAGGAGTTCTCTTCCAAATTTTCCATTGTCTCAAGACTTGACGAAGTTGCCCATGTGCACTGAAATTCATAAACTGCCTATTTGCCAAGATTTAAATATCTAACCTTTCTGATGGCACTTGGGATTGAACTATGGTTCTTGAGAGAGGTTATTAAGCCACTGTGCCCGTTATGCTTAATTTTTTGAGAATAGGAAGTAACGTCTGCACTGTAGCCAGAATTCCTCTCTATGCTCAGCTCAGCATATTTTTTAATGTCAACAATTAAGAATTGCCATTAAAGAGTATCACAATCAAAGAATGTCTGCAATTCAGGACAAATTAATGAGGTTCACTAAAACCTCTACCACGTTTTCCTGTTCCTGGAGAAAAACCTTTTCTTCCTCTTCTTTAGTAAAGCCACCTGTAACCACTGTAGTTCCTCTTAATGACTTTAAATGAAATTATTCAGAGATTACTACAATGATAAAAAATATGCAGAGGTAATGCACTGGCAGTAAGGATGCGGATGAATACGTCTAGACCATATATGTGTAAACCTGTTAATGTGGCGGCCTTGCTGTAGGCATGCCACATGTGACCTGCCAGGTGCATACAGAACAAATGGCATCGAGGAGACTATGATAGGGTGGATGCTGAGGAAGAAATAGAGCAATGACCACTTAAAATCAATGATGGCATCTAAGGTAAAATCTCAAGTCGAGTGCGATGCTTTCATCGATTGACAGAGAAACAGACTTTCACCACTGTACTACTTGCAGTTTCCATAAACGTTAGGGCATCTTTGGTCTTGTCCGTAGAGCTGAATGTGTGTGATGTTTTTCTTATAAATAAGACTTCAGTATTTCAGGTGTAAAGTCTAATCTCTGTTTTTATTTAAAAAGAAAGAAAGAAAGAAAGAAGAAGAATATTCTAGAGTATTTGTGCCATTATATGTGGGGCTCCACCACCATACTGTAAACAGCAACCAACAGCCTTTTCCCGGTGAAAGGAGGTTTCAGATCCCACTCTTCCTGGGAGGCTGCTACTGCAACAGTTTCTACCTTGAAATATTTTTGTTTCAGGGTAAAACTGTGTCAGCAGAAAAGAAAACAAACAAACAACAAGACAAAAAACCACTGACTGAGTTGCTTGGAAGGTGTGAATAGCATTTTCAAATAGATTTGAAGCAATTTGCTTTTTAAATTCTTGCATGCACGTTTTGCCATGCTTTGTGATTAACACCTTACAGAATTTTTTTATTTTCTTCACATTTGCCTTTGCATTGCAAAGATCAGTGTTTATCTGGCGGGTAAGCATTCCTCTCAGGAGTACATGATCTCAGGGTGGGAAATGCTGTTTTTCAGAAAAACTCTATGTTTAATGAATTTTTGTGAGGGTTTGTGGTTTGTGCTCCTGAGTCAAGCACAGATGAGTTGGGCTGACGTGGTGCTGAGCTGCCTTGGTTCCCTCCTCTAGATCAGGGGAAGGGCTGGGGCCCCAGCCCTGAGTTTCATCCTTGCAGGCATTTTCTTTCCAATTTCACTTAACGTGGTGAGATGGTGATGGGTTAAGATTGCAAGCAAGGGCAATTTTAGCACTGAATAACATGCAGCTCAGAAAGTAACTGAAACCCACCGGGGAATGTCATGCATAACGGCAGTGGAAAGGAGAACTGAGCTTCTCTGGGCAAAGCCATCTGAATGAGCTTCTCCCTTGTGAAGGTCTGTGCAACAGCCAGGCTGGGGGCATGAACTGAAGGCTTGGTGGGGCGTGCGCTCTGCCTGGCCCAGTTGGGCACAGGTTTGGGGCAGGGACCGGGGTGTGCAAGCCTCACAGCCTTCTTTCCAGAGAGCTCTAAAATTAATGAAAGATAATGGAGGATTTCTTTTTAATGAAAGATTTGGGAATTTGGACAAAGAGTGCTGGGAAATTATTACAGTCTGTTCCCAAAGCTGGCAGAACTGGTGGTTTTGTTGGGAAACGAGGGAATATATGGCTTTGGGAAAACAAAAGAAATAAGAAAAAAGATTTGCAGCTCAGGCTGAAATTGTTATTTCATTTCATGTGTACGCAAAGGGAAGATGTTTTCAGGCTTCCATTTTTTCTTGTTTTAATTTTTTTTTTTTTCTTTCCAGAAAACCCTGGCAGCTGGATTGCTCTGATCAATAACATTATAGCATGGAAGCAGCTCGCAGTTCATCTGCAGGTTCAAATCCAGCTCTGGTGAGGTGATCAATAACTTTGTTTATAATGACATCTAGCTGGCAATGTGTGGTTGTTGCTGAAAAGCCTTATCAAAAAAGTTGGACTGAGTAATAATGATATTTGAATTACCATATGGGACTGAGCATGGTCTCTTTCAGTGTGTTTTAAGATAAAATTCGGAGGCAATTCCCAGGCAGAATGGGAAAAAGTGTAGGTATGACAGCTTCCTTAGATACTTGAAAAGGAAAAACCTGATTTTGAATTTTTTTCTGATACTTCTGATACTTCGAGGAGTTGGATTTGATTATCCTTGTGGGTCCCTTCCAACTCGGGACATTTTATAATTCTGAAGAATGACATCATCCCTATCATCTCATGATGATATAGCTGTCTGTCCTCCTTCCATTGCAGCTCCGGGTCACCATCCATTAAGTTATTTGATTATTCCCAAGGGACTTCTCTGCTATTGTCTATATTTTTGTAAAAAAAAACACTTGCTGCTGGGTCCTCTCTGTGTTATTGTTCTCAGTCTGCTTCCATAGGTGCTGGATAAAGTCATTCTCAGCTTAGTTTGGTGTATATTAGAGGAGACTTAAACCAGATATAAGGAAGAAGTTGTTTACAATAAGGGTGGTGAGGCACTGGCACAGGCTACTCATAGAGGTAGTGGGGACCTCATCCCTGGAGACACTCAAGGTCAGGCTGGCTGGGCTCTGAGCACCTGATGGAGCTGTGGGTGTCCCTGCTCAGTGCAGGGGAGTGGGACCAGATGGCCTTTAAGAGTCCCTTCCAAATCAGACCGTTCTGTGATAATGGGTGCTGGGTCAGGCTCCGAGGCCTTGGACGCCTGCATGGTGGTGTAACAAGGCTCTTAAAAACAATCCTGACTTGGAATTGTTAGATACCACATGGAAACTTTTAAAGAAAATGATGAACACAAACCCTTGTTGGTTTTTGTTACATGTAAATAATGGCCAAAAGAAAGACTCTCCATGCCCTTTGGCCTGGGGGTTTTGCCGATTGGTTTCCAGCCACTTTTCAACCTTGAGCGGAGTGCTCCCTGCAGCTTGTGGGTCTGGGAGGAGGATGGCACTGAGGATGAGGAGGATGAAGAGAAGGCCTCTGCAGGCCATGCTGCTGGGCAGCTCACAGCAAGGCCGGTGCGGGGCCCGGTGCTGGCGCAGCGGAGCCATGCGGAGCCCAGGCCTAATTGTCTCTGTTCGGGAGTTAGCGTTATTGGCAGCTGCCATTCCTGCGCCCGGCCTGCTGTCACTGGCACGGCCGACCCGCCCGCGCTAATTGCAGTGGCCTTTTCATCGCGTCCGCTCGCCCGGCTAACCACAAAGAGCTGTCTCCTTGCCGTTAGCGCTCGACGGGCCGCGCGGCGCGGGCATGATGGGGCTGTCACATCGCCGTGGCCTCTCCCGGCCCCGCCGTTAGCGCAGACCCGTGCGGCCAGCACTGCCCCGCGCCCCATAACCCCGCACCCCCCTCGTTTCCGAGGGCGCTGGGCCCGAGCTGAGCGCGGCATGGCGGGCGGCCCTGACAAGAGATCAATAGTGTCCTCCGCGCGCCGGGCGGCTGGCTCTGTCAGGGGATGTGCGCTGTAATTGGATCGGGTGCGGGAGCCATCCAGCCGCCGTCAGCGCTGTCACAGCTGTCAGATGTCATCCCACCCTACAGCTGTCACCGCGGGAGGGCCGGCCGCCTCCTCCCTCCTCGCCCCATGCAAATGTCCACTTAGCGGGGGAATATGGAGGGTATTAGACACTTCTCTATGCCTTTATGCAAAATAAGGATCTGTGTCATCTGCGGATTTCATGGAAATAAGTTGCAATTTATTCACTGTGAGAAAAGTGAAGTGAAGCCTGTAGAAATGAGAAATTATTTGGTTCAGGCTATTAAAAAAAAAAAAAAAGATTTTTAGAGAATAAACAAAATATGCAGATTTTCTTCTGAAAAGTAAAAACTCTCAGATTAATATGTATTTTTTTTGTTTGGAATGAAATAGCGGTTTTGTATTAGAATGTTATTTTTTGTGTCTTGTTTCTAGACACCTTTCCTTAGAGAGAGCAGTGCGGCTGGAGTGAACTTTGTTTTCCTCCAAAAATCAAAAAATCTCATCAAGATTACTGAGAGGTGCGACCTTCTGGTTGTTTTTGGGCAGTGCAGCCCAGGCAGCAGTTTGGGGCAGAGCTGGAGGCGGCTTCTGGGTGGCAGGACAGGCGGACATCCCCACACACGGACATGGGATGTGGGGCCGTGCGAGGCCTAGTGCAACCTGCAGCTGATGTGCACAGGCTGGTGAGGGTCCTTACCTCCGCCAGTGCCATGACTTGTGCGTGGGTGTGAAATTAACCAGGCTGCTGTGCTGAACTGAAGAACGTGAGGTGGTGAGGTAACAACTGTCAGCCTGCGAGCAGCGCTGCGGGTTGGCTGGGCAGCACTCCTGTTATCTCCTGTCCTGCGGAACTGGGAGCAGAACTGGATGAGCATCCCGTGATGTCCTTAGAGAGAGGAATTAGCTGCTCTAGGATGAGCTAAGGAAGGAAAAAGCGGCTCTGATGGGTGTCTTAGCAAAGGTGGCCTGGCCATTGGTTCCAGAGAGTGGAAATGCAAGATTTCCATTGAGTTCAACAGTAGCAACTGTTTTGTTTTTTTGCACTTTGGGCAGCTCAGAGCTGAGCAGATGTTGCGCTGCCTTTGCTTTCTCACAGTACTGTTGGAGGACTGACGGAAATCCTGGAATAACCAAAGGGAGAGGCTGGGTGGGGAAAAGTGCTGCACAGGCTGCACGTGTGCCACAGTTATAGTGACAAAGGAAGTACTTCTTTTTCTTTCCTTTTTTTTTTTCCTTTTAATTTAAAAAAATGTGGTTTATGGCTAATTACATCAGAGATCCAAAACAGTCCTTCTTACATTTTCATTAATAAGGTATATCACATGATCCATACTGAAGGAGGAGTATACATCAAAGGCGGATTAAAGGTTGGTTAGGCATCAAACTATGTTCTATATGTAAATTTATAGCAATGATGTGCTGTGGAAAGATAGCTTACCCTCTATTTCTGTGCTACTAAATAAAATTAAAAATTCACAACTCCAGTTTATGGGATTTTAAATGAATTTGATCTCTCTTTTGGGCAGGGCAAATAAGTGTTTTGTGATGTATTATTTTACAAAAAGAAAAAAAAAAAGAAAAAAAAAGACCATCGTTCTGGCTCATTTAATTTTGCGAGTGAATGATCTAAGATTAACTACAGACTAGTCAGTGCAGTTTAAAAGCTGAAAGCAATTTTCAGCCATAGATGGTAATGCCACATTTAGTCCACAACCGAATGACTCTAAATGACTAAGCTGCAAGGTCTTTGTATATGACCACAGGGCCTGATAAAGCCATAGGAACACAGTAAAAGCACAAAAATAGTTCCAATTTATTTGGTGCCATCACCTTAATGAGATTAATACGGACGTGTTCATGTGCCTAATTGGTGATTTTGTTTTAACTGGTAATGAAGGATTAAATCTTCAGGCAACAGGCTACTTACAGGAAAGGGGATTTGAGAAAAAAGTTTTTAATTATAAAAGGCAGCTAGTGAAATATACCACTGCAAAGTTAACAATGCATCTTTAATAAAATATAAATATGTCACATTTGCCACTTCACTGTTTGCCTGAATAGTTTCAGGGAGTATTTCGTTGGAAGAAGCGGTGAATGCAGTCGTGTGTCATCAGCATCTCTTGGTAGCAGCAAATGTGAAAGCCAGGCATGCGGTGCGCTCTGCTTCTGAATTGGGCATCTGGAAACCCGCACGGCCCATAGATTCAAAGTATTGCTACGGATGTTCTTGCGTTTCTGAGCAGTCTGAGGAAAGCAGTGCCCAGGCTGTGCTCGGCTCTGCCCTGCTGCCCGGGCACCGACAAATAGCTGCACTGCAGCTGAACTTCGCCCCGCCGTGCAGCGAGCGCTGCCCTCCGCGTCCGGTTGTGACCATTTAAATGCTAACACTATTAAATATGCTGCCAAAACACAAACACCCAGCCTGAGTCATTAGAATGTAATTACGAGGGGGCAGCTGAGCCTGCTTGGAGTTTTGACTCAGAGGAATCCTCCAAAAGAAACCCGTGCTTAAAGCCCAGAGCACCCACCCAAGGCTGCTCCCAGCTTCAGGCCCACTGGTGGGCAGCTGAAGGAGAAAATCTGCCTCTTGGAACAGCTCTTGGCTGTCATTTGGGCACATTGCTTTGGTTCGGTTTGGGTTTTTTTTGTACCTTTTGCAGATGGGTTCATAGTGTCGATCTTACCATGGTGCTCTTTCGAAGTTGAACTTGCAGTAGAGACAACGGCAAAAAGGTCTTTGCCATGCTGGATGCAATGTACCCTTACGTTGTCAAAGCATTTTTTGCGCTGAATGGTATTTGAGTAAGGAGGCGCGCATCAATCAAAGGACTTGTTTGTAACAAAGCAGATTTGGGGTTAGTCCTGGCCAAAGAGTAGCTGTGTCACCACGCATTTTCCCACTTCTCTTCTACTATCTGAAACCAAGAGGCATACTCTATGTTTTCTCACGTTTTCCATAGTTCTATTTTACCACAGAGACAAAAAAACCCCAAGCCCCGGACCATGACCAGTACCTCAAAAAGCCCAAACCCCACCAGCACCGCCTCCAGCAAAACACAGTGGGGTCGACGCCGTGTTATAAAGCTCTCTGAAAGGGCTCTGGGTAGCGATAGCACTGACTGCGAGATGCTACCTTCCCGGGCAGTGAAGACGAGAATATATTTTCCATTTCTTGTCAGATTGAACTTTAAGACATCTCGAGAGCTGTGCGTGTAATTCAGCCCTGGCAGCCCAAATGGCAGCACGCCGCTCGGTTCCGGCTGCGCGGCGCCGCGCGGGGCGGAGGAGGCGGTGGCACCCACGCGGGCGCAGTGCCGCTCTGTGCCGCGCTGCCGGCAGCGTGTCGAGCCATTATAGCGGGGAGCGGAATGTCACGGCGGTCTCAATGGTTCGTCAGCTGAAGGATATGGTTAACAAATGTAAAACCAAACTTCAGAGGAGCTGCTTTTCTGTGCTAAGTGATCTGTATTCCCTCTGAATTTACTTTCCCCTAACCCCGTGAAATTAACAGTACTTTCTGACATTCGACCCCCTGACCTCACATATAATAAGAATTTAAAAAGCACCATGCATGAGTGTGTCTGTGTAATGCAAAACTGGAAAAAATGACCATGTCACAGTTTTATTATACAAAACCTTCTCAATCTCCATTGCATGCTTCATATATGAGTGCTCAGTTTAAAGTTATTATAAAGAAAAACACAGTTTTAACAGTAATAATTCACCGCTCGTGACTTTTATAGACAATAAATTGTAGCAAATACATATTGCTGCAAAAAAAGCTCCGTCGTCCATTAATGCAGATATTTACCGCGCTCGGTGTTAAAACCAGGCGGCGGGCAGGGGCGGGTGGCAGCGAGGGGCCGCTTCTGGGGGGCTGGTTGCCAGGGGTGCAAGTGCATGCACAATGTGTAGGTCTCGGGGTTTAAGAGGCAGAAGCAGAAAAGTGTTATGTGGAAATGATTTTGCAGTTATCAGGCTCAGGGGATGACAGCATACAAGAGTAAGAACAAGGTGCTATGTGGCTTTTTCTTCACTGTGAAGTAAAGATTGGCAGCTGGAAGTAAGGCTTACAGGCAGACCTGCACACAGGACCTCTTCACCCAGGACTCATAATCACTACTCAAAGGAAAACGCATTTACCAGTAAAAAGCGGCTGTAGCCATCAGAAGTGTGCTTAAAACACCACTTAAATATCACTTTATACGCTATTACTTGCAAACTGTGGCTTGGTATTAAATTATACTTGCATAGGCTTTTGCTTAGGTGCTGATAATGCTTTTGAGGTTGCATTGGTGAGGAAGAATTTAGGCTGCTTTACAAGAGACGTGACTGGAATATCCCGCCGTGCTGACAGTGACAGGGTGAAAAATTGCAGAACTGTACTTTCTTTCCCCATATAGATTGTAATTTTAATTGTCATTGTGGCCCTTCTGTTTTAATTATGGGACTTCTTTGATATATACCAGGACATCGTATTGAATGAAAATATGGTGCTATAATAGTCTCTTTATAATTAATGACCACATGTAGATCTTGGTGCATAAAAGGAAAGGAATAAATGAACAATTTATTTAACTAGGTTTTGGATTTCTTTCTGTCTTCCAGTGAATATAAAATGATCCTGGGGCTTCTGAGGCTGTTTGATGTAAGAACTGCACTGAATATCTAATAAAATTACATTGGTGTAGATTACAAAACATATTAGGTGGTTTTACTTAAAAACGGTCCCATTACCGACGGTGAATTTCTCCTATTTACCGTGTTAGCCTTCCTCGGTTTTAGCTTTTGAAACAAATGATCCTTTTTTAGTTCATTTGCAGAGGCGCTTCAAAAAATTAAAGCAGCTTCTCCTCCCGAAGCTGCAGCCGGAGGTGGGAGCTGACGTGAACTGTAGGTAATATCTCTCCGGAAGGCAATTTGTATACGTACCGCGCGCCGCAAATAACCGTGCCTCCCCCCCGAACTTTTGGTTTCAAAATATGATGGATTTATGTTCTATTAATTTCTGGTTGAAGAGCTCGTTCTGGGCGTCCAATCCCAAGCAGGAGCAGCGCCAGGAAACACAATAAAAATACAAATGGCCGCGAGCTGAGGGCTTCGCGTGGTGGGGAGGAGGAAAAAACCAGGAGCGCGGAGCGAGTGCCACGCCGCCCCGGTGCAAGCGCCTGCCGCTTTTCCATCCAGGAAAGCACAGACTTGCAAATCCAACCGATATACATTTCAGGAGAGCGCAAACCTCTGTGGATTTCTGAAAAGCAGACATATTTGTCCAGTGTCTGTCACCGTACAACTCGAAAATACACCCTGACAAGCTTCTGCTAATTTTATTGTGGCGCGGAGTAGTGTGCATACATCCCGCGCAGTGTGACTGCAGTTCAATTGCAGAGCACGATAAAATTGGATCGGCAGAGACAGGGACTACCCTGGGGTCAGCCGCGACCATGCCACTTCGATGTGATGTCTAGTTGGGGTGATGGTGTGTAAATAAACGTGGGGAATTGCAAATCTTGTCATGGCCACGCAGAGCAGCTCAAGCATTTAAAGATGGTTGCCCGCAAACCTGGCTGGGAGGTGGTTGCTCTGTGTGGTGGCGGAGGAAAAGCGCCCTTCTGCGCCCGGCTCTTCTCCTTCTTGACATCTCGGGGAGCACTGACCCAGCGCTTCGTTGCTGAAGGGATTAATCACCAGATTGTTTTTCATCTTAGTGGAAAGTAAAGAAACTAACTAAGCGCGTTCTAATATTGTTCTTTTAAAGCCGAGCTGCCCGGTGCTGACGGATGCTCGGGATTTGTGTTATCTAACGTGATTTATTTGTTTTGGTAGGGCTTTTTTTTTTTTTTTTTTTTTTTTTTTTAAAATGAGGAGAGGAATCTTAATGTCCTACTGCTTAATGAATTTAGGCACATTAAAGTTCCATGAGGTCTTTTCATTATTGTGAACTTTGCTAATGTTGGAAAGTAAAATATTATAGAATTCGCATTTTCTGCTTATGAATCTAATTTTATTTAAATACTACTTCCAGTGATCATTAAAACGTGCTTAAATTTTGCTGCCTTCGACCAATGAGATGTATTTTTTTGTGCCGGGTTTTACATTTACACATATCTGTTTTTCTGTTACTTTTCCCACATGACAATTACCTTTCATTACAAATTTATAAAATCATTTACATTTTAGCAGTTTAAATGTTTCTGCTGACATTTTGTAACTATTACCCTCTTCTAGAATGGCATATGTTCAGGCAGTTAATAAAAAATTAAATGGAATAGCACTAGACAAGGTGAAGCTTTGTAGCAGGGTGTTCGGCACATTTCTGAAAATACCATCTTTGTGTTGCAAACTGTGAAGCGAGGTTAGGGCTGTGCCAATATGTGTATTTGTCATAACTGTCACAGAGTCCGTGAACTAGCCAATCATCCCGCTCTTAATTAGACAGTTACATTTTGCTTTTTAGAAAGCGTCCTCGTGTAAAATGGTGTCTGAGCCGCGGGAAAGGTGCTGGGAGCAGAGGGGGCAGAGAAGACCGGCGTCAACACACTTTTTATCTGGAGGAAACAGAGTTTTTAGCGGCTGCGTGACTTCTAAATGAGGGCTATAAATTGTGTACCGTGATGAGCCCTCCCCGACCGCGTGCGGGGGGCACGTCCCGCGCTTCCTGCGGCAGGGAGAGGGGCTGCCTGCCCGGCGGGGCCGTTCGGGTGCAGGCTGCCCACGAGGTTACATCCACTGGGGTGTCCGTGCCAAAAAAGCTGCTCCTTAGCCTGCGTAGGGCTGGGTGAGCGTCGGAGGGCTGCGCCGGGCCCTTGGTGCTGGTGTTGTGCTGGAAGGGCTTGTTTGCATAACGCCGCGGCTCGCGTCAAGCACAGCTCCCGTCTCATAAATCTGATCTGACTTCACGCAGATATTTACAGCGCTTTGCACTAACCAGGGGTTCGGCAGCCAGATTTGGGATAAGGGAAGCAAAAATATTGGTAAAACTCGCCCTGCTTGCCTGCTGCTGTATTTCTGTCTGCCTTTTTTTGTTCCTCACTCCATTTCAGTAGGAATTTGGGAATATATATATGTACTTAAAACGACACAACCCCCAAGCAAACAAAACGCTTTTGCAGCTCTTCGTTTATGACCGAATGTGCTGCTTACAGCCCTATCATCAAGCTGTGCTTAATTGGAAGTTCACGAAGATTGCTTTTAAAAACAAACCTTGGTTTACTCTGCTACAAGTCGGGGTTTGTCTGATCGGTGCTGGGTGTCCGGGAGGAATTATCAGTATTTGCCACTGGATTTACCTTGGGATACGGCTGTGCTGAATTCCTCGGCACCTGATTTAAACGAGGAGTGCTATAAGGAATCCGGCGGCGGTCTCTGTGCTGCTTGCAGGGATGGAAGGAGCCGTGAAGCAGTCAGCCCGCAGCCGAGCAGCGAGCGCTGCCGAGGGGCAGACAAAGAGTGCTTTGTGGAGTTCCCAAAGTGCAGCCCGGGCGGGGGATTGCAGCCCGTGCCCTAACAGTGGGGATGTTGTGGGGCACGGCCAAACTTTAAGGAAGAAAGGAGAGAGGAAACAATTTGGGGTGGCTCGCACGGCTCGTCCTGCTTTCAATCTTTATTCCGTGGGCATATCAGAGAAGTTTTAACAGTCACAGCAGATTAACCTCCCTGTGCTTTGTGAGGGCTGCACGTCTGATGAATTTACATGCGGCCGGACGAAAATGCTATTTGGAGAGAGATTGAGAGTTTATTTGATTAAATCCCTTTCTCCAATACCTTGACCTCTTTCTTGTGAAATAATCAGAACTGTTTAGCAAGAATATTCTGGCATTAATAATGAATTGCTTTCGAGCGGGGCTCTCCTGCTCTGCGACAAACCCACCGCTGCCTGTGCTTGTGGCCGGAGGACCGCGCCAAGTGCTCGGTGCTGCAAGCACCTTGTGGCTCGTGCTGGGAGATGTGCGCTCTGAACTGCAATCTGCAAGCCCGTGTTTTTCAGGGGCGCGCTCCCGGGGCACGTGTGCAGCCACTGCAGTGCACGGTGCCACGTGGGTAGTGTGGGGCCGGGAGGCCGGGTGGGCCCTGCCCGGGGGGCTGTGGGGCTGCGGGCGTTGCTCAGCTGTTGCTCCCCTTGCTCCCAGCTCTCTGCCGACTGCTCCGCGCTGCGTTTGAAGCAGCAAAATGTGCCTTCTGCCCAAACTTCGCTCCGCGTGCGCATTGTTGGAATGCTAACCGGCTTCATGTTTGTTGTTTTGAGAAGAGCATTTGTCAGTCGTGATCGCAGAGTGCGTTTGAAGCCACGCTGGTGACTTGGTAGCATTACTTGACTCTAAGGCAACGAGCTCCACGCGAGGCCGAGAAGGTGCGGTGCTGCTGCTGGGTCTGTTGGTGCTGTGCTCCCTGAGCCGCACGCCGGTGGGGTAACAGCATCGGGAGATACCTCCCTGCATTGCCGGCATGGCAAGGCGTTGGTATCTCGTCTCCCAACTAAATTAAGCTCCATTATAATTTGTTTCTTAATAACATGCACTTCACTGTAATATGTAAAATGCTTGGCTTTCGTGAGCAACTCTATGGGAAAGCTGTACAGTATCTCATTTGCATTTAGCAATTATATTATATTACAATATATTAAGCCGCGGAAAACCTAATCTAACATCATAATTTAAAATCATAATTTACGGTACTTTACAAGGAGCATACAAGGCAGGTTACAATAACACACTGCCGGTAAAATTATTTACTCATCTATTTAGTTTTCCAAAATGTTCTGTATAAATTTTATCCGTAACGTGCAGGGAGAGCTGACGGCAGAACTCCACCAGCCTGCCCCAAGCTGCCCACCGGTGCCAGAGCCCTGCTTACCAAAATTCAGGGGCTGCTCCTTGTTCTAATAACTATTCGGGTGGAATGTTTGCGTTACAAGGGGCGTGGTTTGAGAAAAGAAAGGTTGCTCGAGGAAGACTGGATTTATGCAGATGGCCCTTGCTGCTAAAATCGGATGAAATGAGGAAGGATCCATTTTTAAGTCTTTGTACAGGTTGTGACACAGCATTTGATGAATCATTTAATATGCGACACGTGATGCAGAGAGTCAACACCCGGCTCCTGTTGCAGCCTTTGTTTGTAGCCGGGCTCGCTCGGGCACAGGCAAACTTCAGAAGGCAGCAGATGCCGGCCCCTCCCCGCTGCTGGTCCGCAGCGATGGGAGCAGCTTTTTGCTAATGGGCATTGCTGTTTAAATCTAGCATTAAGAATCTAGTACTGAAAGGAGTGCGGGCTACTTAGTGACTGATCTACCAGTTAGTGGTTTAATTCTAAGATAACATCCGGCTTCAGTTTATTATTCAGGCTACCAATATGTTTTTATCTGCCTGTGTATTCAGCAGCATTATTGAGTTGGCACTGCAGAAGCGAGCAAGGTGCATCTGGTCTAAGTTTCTTCTGTTGCAAAGAGCACTGCTCTGATGACCAGCACGGTCACATAGGCTCCGTGTCAATTGCCCTTATAAAACAACAAACCCCAGGATGCTGTGAGCAAGGCATAGTGCGAGTGCAGTAGGGAATACAGTTTGGGAATAAGCCGTGTGCTCGGAAATGAGGGAGGTTTTGGAGGCAAGGTCTCGTATTCAGCAGGAGCATCTCTGTACCTGTAAGTGCAGGAGTTAGGGTGGCTTTGTATGTGTCCAGCCCAGTAGTTTTAAGTTTTAGTTGCCCTCTTTTTTTAAGTTTTAATTAAAAATATAGGAGAAAAAGGAGTTTTGTTATTTATATACATCAACTGTATTATATATATGTGGCCCAAGACAATTTTTCTTCACTCTACGCAGCCCAGGAAGCCAAAAGGTTGGACACCCATGGCTCAGAGCACATCATGGGTACAATGCCAGTGAATGACTGCTATGCTGTGCTTCGATAAACAAAAATACTTTGCATACTTTAAACTGTATGCTGAATCATTCTACACAGTGATATTAATGCTTCGGTGTATGATATTAGTGTACTTTCCTTGTTGAGAATATTAATGATGTCATTGTGCACTTGCAAGGATGTTGGCAGTTTATGTGATAATTACATAGTTTTCAAAACCAGAAATGGCCTGAAATAGCTTGGGATGCAAAAGTTCCAAGGTTTATTTAGTGCCTCTGTGAGCTGCATCTTATTTGGTATGCCTATCTCCATAACCATGGTCTCACTAGGGTGTGCGTTTTGGAGTTTGGGTGACTGGAAGAAGTCACTGTGAGAGACTGGAAGGTCACTGCTCTTCCCAGTGAAACTGCTAGCTACTTTCTTCCCAGCTGCTGGATTTTGGATGGTCCAGCTACATAGATAATGAGGTTTAGATCTTGATGGAAAAGACCATCATCCCACTATGAAGCTCTCCAATACACATTTGTGTATTTCATTTTTATACTTCTGCTGTAGAAGCAGGGATGGCAAATCACTAACTGCTGTTAGCCTTTTCTTTTGCCCAAATATTGCTCTTCAAGTTTTCTCCTGTGTGTCATCACACACCACATTCACAGTCAGCTCTTTGGCCTTTCCCATACTCCTGTGCACGGCATCATGCATCCCAAAAACCCGCCTTTTGATTCCCATGAACTCTTGGAGCAAGACCAAAGTTCGGTTTTCTCTTCCAAGGGCTGAAATGGGGACAAAGTCTGAGACTTTACGGAATCCTAAGCCAGCTCCTTACCACCTGGCAAGGAGAAATAAGATGCAATTTTTCCACCTCACGCTTCCAGGCTTCATCTTGCACTGAATCCCAATTGCAATCTGCGGTTCGCTCTACATTCGTAGCGAAGGCAGCAAACAACATCATTTCCATAGAAAGCCTATGCTCTGTGATGTCCCAGTGAAGGCTTCAGTATAAATGGTGTGCGTATGCAAATCAACACCTATGTTTAAAATATTTAATGGTTTCCACTATTACATGTTCAAAATCAAGTCCGATGGTAAACTTGAGCTTATATGCTGTATTGTTGTTATATGGTGATGAAGAATAAGCAAAAGTTAGGAAAATAAATGTCTGTTAAAAGGACAAGTCTAGAAATTACATGCACAATGGTCACAGCATATTGGCCTTTAAATACTAGTGAAAGCATGGAGGAAAATCAGTGCAGTTATTTGCCCAGTCCAGCCTGTGATGTTCTGTGATAAGTTACCCGTGATAACGGTGATAAGCCAAAGCACGAAGAGATAAGTTGCAGTATCTCCTGGTAAGATTATGTAGTGAAAATTTATCCTTACATTAAAAGTGTTCTAAATCGGGTTGCTTTCCTTAGACGTGTGCCCAAATTTCGGAGCAATATTCCCTGAAATCGAAGGGGTCCTTGGATCCCACGTGTGATTCTTAACCTGGAGCTGACTTGGAGGGCATACAGACTGCTGCAGCCTTTGGGTGGTTGACTTCCAGCCATCGCAAAGCCCGAGGTGAAAAGTCCTTGAACTTTCTATTCATTGTCTGTCTTCTTCTTTATTACATTTAAATTGATTGACTCTGCAATGCCATTAGAAGTATAATATTTCCAAGTTATTTAGCTGTGCTCTATTTTTGCTGAGGCCTTGTAATATATTGCACGCTCACCCCTGACAGATCTACTTCTGTGCTGAAGTTTCTTTCCGAGACATTTCAGGACGTGTGTGCAAAGTTCTCCCCGATAAATGCCTTTGTTTGGGGAAACGCATTTCATGCATACACTTATGGCATTATAAAAGTCAGACAAAAAGAAAAAAAAAGGAAAGAAAAAGAAAGAGAAGAGAAATCTTGAGCTAAAGAATAACTCTCGTCTCTCGTGTCTAATTTTTTTAATTGTTTGAGGGACAATGTGCGTGCAGTCAGCAGGATGGAAATGCCATTGCGCAAATAAAGACCTCAGAGTTCTTTCCATTGCTCCTGGGCTCAGACAGCTGCACTTTGGCTGGGAGCTCTGGAGCATTGGCTGGTTCTCACAGCCCGGGGCAGTGCAGGGTGGGAGCGTCCCCAGGCAGCCCCATGGATGGGCTGCCCCTCCCCACCCAGAATGGGGCTGGCAGGTATGTACCCAGAGCAGCGTGTCATGGAGCAAGTACAGGGCTTGGGTGGTGGCATCTCTGGGCTGAAATAGGAGCTGTTTGGATTAAGGCATTCAAGAGTGCACACTGCTGTCCAGAACTATATTTTTCTTATACACAGCCGCAACAGTAAAATGTAAAAGTGCTCCTTTTGTCTTCCCTTTGGTTGTTTGAATACGCGTCCTAGCCCTGACCCTCCAGACGAAGCAGGGACAACCACCAGGTGTTGCAGAGCAGATTCTGTCTTTCTGCTAGCCTTCCTTGCTCTGCAGGTCCTCACATCTAGGCGACAGCTGATGCTAACAACACGCAAATATCCACTCAGACGTGATTAAAGGTACTACGTTATGTTTTAAATTGTGCTTTTTAAAAAAGCACAGCCCCCGCATCCTCTGGGGAGTGGGAAGCCAGGGGCGGGCTGGCGGTTTGCTTTTGGTCCCTCACACGAAAGGAAGAGCACAGAAAAAGGGCCCTGAAACAGGACATGTTCCTTCACCAGCCGGCAGTGCAGCGGACAGCACTCTGCAGCAAACTGTGGTTTTGTCTGCAGTTATTCTCTTCGATTTGAGGCCGCGCTGCTGAGTTTAAGGACAAAACCATCCCGCTGTATTTATTCACATACCTCTGAGCATAGTTAACATATGCATGATAGATATTCGGGGCACACATGTAGCAGGTATGTGTGCACACCCGGCTGTGCAAACAGCAGCGTGGGCTGGGCAGGAGGGCTGCAATGCTCTGGTGTGCTCAGAGACATCCCTGGACTCTTTGAAGAGCAAACGCAGCGCTGCTTCCCTCACAGTGAAATGTAAGAATATTCCGTCCTATATTCTTTATATTTCCACGTGAATATATATGTTTGCATGAGTCACCACAACATAAATATACATCTTTTGGCTATAAGACCAAACTGACGTCTTGATCATTAAAGACCGCGTGACATTTTTATAGCAGTACAGGTGTTAACCTTTATGTCTTAGCTCGGTGCAAATGTGGGTAATTACAGAGTAAGCGATCCCGCTGCCCGCTGAGCGGCCCCGGCAGCGCGGATCTGAGCGCGCCTGCGTGCCAGCACTGGGGCAAGGCAGTGCCTGCGTGGGTTGGGATGGGCTGAAATACACTCAGCAACGGTCTGCAGTGAGGACAGCCCGGGGCAGGAGGGCTGGGGGCACTGGGCAGCGCTGTGGGGAGCGGGGCGGGCTCGTTATCGCAGTGCACACACCAGGATGCCTTATCAGCAGGCAGAGGAACGAGATAGCGCCGATAATCTCGAGTTCCTGCTTGTGTGCTGTGCGTTTCCAGCGCCTTGCAGAGATGGGAAGGACCACGAGGGATGGAAAAAATACGTGTGCATATGTATGTGTGCAGAGCATCTTCTCTACCCTTTATGATGTGGGTATTTTCGGGAGTTCTAAATGCCATCTTCCGAGCACAGGATTCAGGCAGCACGTGGAGGGAAGGGAGAGAAGTTCAGAGGATCTTTTCAAGGCTGTTTGAAAAGGTGCAACATAGGTAAATTAACTGCCGCAGGGGTAGACGTGGGACATGGTCAGTGGCATGGTGGGATGGGTTGGGGTTGGATGTGGGAATTTGAGAGGCCTTTTCCAACCTTAATGATTCCATGATTCTATGAACATTGCTATCCACCCCAGACACAATGATATCTCACTGTGGCTGAGGGCTGTGGTGCAGAATTAAGGGAATATGGTGGACTGGGAAGTGCCATCTTCCCATTCCCATTCACTCATGCAACACTGCATTAATTGCAGTGCAAAGCAGAAAATTCAGAAGGACTGTTTGAGCAAAATCCTTCTCCCCACACCTCCCATGTGAAAGCACGCAACTTCTGGGATTCACGTAATAATTTAGGCTCAATTTTAATGGGGTTTAAGCAATGGAAGCACGTGGCTCAGGGCATCTCCTTGGTGAGGAGCAGCCTGGCAAAGCACCGAGGAGAAGCTGTGCTGGCTGCGGAGTTAACAGCCTTTCCCTGCAGTGTTTAAATTGAGATGTTTTTACCCTGTGTTTTCTTTCCCATACTTTATTTTATTCTTCTCTCATAGTTTCCTCATCCGTGCAGTGATCAGCCCTGATATACGATAGGGATTTTCACTTGAAGGACTGTGCATCTTTAAAATGTCTTCCCTTTATTCCTCCTAGTTCTTACACATGTAATTTCCCCTTTAATTTGACATCATTTAACGGCACATTACACGTCAATGATGTGATCTGTGAATATTTACAATGTTCGTGTCATTTTTATTTTCTAATCCAATTTAAGTAGCTCTGCTTTTTATGACATCATGAATTCTTCAGTCTTTTTACTCTTTTTGGAACTAATTATTCCGTCGGTTCCTTTGAACTGGCTCTGCGTTGTCAGTCATTTTCCTCCCTTTTGATCACAAGACCTTTGCTGCCCTCCTTTGCGTACACTGCCGGAGCCCGAGGAAAATGTGACCACTGCAAGTAGCTGTGCCCGCTCCCCCCGTCCTCCAGCCACATTTTGCTGCTGAAACTAAATTACAGAGCGAGTCCTTTGAATATATTCATCCGGGGAACTTTCTTCTGATTCGGACTTCGGTGCCTTTTCACTGAACGTCTGCAGTGGCCCTTCCCAACCCGGGGGCTGCAGAGGATGCAGCCATCGAGCAATTGCTCGTGCATCTAGCAGGAGATATTACAGAGCCCAGAGTGAGCGGTTTTGAGTGTAAAAGGGAAGGAAAATGTGAAACAAATCTTGCTACCATATGGTTCAGCTCCTATATTATGACTCACGGTTTATGCTTATTTTTACTATCTGGGCTTGATATATGGACCCGGGAAAATGGGCTGAACTTGGGAAGCAGCCCCAGCTTCCCCGGTGCCCATGGCACCAGGCCCTGCCCAGTGCGGGCTCCCGGAGTGCTGCAGGACACAGCTCTCTGTTTACCGGCGATGTTTAACGCTTTCTTGAATGCTAAAGATCTCTGTTGTCTGTTGCTGCCCTCTGTAGTGATATAGCAGAGACCACAAGACTTCCCCTGTGCAGCAATGATTCTGTTTATTAGCAATCGCAGACGCGTTATAAAATTATCTGTCAGTGCACATCTCGGGGTTTCTCTCTCTCTGTTCCTGGGGCTTTCTCTTGTTTAGGGTTATGTGGGCTTCTCAGGTTTATCAGAATGGCAGGGCTGCGTGTCGTCCTTGTTCCTATTCAGTTAGACTTCAGGATATGCCAGGATAACATTTTTGGCATTGCTTTAAGTACAGCATCTTAAAGCCTATCAAAAATCAAATCATTCTGCACTGACCGTAGGAAAGGAAAAAGCATTCCTCTAGATTTTGTAGGGCAGCAATTGTTTTTCTAAAAGCAAAGGGCAAGTTCACAGAAAATCCTCTGCTCATTGTCTCATCTCCTGGAAACTTTAGCAACTTGTTGTGCAGTTGGATAGAAAATGCATGCTGCTTGGGGGATAAAAGGCAAATATTGACATATGTCCCTAGTCTGGCCTCTTACATCGTTAAGCAGGTTTCTCCTCAGGACAATGCTCGCTGATGAGCATCAGCACTACGTGGGAGCAGTCAGTGCAATGTGAACTGTGACTGCTGAGGAGAGCATGTGGCCAGGTAGTGTAACCACCTCCCCTCCCCACACTGACAGAGTTACTTTTCTCTGCTGGTATGAAAATAAAATGCTTAACGTTTGAAAACGGGAGAGTTTATAAAACTTTTAGCAAAACTGGACAGTGCATGGTAAAGAGAAATACTTCAGAAATCCTCATGTTTTAGGTGGCAGAAGGATAAACCTCTCAGTGCTGTTTAAGAGAAGTTTTCCAATAGTGGTGGTTTAGTGGTGGTCGTGGATTCTACGTGTGGTTTTCGATAGCAGCAAATGGCTTGATTTTCAAAAAGCAACCTCTGAAGCTGGCCCTAGCCATCTCCCAGGCCACACAGCAGGCTTGGCACGATGGAATGCTTCGTTCCCAAAGTCTGGAGTGTGTGGGACGTGATGCTGGAAACACATGGCCTTCAGTTTAGGTTGTGTTCCATGAAACAGGGCATTTTTACCAGAAGGTTGGAGTGACTGCTGTGTGCAGCAGCCACACGTGGAGGGCCTTCAGGTGTCTGTGATGTCCGTGTGCCCACAAGGTCCTGCAGGGCTGCAGCTGGAGTGGGGAGCTCAGCTGTGCTGGGTCTCATCTGTAACAGTGCATCATCTGCATTAGCATCGCTAAAGGAAGGTGAGAAATGGCCTTTACAGTAAAATTCAAATAGAGGAAAAGAATCCTAGGAATTGCAAAACAACTGGTTTTGTTTTCACAAATCTCAGGTTTCTGCAAGGTTAGTTTGACTCCCGGCTCTCCTTTGAAGAGAGCCATCTCTCTATTTTCATTCCTCCCCTCTAGTTCTCCCATCTCTTCTCTGTTCTGCCCTCACCCTTCCTTCTCAGTCTCTTATCTTTTGTTCCCTTTCTACTCACACACAACCTTTCCTTTTATCTTCCTAAATAAATTTGTACGGTATCAATAATGGCCATTATTTTTCCCCCTCAAACTTTGGCTTCTAAAAAGAAAAAATAACTTTTCCCAGGCCTTTCTTCTAACGTTTCTTTTCTATTCCTAACATTAAATGATATTTTTTCAGACATTCCCAGAGGCTTATATAGTGATAAAATAGTACTGCTGCTGCTGCTGGTAAGAAAGGAAGCCACCAGTGTTGCTCTTGGTGGCTCAGCACAGGTAGATGTGGGTGCTGCCCGTGCTGCTCCCTTTCCCCAATGGGCAGGGCGGGCTCCCTGCCTGCTGGCCTTCCTCCTGCCGTGTCCTCTGTGATCTCTGGGTTTTGGTGGTCTCCAGGATCTCTATCTGATTTGTGACTGGTCCCGTGTGGAGCTGGGAGTTGGACTCGCTGATCCTTATGGGTCTCTTGCAACTCAAGATATCCTACGGTTCTGCGATTCTGATTGCATGATCTCAGCCTGCAGGAAGCCCCGTGTGGCCTCGTGCCCCAGCCCGAGAGCATCTCAAGGGGCTCGCAGCCCAACTGGTGCCTCTCATCACCGTGGGGGTGTGGACAGAGACCCCCAGCTGTACCCAGGTGGCCTGGTCTGAAGGCAGGAGCCCTGGATGGGGCACCCACCAGCAGGGCATCCTAGCTCCAGCATCACACTTCCATGCACGGTTTCCTTCAAGGCTCATTAACTTAAGCTTTATTATCTTGGATTCAAACCTGTAAATACATAACAGCTACCTGAAGTGTTCTCAGCAGGGAAGTGTGGCATTGATTGAGCAATTGCCAGAAGTTCTCTCTGCAATTCCAGTTGAGCTTCCCCCTGTATTTGCCTGTGCTTCACCAGCGGCAGGGCTGTCCGAGTATGCCCGGCATGTCCCTGTGGTAGGCAAACAGAGTATGCGTTCCTAGAAGCTCACAATTAGGCAAGATACAACATTTTCATCAAAGCAATGCTCCTACTCTTAGTCTGAGAGTGGTGCTGAGCCTGGACACTGCACGCACAACAGACCACGATACGTGCTACGCTCACTGCTCTCCTCTAAACTGAGAAAAAGAAGGCTTGTGTGCTTAAATACTCAAGAGCAAGGGATCAACAAATTGATTTGGACATTTATCTTCAATCTCCTGTGTAATTATTTTAAATATACTAAAAATGAAAGCCTGTAGGGATCTGAAAGATAAAGGTATTTTAAGCAATAAATAAGATTTTGAGAAATAAATAAGATTTTGAGCAAGGAATAAGATTCAATAACAAAAATACAATAAAAAGCCAGAAAACAATAACGTCAGACAAATAACTACCGACGTTAAATAAGTAAAGGAAATAATGAAAGACATGTAGTCACTACAGCAGAGCTAGGTGTTAAATTTATATGCTAATAATTACATATTTGTTAGAAAGAGTAGCTGAAATCAGTCTGATCACGTAGAAGGAAAAGCAGTAAAATGCATTGTGGAAAGGATTTTCTTTAATCCTGCTTGCCTGGCCTATATGTATGTGTGTGTTTTTGCTCTCTGGGAGAGGTCTCTGGGGAAGGGCTGCTGCCCCCCACCAGGCAGCAGAGCTTCCTTTTCCTTTCAGGAGCATCTTTTGAAATGTTTCCTGTGTTCAGAAGTTTAAAAGAGAGCCACTAGACCCTATTGAATTTGTTAATAACCATTACTTTTTCCCCTCTACCGCATTATCTGCAAAGGGAGCTAAAAATAAAAACCCCCCCAAACCAAAGACCCAACCCCAAATAAAACACAGAGCCCCTTTTATAACCAAGTTGCAACGTCAAAGCCTTTATTGTTGACATATTGCGAATATAACCCCGTTTGTTACTCTTTCAAGTGCAAATGGGAAGAAACACATATTCCTCTTCTGAACGGAGGATATTTAGTTTGTAATCACTTAGGAGCAATGGAGTGGAACTCCATTAGGTCCGCGGCCGTTCCGAAGCCGCTGCTCCGGTGCTCGGTGTGGGTGGTGCTCAGCACAGAGTCACGTTAAATGGAAGAAGAAATTACTGCAGCTGTCTTATAGAAAAGTCTGTCTGGTGTCATTACCCAGCTCTGGCGTTCATAATAATCACAGTAAAGGCCATAGGCAAAGCAAAAAGCTTAGTTAGGGCTCTGTCCATCTTCCACGTGTTTGCATTGCAATCACACATTGAAAAAGTACTATCAAGTTGGGCCCAGCAGGGTGGGGCGGGGGAAGCTGTTCCAACCAGGTCGGGATAAGAAGTTGCTGAATTCCTCTTCTGTGGTGTTTTTTGCAAACGGGATGGCAGGACATCTAGAAATTGTAAAACCCGCACGATTTCTGTCAGCTTCAAGGGAAACCTTGTGCACACAAAATTACACATGTATGCATCCACCTGAAGCATTTGAACTATCTCAATTTCTTCTCATTTCAAATACGCTAGGAGTAATTTCCAGTCTTCGAAAACCAATGCTTGGTTTCTGCTGAGCAGCATTTGAATTATATGAATATCGATTGCTTTGCTAGGGGAATTGCAGTCGGATTTTCCGTTATTTATACATCTGTGTCTGTATTTTGGCATTTATCGGTCCAACCCCCTGGTAGATTGCCTGCATTTGTAGTGTCTCTATTTTGATATGTATTGGTCCAACCCACTGCTGGATTGCCTGCGCTCGTGTCTCCCTGCAGGCGCGTCCGTGCTGTCCCTGTCCCCAGGACGTGCTGCCCTGCTCTGCTGCAGTTTGCTTGCACGTGGTAGAGGGGATTTATTCATTTCTTCCCGACCGCAATAAATCCCTTTGCACAGCTCTGCTTGGAGGCTCCGGGGTGGTAAAATACACCGCCAGTGTAAAGTCCAATTCAGCGCGGCTTTCCTCGGCTGCAAAATGCGTCGAATAAACAGTTTCAGCTCTTTCGGCGTCAGGAAACGCTTGAGTCTCAGAAAAGCCCATAATTGAGTGTACCTGTGGCACAGGGCTGCGTCTAATCAGTCGCTGTGTAGGTGGGTAGTGTCAAGTGCCATTCATCTGCTTCCCCTGAGATCTGTGGAAACAAGGAGGAGGGGAAGCGATAAGACAAAGATATATAACCATGTTGACCACTGAAGTACATGGTTAACAACTTAATTATCTGAGTTCAGCTATCAGTCAGAAACAAACCTGTACAATTTAGACATACTTTATAATTTGCTATAAAAATGGCATAATGATAAGGACAGTGTCGCTAGAATTAGAATCTGCATTAAGTGTGTTTAATTTAATTTTTCTAATTAAATTTCTAATAGCTTAAATATGTGCGCTGATAAAATGGTTAGCCACCTGCATTTAAATGCCACCTGATGCGTTTATTTTGGAACAGTGGAAGATTGATATAATTTGAGCTCGAGTTCCTCTGAAAATTCCTTTATTAATGGGCGTTAAATTATTCTTTGTGGCGACGCTGCTGGTGAAGTCGGAGCACCACTGCTGCTGTGGGAAGCGCGCTGAGACGCCGCACATCTGCAAACGTCCCCTGTATTTTCTGAGCTGTGGGAAGGGTCTGTTTAATTAGGAATGAAAAGTTGTGCCGGCATTTGGCGTGTCTTCGGGCCGCCTGCGCAGGGGGACGCTTGGTTGAATCACGTGAGTTCACGTTTTTGCATCGTGGTGTGTGCACTCAAGGTGTTGCCGTGTCAGTTGTGGATTTATCAAATTAACTTAATGGCCAAAAATGCCACCCGCGGTGCATTGCAGCTTCAAGGAGAGCCGCCTCTCCTCCTAGGCTTGAGGTTTGCTAAATTGCCCTTTGTCGAGCTGGAACTGTATCCTTTTGCCTAGGTCTCTGTCAAAAGAGGTGTTAAAAAAGTGACCACAAAAATATGAAAAAAACCCGCCCTCACTCCTTTCATATGAGTGAGTGAAAATTGACATTTTGTTTTCATTCTGTGCAGCTTGTCTTGCCAGGGGATATCTCCAGGCCGATTTGAAATGTGTAATAAATTACAAATAAAATCGTGATTAAAAAGCCCGCTATTAAAAAAATCAAAATAGCTTAATTTCATGAATTTTACACTGCTGATGTTGCTACAGGGCTAAGGAAAAAAAAAAGCATAAACCCCAAAATCAATATTTATTAATAGTTTATTTGTACTCTGAGCTCCATTCATTTTTTGCATTTTACTACCTGAAGAGAGAGTTACGCCTTCGTGTCAATCCAGGGAAAACAGAGGAGAGCAGGAGCCCTTCCACAAGGACAAATGAAATCTGGACTCTGTGTGGATGGAAAATAGAAATGCTAAGAGGTAAGGTCAGAACAAACCTTTCTCCCTGACTTCAGCTCTTCCACCTGGGCCATAAGCAGTAGTCCTCTCTCCATGACATCATTGATGCTGCTTGGGACCCTCTGCTTTGCAGACCCTGTGCCGCCCATGAAGGAGGTGGTTAAAGGGTCATTGATCTCTTCAACAAGCACCCTAAGAGAGAGCAAAAAAAGCTGAGCACATCCCACCGGTGCCTGGTGCTGGGCCCTGCTGGGGTCTGTAGGCACATGGGTTGCTGTGGCTGTGAGCTCCACGTGGAACTCAACCCACGTTGGTGGATGGAGGAGGTGGCATGTCAGGTTACATTAGATTAGATGTTTCATTGGCAGAGGATTGAGGCCCTGGCCCTGCTGCCCAGAGCACTGGGGGCCCCATCCCTGGAGGTGTCCAAGTCCATGGATGGGGCCCTGGGCAGCCTGAGCTGGTGGGGGCAGCCAGCCCACAGCAGAGGTGGGGCTGGGTGGGCTTTGGGGTCCCTTCCAACCCAACCATTCCATGATTCTATGGTCTTTAATGTTCCTTCCAACCCAACCGTTCCATGATTCTATTATCTTGTAATGACAAGTGCTGATGGATGGAGCAGGCAGCACGTGATGCTGAGTGCCAATGGATGGAGGAGGTAGCAATAATGTTGGGTGCTATTGCAGCAAGGCGCTGTGCCAGGTGTTCTGGGTCTGTCCTCAGAGCTAAATGTGTATTTTCTCCTTTCCCCAAGGAACGCCACCACCCAGCATCCTCAGTAATGTTCCACCCCAGTTGTGTTTCATGACACGGGCTGTCTTGTCTCCGATGCCTGCTCCTTTGGTTCTGCCACACCCCCACCTTCCCCACACTGCCGCGCATGTCCCAGGGTAAGATTTTAAAAAGCACCCAAAGACCGGCTTATTTTGATTCAAGCACCGACACCACAAAAAGTCAGAGTGTGCAAATCTCACCCTAAGCACTTTAAACAAGAAGAACACTGATTTTTCAGAACAAAACACAAGGAAACTCCGCGCTCCGCCTAAGCCCCTGGAAGTCCGTGGGATTCCTTTTATTGACTCCGCTGAGCGCTGGATAAGGCAGCAGAAGCGAACGCTGCTCAGACAGAGGGACCCCAGCTACTTGGCGTAGGATTGCTTTCAATTTCCTGGCCCTTTGATCTCATATGGATTCCCTTAACATTTACCTTGATATAAGAAATTTTTCCAGCTGCTCGCACCAGAGAGGTGTTAATCCTGGAATATGCACGCCAGGAGCTGGGTGGGGGGACGGGCACAGCGGTGCCACCCAGCCCTGTGCCCACCGCTGGGATTTGCCACCCATCAATGTATTTTCTATTCAAATCCATTCCATAGTTGGTTAGAATTGAGAAGTACGCCAACAGAAAGTGACGCTCTGTTTGCCCCCAGCCTTTAGCCTATCTTTGCTCTGATGGAAGCCCAGCCACAGATTGTTCAGGAGATGATCCATTGGGTTTGGTGCCAGGGTATGACTGGGCAACGCTACGCCCACACCTGTGGGTTTGGGCTGCACACAGCATTCACCAATGGCTCAGAATAAGAAGTACTGTGTTTAGATCATCCGCCTGAGAAGGATGATAAACCGTAACCAGGCTTTATTGTCTTTTTGGATGAATTCTAATGAAATGAATTAATCTCCATAGAAAAGTAGAAGTTTTTATAGCTGTAAATGTATCTCTGGAATGAACGACAAATTTGCTGTGACTGTTTTAGGGCCGGTCCTTTCTTGCACCGAGGGTTTTGTGTACAGTCCTGTCATTGTTCACTTGCGCTCTATGCTTTTTTTTTTGGCAGCGACGTGCTCTGTTTGAAAGACCTTATTACAGGTGATATTGCCAACAGCCCGTGTTCAGAACGCTTCCTACTAGAGCCACTGCCAGTAACGGTGTTCCTGGGTGCATGGCTGGCAGACAGCGAGGGTGCTGCTGTGGGCAAAGAGGCCAAAGAAAAGCACAGGGCAAGGGCAAAGCTTTGGATGTCCCTACTGCTGTCTGCACTCCATCCCCCCCAGCTTCTTGCTGGAGGCCCCGGACCCGTGCTTCCGTGACAAACACTTTTATAATGCTTCATTATAGCAGGCGGCCGGGAGACAAGTGAGATGCGTGAGTACAAGAAAATGAAATCAGTATTTAATTACTAAATATTCTACATCTAAAATAAAAAAAAAAAAAAAAGCTTAAATAATTCAGTTTGATTTGGTCTAATTAGCCTGATTTCCTAGTATTTAGCCCTAATTATGTGATACATAAGCCCTAATTATGTGGTACGTATACAGTGTGCTCTCTAAAGTTAAAGATCAGAACGGATACTGACTTAAATGATAAAATATGTTAAATTATTAATTATAATTAATCTTACAAAATAGGCATAATTAGTTTAAGTACTTTAGATATTCTACTTAATAGCATTACGCATTATATGCAAGGTTGGAACATTTTACAAATACTGCCTCAAATGAAGAATGCTGGCAGGTCCCTGGGGGTCCCACCTGAAGCCCCCACGGGGTTGGAAGGGACAGGTCTGGAGGGGCTCGGAAAACTCTTCCTGCTGCTGGGGCTGTGCGCATGGTGGGAGGATTAGAGGAGCTCATGAATGTCTATAAATGTGTAGTTACTGGAAGGACTTGTTGCTGACTTGCTGCCTGGCACACAAGCAGCAGGAGAGCTTGACGAACCATGGGCTTTGCAGGTTGCAAGATGCACCTTTACAATATTTGTCTCTTTGCTTGATAAACAGTAGAGTTGCCCTAGGTATGAAACTGTTAGATAAAGCAAAGCGCCCTCCAAGGCAGAGATATTTATAGTTCTGCTATTAAAATGTGCCTCACAACTCATTTCTCTAACATAATGTTGGCAAAATTAGGCTGAAATGACTGCGAAAACTGTTTCTCACCAGATTCTTTTTTATAGTTCTGTCCTTTGATTAGGTTGGAAGTTTGCAGGGTCAGCTTTCCTTGGTCGTCGTGGTGAGTACGCAGCGACGTGCCATAGAGAAATTACAGCTGATTCCAAAATCACTTGGAAAAGTGTTTTATGGTCCAAGATTTGTGGGAACAGAGGGGAGGAAGACATTCCAGGATATTTTCGTAAACCGGTTCACCAAGGACTGAAACCCATGCCAGTGATTTACTGCACCTCCCCTGCATCCTGGCACACCGCCCAAGTATTAATGTAAGTAATGAAAAATAGTAATGAGTTCACCTTGAAAACAGTCCCGTTATCAACATTAGAAAGGCTCTCTATATTTTATTTTTAAATTGCCTACTGTAAAAAGTAGACCAAAACATGCTTGATGGCATTGTTTGAAGATTCTCTTGTTGTCTTTGTATGGAAGTTATAGAATACACCATAGCCTATTGCTACTTACATTCTTTTATGGTGAATCTTACCAATCATTCTTCTAGTTTTTCATTTTTCATGAGTATTTGTGTATGTATTCCAGTGCAATATGAAATGCATGTGCATTGTAACGAGGTGTATGTGCATTGCAAACTGTGCATGCATGCATCTAAGTACTCATCTACAGCATCATGCCTTCATCTTGGAAATGTGTAGACAGAAGCCAGGCTTGCAAGTCTGAAGATGAGCTGCAAAATATAGGGGATTTAATCTTCCATACGTGTTTGTTTCCTATATAATGACAAACAAATTAAATTACAGCGAGGAAGACCTGAAGATAGGAAACTCAGTATAGAAACATTGTATGCGTGTGCATTAGAGATCCCTTTAAATACTTCAAACTATTTATACCAACGCAACGTTTGAGGTGCTGGCAACGCCAAGAGCATGAAAGTGATGTGGCCTCAAGTTGTTCCAAGGGAACTTCAGGTTGGGTATTAGCAAAAAATTGGTTTCTGAAAGAGCGGTCAGGCACTGGCACAGGTGCCTAGGGAGTGGGGGTCACCGTCCCTGGGGGTGTCCCAGAGCCGTGGGGATGTGGCACTGAGGGATGTGAGCAGTGGGCATGGCGGGGTGGGTGGGGTTGGGTGTGGGGATCTCAGAGGGCATTTCCAACCTTAATGATTCCATGGTTCTATGTTTGCTTGTCCAGAACAAAGACCTGTGTGGGGAAGAGCCAACTGCTGCAAAACAGAGTGAAGTGGTGAGATCTTTGGTTTGGGATGCTTTGGGCCAGAAGAGGTGGTTTTGTTCCCTGCAGTTTGTCTCCCCTTGTGTGAACCTCCCGTGTGCAATGCCGCAGAAGGTGCCAGGAGATTCCCACCAGGAGCAGGATCCCCTGCTCCCTCCCACCAGATGCCCAGGCTGGTGCTGAGCAGGTATCAGAGCCAGCATCCTCAGGTGCTGCCTGCTCAGAGCCAGGCAAGCCCCACTCCTTCCATTTTCACCGGCATCCTCCTATTTCTGCTCCACGCCGTATTGGCTGTCTTCTCACCCTGTAGCAACATACGCATTTGAATAATGGAAAGGACACCTTAAATTACGTTGTCTGCAGATATTACTCGGACGCCCAGGATTTGCCACGCTGGATCAGAGCGCTGGTCGATCTCATGGGGCTCCTGCCCTGCAGCACCTGCACGGTGCATGGCAGGGCTCGGCCATCCCAGCGCTCACAGGGAGCACCCCGGGCCCTGCTCAGGGCACCTGTGCATTCTTTGCAGGCTGTTTCTGAACTGCTGCCTTGACACAAAGTAGCTTTTCTCTCTTAATTAAACTCCCCTTATGATTTTCTCCAATTTTCACGATTTGCACTGTTTCCCCCCCCTCTCCCCTCCCCCCCACATATACAATATTTTAATAGTTTGTTTTAACCAAGCTTGATTTTTCAGGTCATCCTTTTACAGCATGAGCTGCGTTATCAGGAAGATGTGAAACAAATGTGACAAAGTGATACGGTCCTTTAAATCTGCCTTAATTTTACTGGGAACACTGGTGAGTGAGCCTGCAATGGCTGAGATGTCTGAATGTCTCTGCACACATGGGTGCACAAAAGGGCTGATTGCGATGTTACATGTAACACTTTAGATCTTTTCTGAATTTTCTCATTGCCATTTCGGTCTCTTTTCATCACCCTTTGCATAACTAAACCTTTCTCTGCTCTGTCAAACCAATCTCCCCTTGCGCTTCAGCCCCTCCTCTGGATACTGGTCCTACACCAAGACGAAGCCCTGGTCATTGCTAGCCAGGATTGCACTTCCTATCCGTTCCCATTCATTCGTTCTCTGCCTGTGCTACATAACACAGGCAGAGGATGCAGCGCTGAGCCACATATGGAAAATGAAGTAGTGTAAAAGTGTACTTTTTTCCTTGAAAAAGAGAGGATTTGCTCTGGTGAAGGCTGATGAGTGCTCAGGGGGCTTCCGCACTGGAGTTCGGGTGGGCAGGGGCTCCTGGTATCTCTTTGTTTTCCCTGGAAGCAGATGGCCCAGTGCAGAGGGAATCAGCGCAGCACAGAGCGAGGGACTCTGGCTAAGACCATGTGCAAACACATTGTAAGCTGTGCTTTCCTGGGGCATTAATCCATGAAGATATTAAAGAAGCTACCGGCGGCACGTCCCCACCAAGAGGTCTGCTGGCAAGCCGTGGTCACTGGTGCAGTGTTTTCCACTGCTGTTCCCCATCAGACCCATTTCCTCCTCTGCTCGCGTGGGTCCCCATGTCTACTTGGGATATGTGGAGGTCAGGAGCATCTGTGAAATTTTCCTCTAGAAAAAATATATTGGAGCATTTTGTAACATAGGGTGGTGTAACCAACAGGGAGCTGAAGAGATGCAAGTACGCACAGGTGTTTGTGAAGACGCCACCTGTAGGGGATTCATACAGCCCCTTATTCAAAATAATGGTTCCCACCCTATCCTGCCTGCTCACCTTTGCATTTACATCCCTTTGTTATTTTGGTCTATTTGCAGCAAATGCAAGACAATACTAGATGAGCAGAAATAGTCACTGTGAGAAGCGTTGTGTGGGGGTGACCTGCTCTACTCCAGAGGCTGTGTACGGTTAAAGTATGGCTTGAGATCTACAGGAGGAACAGCACAGGCCGGTGTTCATACTGCTTGATCATCACAGACACAGCTTCAGGCAGCTTGGGCTGTTATTTTAAGGGATTATTAAATAGGAACTGTATGAAAATGGGGTCTGTGTGCCAAAGTTCGTGGCTCTTTGTCAGTATCCAAACTGGAAAACTACAGGCTGCAGGTGGGGCCAGCTCTGGGTTGTCTGTGAGTTGTGTTTGATCTCATGGTGTATTCCTCAGTGGCAGAGACTTCTGTTTAACGTTTTTGTGCCTTCCAGTCTCTCTCTTATTCATTTAAAGGAAATCCTCTTTCTCCTCAACAACTGCGTGTGATTGTCCAAACCCATCTAAAACTTGGGTGAATAAATCTCAGTTAGACCAGTCACTCCACCAACCAGAGGTGAAACCAAGCATCTAACCTGATGTCACGTTTGAAAATAGCGGGGCTGGAAGCAGGAGGCATGGCAATGAGAAGATTTGGTCTGTTTTAGAAGACAGGAGCAAGCCCCACTAACCTGCACCTAGCAGGTGCATTGTGCATCGCTGTGCCACCAGTGAGCAGGACGGAGCAGGAGCGGTGCTCGGCTCTTTGTTCTCGCCCAGCGGGCGGCAGGTTCCTGCCTTCCCTGTGCCTAGGTGCTCTTTAATCTATTGTTTGTCTTATAAAATGGCTGAATACAACAAAGATCTTTTGGTTTATTGAAACTGCATAGGAAAAAATTATTTAAACTAATACACCAAGGAATTTCTAAGTCTTGGTTTCGTTTTTGTGTGTGTGTGTGTGTGTGTTTTTATTCTGCATTACAATACAGAAAAAAAATCTGTCCTTCTGTCTGGCTAATGTTAGTTTGATGATTATACTAATATTAACTGCTTTACTTGAGTAAGCAAAGAAAAGGTAAAATACCAGTCAGACCAGCTGCTAATTCACAGAGTGTTGTACGATGGTTATTAAAAATACCCAAAAGATGTACCTTTGTGGTTCAGTCTTTTGAATTAGAAGCAGAATATTAATTTAGGCCTGAAGCATGATTAAACATTGTAAGGCCCCCTAAGAATTTTCACCAAATTTTCTTGGATTTCTCTTTATTGGGTCTTCCTCGACTGTGTTTAGCTCTGTAATTGCTTTGCTCCTTTGTTGATAGGCTAAAGCACAATGTGATTTTCTCCATGTCATAATATTTAAGAGGATGGTTCAATGTTCCGCATGTATGATGTGCAGCTGGGGCACACGGAGTCATGATGGGGGAGTGGGCTCTCGGTAGCTTCTCTTTTTTCCTTTCCCTTCCTTTTTTTTTTCCTTGTTACTTTTGCAGCTCTGCAGAGGGAAGTCACAAAATATGTCTCTGTGGGCAACAACCCAGAAAATGTGTCTGTATGGGGAGAAAAGGAGCAGAGCCTGCCCCAGCACCTAGTGCTTGGGGACAAAGCCATGCCCAAAGGCTCTTGTTATTTATTTATTTATTTTTCTGATAAAACTGTATTTGGAGGTTCACTGAATATTTAGGAGGTTTCCAAAGCAGAGTTGTAGGAAATTACAGTGATAGATAAGAAGGAGGTTAAAAAACCCAGCTCCTTCCCCACTCTCCTCTTTCGGAGAATAAATTCAAAACATTACATTGATTCAAGTTCCCTGAGGGGATTGAAGAGTTAAAACGTAATTGGTAAAATCCATTACTCACATGTGTTACAGAAGGAAAAAAACAGCTATTTGGCAAGGAAAAAAAAAAAAAAAAAAGAAAGGGAAAAGATCCCAGGGCACGAACGGGATGTCACCGGTGTCATAAGACCAAGGAATAAGGAACAAGAGCTCAGGGCCCAGCTCTGGGACACGCAGAGCAGGATCCTCGCTGGGAGGAACCATCCCTGGTGCTCTGCCAGCTCCAGGAGGTGCAGGGAGAGGGGGAAGGGCCATGGTGCCCAAGCGTAATCCGAAAAAGGTGAGGGATGGTAGTTTAGAAGTGTAATGAGGTTTTACACGTCCGTGTTCTCCTAGTGTTACGAAGGCCTCATTAATGGTAATGAGGGGTATGCCTGTATATCACTCCGTGATCCTGAATGGCTTCATAAGTCCTAATGTTTGGCTGTGGTTAGGTAACTTATGTGTAGAACCACTAGAACTCTGAGACATCTGCAATAATGCCAACCCGGTTCTGAAGTACCATCAGATAGAGATATTCAGACATATTGATACCATTAGTCAAGCAGGTAATCATCATCATCTACACGCATTGACAAAGACCTCCAATTCCTCGCTGTTTCTAAAGAGCAACACAGTTTGCTAAAAATAGCAGAATTTCCATTTCACATGATACAAAATAAGAGAGATCTAATGAAAAAGGACCGTGCTACGTCTGAGACGTGCCCCAAGGCCACCTCCGAGAGCAGGCTGGTTATGACAGCAAAAGTCTGAAACACATTTTATTTGAGCATCTTCAGTGGAAGTTGGGAAGAACAGTGGATCTGTGCTGCCAATGATGCTGAATATTGAAGCACATCAACAGTATGGGGAATGAGCTAGCTGTCCATTAAGAAATAATGATTTATGAAGACAGTAATGACAAGAAAAACATATTTTGAGCCATAGCACCCAAAAATCCTTTATTTAAATTCCTTATGAGAGAGGGAGGGAGAAAGGAAGGAGGAAGATATTAATTATATAGAGAAGAAATTTTTAATCAGAGGAAGTTTGATGTGAATCGGGACAGTAAAGGTTATAACCGAGTAGCAGAGTCTGCAAGAAGCACTGTGGTGGCATCTCAGAGCATCAAGGTAAAAGGTCACTGATGCTCTAATCATAAACTCTCTAAAGCATTACTCAGAGCTTCTGTAACTTCTCCTGGAAGAGCAAGGGGACCAGCAGTGACCGACAGGCCTTGAGAATGACCAGGAGAAAGAATTGAGCGGCGTTCGTGATCGCTGCGCTGCAGTGGCGTTAACTTTGTTCTCCATAACGTCAGCAGCAACTATGAGATCTTCAATATCAGCAGGGGAACTGGGCTCGGATGATTGTACAAAGTCAGTAGCGATCATTTCTGAAATGCAAAAAAACAGGCAACCCCAAAATATGTTGTCCTGGTTGAGCTAGCGCAGAGCAGTCAGTGCATTAATTAGCAGTAACAGCAGTGCAGACACTCGGTTTCTGATTCAACAGTGCAATTAAAACCCCGCAGCTCCCCGAAAGCACCGGCTGTTGGCTGGGATTTGGGATCAGCTTCCTTTCAGACTTTCTCTGGCTGTGATTCATGCGAGTTTGGAGTCCCAGTTAAGTCATGTGATACCGACAAATCATTTCCAGTCTTGTTAAGACGATTTGAGTATGTTCAAATGAAAGGAGCGTTCTGATGCACTGCTTTTAAGTTTCCTAAGATGTGGTGGGCTCCTTGTTTAAAAGGGAATGAATTGCATTTCTTTCTCTAGCACAGTGTTTGTAACCCTGCAGTTCTGCCATAGCACCCAATGGGCTCCCTTGATGACGCAGCCTGTTCCCCAAGGGCTGTCCGCATGAAAGCACTCATCTTCCCATTCACCGAATGGCAGAAATTTGAAATACTCTAAAAATATCATTTTGCATGAAGAATCCAAATTAGGGAAATAACATTTTCAAAATTTCCGAAATAAAGATTAGTGTCATTTTTATATATTCTCGGTATTGATAAATGCGCACTGTGGGTCGTACTCACAAGTTACGCAGTTACTGAAAGTTATCCATCCCTGTGCGCATTATTCTAAAATGTTAAGAAGTTGAAATAACAAATTGGGGATTGGGTTAGATGAGCTCTTCCAATGACATGGACTTTACCTCCACAAGGAGTTCTTGCAACTTGGAGAATGTTCTTTCTCTCCATTGTGCTTCGCATAAATTTGTCATTGTCGAGAGGAAGTATTTTGCTCCCATTGATAGTTCATGTACAAATTCAGCTCAGAGCAATTGCATCTTGGGTGACTCAAGTCAAAGTATCCACAAACCCAGGATGTGGAAATATCCCTGCGTGCTACAGCCTATGTGGTGGGAATCATAGAATCAGGGAACCATTAAGACTGGAAGAGCCCTCTAGGATCCCCAACCCAGCCCACCCCACCATGCCCTTCAGTGCCACATCCCCACAGCTCTTGAAAACCAGATGGACCGTGCCATCCACCACTCTCACTCATTTTTAACTCTAACCACATATGCTTTGTTTTTGTGTTCTGCACAGCCGCTGTGCATTTCAGTCTCGAGCAAGAGTTTGTGCTGAAGCCGTGAGTTTTCCCAAGAAAGCAGAGATGAGACACATGTACCAGGTGGAAGCGCACAGCGAGTCCTGTCCTTGCGAGGTGGCGTTCTCAGCAGCTCTGCCACAGTCTGGGTAAGGTTCCTGCATTCTGCAGGCATTGCTGCCTTCAGGGAGGGCTCCTGGCGTGCGGCTCTGCCGTCCCAGCCGCCCGCGCATCAGTGGTCAGTGCTATGAATAACAATGCTGCTCGCGTGGAGCCACTGCAAACTCACTATCGTCCTCTTTCCGCATTATCATTTTTCCATATGGGAAGTGGAAAATCATTTTGAGTGTGTAGAAGCAGATAAGTATTCCGGTCCTGGGCATTTTCTGAGCTTGTTTACCAAGCGCCCGGGCTCCAATCACTAGATCTAATTGACCGGGAGCAGCGTGCAGCATCACTCTGATTATTTTTGGAGTTATCTGCTCCAAGAGGAGCAGTGGCTGCTGATGGGTGCTGGTGTCCATGCCCTTCCATTAGGGCCCTATGATGTTGCCCCAGCCGCACAGAGGTGTGGCTAAGCCCAATGATCAGTCCCTGGGAAGCGGTAGCTGAGCCTGTTTTCTCTATTTTTTGGCTCACACTGCCCTGGTGACGGTACGTATAGGGTTCTTCGGGGTAACCTTCAGATCCATTCAAAAAAATTAATTCAAAAAAACAAATAAATACAGGCTTGCAAGACCCCAGGAACCCCTCTATCCGTGTCATTTCAGGGGGGGTTTATTTTTAGGTGTGGAAAAAGTGGAGAAATGTGACCTATTGTACCACCTATAAATGAAAAGCAGGTACTAAATATTTTATTTTTCCCCACTGGTCTGTTTATTCTTCTGCCTCGCTTTTCAATCTTCATGCAAAGTTTGTGCATGAGTGTGTGTGTGCTTTCTCTCCATAAGCACATACAGTATCGGTAACCGTGGGCTGGATTTAATAATTCAAAGTAATATGAAACCTTGCCGGTATGGAAATGGGCTTGTGATTGGCTCGATCTGCTAGCTAGACAGGATGAAAAATCTCATTTTTGGGAAAATAATCAAAGATTATCAGCTGCATCCAGGAATTTTGGGGGTCTCGCAGAGAATGGTCGCTTTCCCTGCTCACACACGTTCCAACTTCCCTACTGACAAACAAATATAATGCTGATGTTCAGCATGCACCCGAATTTTTTTGTCTTGTACTTCTGTTACCTGTCTCACTTCCTGGGCTTTGTGTTTTTTTCCAAGATAGTAGCAAAAGAATGAGGTCTTCATCTGCACGAAGCTGGTGCTCTAGTAATTAGTGTACAGAGGGAGAGCACTGACAGAAGCAAAGTGCAGGGAATAACACACGGCTGTGTTGGCTTTGGTCTTCCATCTCTCGCTCTCTTCGTGATTTACAGTACTATATTTGTAGTCTCTTAAGCTATTAGCATCTTGCTACCAAAAAAAAAAAAAGTAGTATTCAAGGAATATAACCTAAATTACAGCACGGAGAAACTTCATATAAATATGTACATATATATACTATGGTTATATATATCTACTAGGTTATATACATATATATACTAGGCGTTAGGTACAGATTCTCACGCATCACAGAGGAAAAAAGGAATCTTTAGCAGAGAGCGATGCCCTTCATTTTGAAATACTCTGGCCATTGTATTTTTAGGGGAAAGATTAAAACAGTTTAAAAGTCCTTCATCTGGTTGAGGTCCTCAAAATCCAGTCTCTTTGCCCTTTATAATGCCCCCTTATATATGTATATAAGCATATGTAGATGCGTATAGATATAAGCAATATATATACATATATTATTTTTTCTACCTCATATATAAATATAGATATAGAGTGTCGTGATTGGGATTCCCAGGGGGTATTTTTGTGGAACTTCAGAGCAAAAGTGGCTGACACTTGTTCTTTGTTGCCCTTGGGCTACCGGTTTGATCAGCGACTGAACGGATTTATCCGTGTCAGCAGAAGGAGTTTTCCACTCTTGTCGTAAGTATATTTTACAATCCCTTCTCATGTGTAAATGAAGTACAAGCACATTCAGGTGCTCGGCTTTGGCAAGGCAAAGAAAAGGGTGCCAGCAGGTAGAAGGGCTGAGAGCTGACGTCTGAAACCCTCTTTTATTGAGCGACTACGGGAAACATGCTGCAATTGAGAGGCCTGATTTGTTCTGAGCGTGGATAGCAGGCGCACGGAATGAGAAAGAGCAATGGTGCAATAATTGGTACGAAGATAGAGAAGCTTAATTTTGATGAAGCAATTAGTAGTTGTTTCCTGATTGCTCTTACTACTGTGAAGAGGAGGTGGAAAAGATCGTGTCACCTCCGTCAATTCTGAACCATCTCGTGGCTCCCGAGACCTTTTGCCCCGGTACTGGGCACCAGTGAAAGTTGCTTTGAATTTTTTTTTAGAAAGTGTATTCTCAAGAAGGTTAAACATAAATTAGTCATAAAGCTGACAAAAGAGAGAGGAAAAGATGGGGCTGTAGGATTTCCATCCAAATTTCCGTGTTTTCAAACGGTTCGTGTTTAATTCAGAAATAAAACCAACCAAAAAAAAAAAAAAAAAAAAAAAAGAGCTGAAATCTTTTTCTCCTTAAAATAATGATAATCAAAACCCTCTGGAAAGCAGCGCCGTTTGTAACCTCACACATTAATGTGCGATGAGCGATGTAATGCTGCAGATCTGAGCGGTGTTTAAGACAACAAAGTGCTATTTGATAGCCTAGCCTTTCTGTGGAACAGCTCCTCTTCCTGCCTTTGATGTCTGGATGGCTTATTTAATCAATTATTAATCAAAGTTGTGGCATTCTTCTTATATATTTAGGTGCAAACTAAAAGATGCCTTCCCTTGCTTTCTTGTTTAAATAGAATGCGGAAATACTTGCTTTTGAACGCAGACACAAAAATACGCGTTGGAGAGCCTCCAGTTCTGTGTGCTTGAGCAGTGTACAGTGCGTTGAGGAGCAAGAAGGAGGAAAAAAATCCCCGCTTCTGAGTCGTGCAGCTGCGCCCAGGGCACGAGGCGCTCAGCCCGGCCGCCTCCGCGCAACAAACGCGGTACAAATAATTTGATTAGCGTTCCCCTCGTGCAGGTGCTGAACCTGACACGGAGCAGCGCCGCGGGGCGGGCTGGGCGGCCGGACAGCGTGCGGAGCATCGCGAGCAGTTGGTAACATTTGGCAGCTTAACAGAGAAAAAATGACTGCTAGGGAAAATCTCAGCCGCCGCTAATTAGCAGCAATGAACTGTGGGTAAGGACAGTACATTTTAATGTGAGAAGAATTTTACAATAACCACCACACTGAAAGAAATAGAACGAAATGCTCCCTAGCTGACCCTTGTGGCAATCTAAGCTGCATATTGCAATAATCCTGTAAATTACTATGCTTTTTTATACAGTAACTTGGAGTTAATTAGTAATTTAACATTCCTCTACGCTATTAAATGTCTTTCTTGCATTATATTATGTTGTTTCATGGTCTTACCTTAACACTAATGGGGTTTAGTTATATTTTCTCAAAACAGTAACAGTAAAATAAAACCGGGATGGAAAATTAATTAGCTCTCTTTTACCTCTGATTTACCTGTCGGTAACAATTAGGCAACCAGGCTGGGCAGTGCAGGGGCATGGCGGGGCTGGGGGGGATGGGGGAGCTTGGTGCCGGGCAGGAGCTGGGTGTGGTGGGATGTGATGGGACCTGATGGGACACAGTGGGACACAATGGGATGCAAAGGGATGTGATGGGATGCAATGGGATGCAATGGAATGCAATGAGACGTAATGGGATGCCATGGGACGCAATGGGAGATGATGAGATACAACAGAACATGATGGGATACGATGGGACGCGGTGGAACACACTGGTGCACAATGGGCTGCAACGGGATGGTGCTGACAGAGCAGTGGGGAGGCGTCCCCAGGGCGCGTTGGTTCGGCGGGGCTGGAGCTCAGCGCCATTTGTGCCTTGCTCTGCCCCCTCCTTGCAGCTGCACAGCTCCGTGGGCTAATTAGACTAACCAGCAGTGACGGAACCTGCGATCTGAGGGAAAGTTTCGGCTGTAATTATGTGGGGTATCAGGTGAAAGAGTCTCCTCCAGATTAATCCCGCACAAATTAAAAGTTGGAGCGCTCTTTCTCTCCCTTTCTGCTCGCCGGCCATCTTCTCAGCTGCAGCGTTGGCTTCGTTTTGCAGCCGTCGGTTCGGAGCTGATTTCCTCTCACCTCCGTGGGGTCGATGCAGGCACCACAATGGAGTGGTTCAGTGGAACGGGCCCGGGAGAAAGGGACGGTGCCCTTGGAAGGGCTGAATCCAACACAAAACAATTCCAGAGGACTTTGTCTCTAGGGGCTCCTGCTAAAAGCAGAGCTGCTACCATTTAAAACCCCATTCTTTGCAGCTGGATTTGAGCATCCATAAAAAATTCATCCGTGCTTTAAGAGATTTCTGCTTTTCTGTCCTCTCCATTGTTAGACAAATTGAAGTGTGCACTCTGAAGGAGTGTGGCGGTGAACTGAGAATTTATTTACTCATTCGATTCTAATATTGAGAGAATCTGCTCTCCCCGTTCAAAGGGTAGAGCAACAATGCGAGTGACATCGGGTCAGCGGCACTTCACAGCTACCTGTGAGATAGAATTGTTCTCCTGGCAGATAGGAAGTGACTGAAACCTCTTTTTCTCATCAATGTCTATTATGATTGATGGCTCTATGGTCACACTGAATATGCCCTTTTTAAATAATTCACAATGTCATCATCATAGTACTAGTTTATAACTAGCCTGTTATTTTTACCTTTGTTCATTCACTAACAGGAGATTCGATAAATTAAGCACTATGGATTTTGGTAGCATTAGAGCTGACTGAAACCTTCCTTTTCCTTTATGTTTTCTTTCTTTCTTTCTTTCTTTCTTTCTTTCTTTCTTTCTTTCTTTCTTTCTTTCTTTCTTTCTTTCTTTCTTTCTTTCTTTCTTTCTTTCTTTCTTCTATGTTTTCTTTTATGTTTTCTTTCTTTCTTTCTTTCTTTCTTTCTTTCTTTCTTTCTTTCTCTCTTTCTTTCTTTCCTTCTTTCCTTCTTTCTTTCCTTCTTTCCTTCTTTCTTTCCTTCTTTCTCTCTTTCTTTCTCTCTTTCTTTCTTTCTTTCTTTCTTTCTCTCTTTCTCTCTTTCTTTCTTTCTCTCTTTCTCTCTTTCTTTCTTTCTTTCTTTCTTTCTTTCTTTCTTTCTTTCTTTCTTTCTTTCTTTCTTTCTTTCTTTCTTTCTTTCTTTCTTTCTTTCTTTCTNTTCTTTCTTTCTTTCTTTCTTTCTTTCTTTCTTTCTTTCTTTCTTTCTTTCTTTCTTTCTTTCTTTCTTTCTTTCTTTCTTTCTTTCTCTCCTTCTTTCTTTCTTTCCTTCTTTCCTTCCTTCCTTCTTTCTTTCTTTCTTTCTTTCTTTCTTACTTTCTTTTTTAGGACGAAGCCTTCCCACACACGGTAGCAAAGATTTTTAAAAAGCCACGAGCGTCAGGTGTGATAATTCATTAAAAAACAGCTTACCAAATCAATATATTCTGTTGATGACATTAATTAAAATATAAACAAAGTACTGAAATAAAGCACCTGCCGTAACTTAGCTTGGATTCCAGTTCATCTATCATTCAGAGAGCAGCAAGGACGTGTTTTAGACATCACAAATGCACGCTGTAGTTCAGCACGAGAGCTAGTCGTTAATTGATGCCGAATATTATTCTTCGAGTGCACTGGAAAGAGTCCAAGTAGAAGGTGCTCAGTTTGGATAGCAGAATGATTTTAACAGTGGCTAATGGATAAAATATTTAATAGTGTGCTTTGCAAATCAGGTTTTATTTGTTTAACTTGGAAATTGGGCTTAGTGGGTTCTATTAGAGGGTAGCTGAGCATTTATCTTCTTAACTGTAGAAATGCTGCTGATAATTAGTGGATGTTAGGAATCACCAGATATGTTTCTTTGCCAAGTCTTTGTAATTAGAAGGCTTTATGCAGTTCTCACGTCGCTCGAATTATTTTTTGTTTAACAGCTGTAAGTAAATGCCTACTCTGTTCCAAAGCCCTTTCTGCCCCTAGCCACAGGGTCTGTCCTGGAGCACCATGGATGTGCTCGCACCAGCAGCTTGGACTGAGCAACATGGGAGCCACGGGAGGATGCGCTTCTGGACGGACACGGGCAGCACTGGTGGTGGGTGACTACTGGCTCTTCAAATCTCTTCAAGATGTATATCCCAAATCTGTTGCATTTTCTTAACTTTGTCTTCGCAGTAAGAAGCAGCCGCCTCTACACAGACTGAGGTTTCGGAGATGCTCAAAGATGACGCCTCACGGGAGTGGAGACGATGCTGTCGCCCTGCAACTCCCTCCAGGACCCCATGGTAGTAATTAATAAGAAGTCAAGTTCTCAACTAGCTGTGACAAATTGGAAAGCTGTGAATTTGGAGATAAGAGCGGGGGGTCACAGTTTATTTGTAACTGGGTTATCTAATCGTAATAAGCACTTACAGCAGAAAGCATCATAAAAGAAAATAGCGCGGTACAAGAACCTTAGAGTAATTGGGTTTTCCCACACAAATAAGATCCACGTAGCAGAAGAATTTCCCTTTGAAGCAGCTGTTATAAATTTTGGGTCCACAGTTTCCATTAGCCCCTCGTCATTACTGGTCCATTGCAAAATAGATAAAATGCATAAAGCATCGCCAACATTTGATATCGTAATCCTATTTGGTTTTATATTTCCTAACGGTTCTCAGTGTGACCATTAAAACTGGCAAAATCACAAGAGGGATAATACAACATTTAGTTCCCCTTCATGAAAATATTACGATGAGGTTTTTGGTTTCTTTTTAATTTTTGATTTTTCAGTATTTGGCGAGTGGCTTAAAAAACATAACTAATTTTGTGCACCATCAGCTTAGAGATTTAAATTCAAAAAAATGACAGATTCATTCACATAGATCTTAGTGTTTAGAGCTGTGGAATTTCATCCTGTTTGGAGATGAAGGTGGGAAGTAAGGAATAACAATGTAATAGGGAAAATAATGCTTTATTTTCTGGGGCAGGAAACTAAAAGGTGAAGTGCTGACTCTGCAGCAGGTAACTGCAAACCTTCTGTATCAGCAGTGCACGATTGCTGGGGCTTTGGACAAAAGATTTGGACTTGATTTAATTTGATTTCTCACCAGGCTTTAGGAGCCAGACTTTGCTAGCACATCTTCCTTAGTAGGGGTACTGCTGCAGCAGCAAGCTGGGAAAACTAGTCTGAGTTTTCAGAAGCATCAGTTTTTCCGTTCTCTTCCCTTTCTCCTCGCAGGCCCCAGCCCCTCTGCAGCTCCCTCCTGCATCAGTGCAAGAGGGCACAGGCTTCCGAAGCTGGCGTCAGGGGGGAATTGTTCTTCTCATGGCACATCTCAGCCAGCTGGGTAAGGAATCACAGGAACCCTGTGTGGCATTTCGAGGCATTGCACAAGATTCCCAAATGTGGGTGGGAGGGGCAGGGGAGGCGTTGCTTTAAGGGTGAAGTTTACAGCTAGCCGGCCCGACCCAGGGCTGCCTGGGGAAGGGAGGGAGGTTTGGCTTGGTGAGGCTGGAAACAACAGAGATTGTAGGCAATTGCTTCCAGCATGCGACCCGTGCTCATTCTCTAAACCATCCCTACCGTGGCCTCCTGGACCTCCAGGATCATCTCACAGCCTTGCAATGACAACATCTGCATCACTAGTAAAACTCTCTTCTACCCTTTTTCCATCCTGTTTAGCAAGATGCAGACCACAGACAACTCCCAGTTCAGGCTGAGCTTTTCCTTGTTAGAAATACAGGTTGAGGGCTGAAACCTCATCTTGAGTGCAGGCACCATGCTGGAGGGGACCTGGAGCATCTGTACGAGAATGGTCATAATGCTGCAAATGTACCTTGTGCATATGGGATATACATGTATACATGTGTACCACAGGTAGAAATGTGATATGCATACCCTCAGCATGCCCTAAGGAGAGATTTATCCGTTATAAAGAGCTCTGGATAATGAAGTTTAAACAAACACCATCTTTCTAATAGGTTTTTTGTTTGTTCTAGGCAGCAGCAAATCTTATGTCCCCTCAGCTTGCAGTAGGGACACCTCCACCCAGAGCCATTGGGTGCCATGAGTGGCTCTGGCCATGGCCATGCCATTGGTGATGCTCTGTGCCAATGGGGATGCTTGGTGCTTCTGGGGACATTCAGTGCTGTGAGGATGCTTGGTGCCATTGGGGATGCTCGGTGCCATTGAAGATGGTCGGTGCCATTGGGGATGTTTGGTGTCATTGGGGATGCGTGGTGCCATTGGGGATGCATGGTGCCATTGGGGATGTTCAGTGCCCTGGGATAGGAATCACTAAGCTCTCCCACCCATGACAAAATCTGCTAGGTGGGGCTGCAGCGTCTGAATCGCCGTCTTTAGTTTATGAAAATTATAATTATTTTGATTTTTGTTCACAGACAGCTTGAAATGTTGCAAAACTCTGCAGGTGCTCTCTGTTATAACAAAACCCCAGAACAGATGGCACAAGGTACCAGGCCAGCTCAAGGGATTAAACGCAAGGCTTTTGAAATTTAAAATTAAAGCCGGGTGATCTTGGGAAAATGTGCCTGCCAAACAAGCGCGCTTGAAAAAAAGTTCTCCAAGTTCTCCATGCAAGCTGATTTAAATTCAAATGAGTCAAAAATTGGGCACTTTAAAAGTGCTTAGAAGAGGATTAAAAAAAAAATGGGAAGCAGACGCATTGCTCGTTGCTGCAGCAGGACTGCTTGTGTCCAAAAGCAGGTTTGCTCTTCATTGTCTCCATAGTGCTCTGGCAGGCCTCTGGGTGAGCGCTCCCCGGACGTTTCCTTTCCTCTGCCCGGTGCTTGCTCACAGCAGGACTTGTCCCCAAGGGGTCACGCACACGTGGGTGCTGCTGGCCCAGTCTCAGGGGGAGAACTCTCTCAGGAATGTTGCAGGGAAGGGACATGCCCCGGCGTGATGCAGGGAGATGCAGCATGCCCCGCGCATCTCGCGGTGCCTGTGCTCCAGATGTCCTCTTTGTTTCAGCCTCATTGTTTCCCCTGCCCAGAGCAGTTCCAATTTCTCATTGGCACGGGATGCTGTTTTCTGCATATTTCTTAAAATGGCTCTTAATCGCGAGCCTAGTGGGGGCATTGAGGCTCACAATGAAGAAAAAGCCCACGGGGTGAGAAAGCGGCAACCTCGGGGCTTTGATGGCCTTGTTGGCCCGAGCCTGGACTCCAGCAAGCAGCAGCTACAGCTCCATTTAGCACCGAAAGGGCTGGCAGGTCCTGTGACGCTGGCCGGTGTTTGCGAAAGCCTTTGTTAATGTGTTAGATAACCTATTAATCACAACTTTTATATTCATATGCAAAACGTGCCCGGAGGACAATTTAAGCGCTGATTGCGAGCGCTTTCTCTGTTTGCGTTCCGTTCCCCCCACGTGCAGCTCCCGGCCGGGTTTGGTGCGGGTCTGAACGCGGTGTGATTGCAGCCCCGAAAGGGTGCTCATATTTTCCTTAGTGATCCCCGTCTCGTCTTGTCATCCTAAAGGTTTGTAAGGACTTTAATTAGGTACGCCGGGTAGGGAGACGACAGGGAGCAGCCCTTTCCACGCCCAGACACTTGATGGAGGATGATCACTTTGGCAGGTACAGGCTGGCAAGATGAACCGGTGTAAATTAACTAGGAAAGGTTAAATTAGAGTAAAATGAGGATTGCAGACAAATCTTGGAAGCCGAGTTAATCCAAAGCGGCTCCGTAGGCTGGCTGTGCTGCTGCGTCCTCCATGTGGGGTCTGCAGTGGGGCGGCCATTCCGTATGGGGCAGTGGTAACCACATCAGTGGGGAAAACTGAAAACTGTGCCAACGTGGTAGCGAAGCATCAGTGTCAATGTATCCGAATGATTATGCTCTACGCAGCGAGGCTTATTAGCTATGGATCGTTCTGGATTGCATTTTAGAGCTGTAAGCAAACAGAGATTGATCCTACCTTTTTTTTTTTTGGAATTAAAAAAAAAATCACTTCTGTGTTTTATCAGGACAACTATTTGTTTCGGTATTCAATTACAGGGTTCATTACGTGGAGGCACCTTTGGCTATATTTCATCTTTCCTTTGCAGCGTGACTTTGCACACGAGGAAGGACCTCCTGCCCACCTCGGTGCCTGCAGCCAAGAGATGCCCTTTGCTGCATGGGGCCGGGGCGCATCGCTGCCTTTCCAGATGGAAACCTCCTGCACCCCTGGTACAGCCAAAGGCATCACCTGGAGGAGGGGTGTGGGAAAATGCTCCGAGGTCCCGCAGCACCGTTTTATCACAGCTATAATGGCTGGGAAAATGTTTCTAATTTGTTTGGCAGCCGCTAATCTACCCCTTTGTTAGAGTGTTCGGTATTGAAGTGTTTCTTCAAGGACTTCGTGGTGGCTCTAGATATTTTCGTCCATAATAAGGATTATAAGGCACGTAATCCTGCGAAAAGATACAGTAATTAATTTGAAAATTGCCGAGGAGTCGATAAGTATTTAAAGCTTTAATGACGTGCAGTCTTGTTATTTTTTTTTTCTATTCTCCCGGTGCCACCGAGGGGCCGGGCGCACGGTGGCCAAGCACACGGTACACGGAGCACACGGCGTGTTCCTGCCTGGCACAGGCATGGCATGGCAGCCCTGCCCCCCAGCTGCCCCCAGCAGCACCGGGCGCTGCACGGAGCCGGCGGGCGCAGGGAAGTCGCTCTTTAAAGCTCCGGAGAGATGCAGTGCATTTATCAGCTGTGAGTGGATATCATTGTGTTTATAACAGAGTGGAGGCACCATGCAATTTTGCTCTTGAAATTGGTTTATATAGATGACTGGTTGCTGTGAAGTGTGTGTCAGAGTTGCATGCAGCGGTTATGAAGTAGTACAATTGTCATCGCTTCTTACATGGTTGTTGAGAAGAGCTTGAGAGCCCGGCTCAGTCAGCTGTTGAATAGATAACCCAACACAGTTAACGTGGCATACATTGTAAAGAATTACATGCCTGCTACAATGAGCTCTGGGCCTTTGGTCTAGATAATAATCCTGGTGGGTGTACCACGTGTGCGGCTGTCTGATCGCTCAGATATGACTGACGAAACATAAAGAAAAATGTCAGTCGCCGAAAAGAAAAATGCTGCTGTAAGTTTGTTTAAGGTTCACGTAAACGGCGGCGCTTTCGGATTTAACCCCGCGTCTCCCGCCGACCCGGCTGTCAGCTCGGCGCATCGCCGCGCGTGCTGCGGGTGGGCTCCGTTTGGGCTGTGCTGGGCTCTGTCGGCAGCAATAAGGGCCCGTCCTGCCTCGGCTCCTCGCTTCGTGCTGAGCACGGTCCCCTTGTCACTTCCCATTTGCGACGTGTGAGCCTAACGCCACTAAAAAGGGTGAATGTTCGCGACTTCTTAAGTGCCATGGCAGAACTCATTTCCCCGAATTGAAGCAAGCCAGGATAATCAAGCTGGCAACACGGACTGGACTGCAGAAGCGGTAATTAATACTGCTAGCAAATTAAAAAAAAAAAAAAGAGAGAGAGAGATTTGCCGTGCAAAACTCACACCGCTTTTGTGCACCGGCTGTCTCCCTGCACCGGTTGTGGGCTGGTAATTCATCCTCAGGTGTTTTCACATCGTGGAAGGGATTGTTTGAGAGTTGCTTTCATTTGTCTGAGTGGCTGAAGCATGAAGTTGGCCAGGGAAATGTCATCCCGTCAAGAATCTCAAACTGGAAAGCTTGTTCTTGATGAAACAGAATCTCAGAAGCATGGGCTGGTAGGATGGCAGCTTGCAGGCACCCCACTTAGGTCGTGTTTGCAGAGCAGTGGCACTGCCCGTGCCATGGCAGCTGTGGGGCTGCCCTGCGGCCATTCGGGGGTGGGAAGCTCCTGCCCCACACCAAGCCCCGCACGCTGCTTTGATTCCTTTTTTCTTCTTGCACAGCAGTCAGGCAGCGGTGCTGTGTTCATGGCACCAGTAATACCTCCATGACACAGCGGGACACTTTGTGCCGGGTTTGAGCATTTGCATTTTTATTTAAAAATCGGAGCCAAGCAGCAATCTGAAAAAAATCTATCAAAGACAGTAAATAAGAATTTGATAAAGCTACGTGCTTTACCAAATAAGAATTCGATAAAGCAAGCCCCTGCAGAAGTAGACGAGGAGAAGCCACGTCCTGAGCAGCCCCAGGGTGGCTATGTGACTCTGCAAGTGATGCATTTCAACCAGGGTTTGCTATTGAGAGAAAGCAAAGACTGTGTGCGCCTTTCTCTTGGGGCACATTTCTGAGCAATCTGCTTTAACGTGTGGGGTTCCTGCCTCCGCTCGCTCTGCTCTGGGGTCTGTGGGTGCAGGGCTGCTGTCTCAAGAGCCACCGGGAGCTTGGGGGTGTTCTCATTTTCAGTTCAGCAAAATCTGAGTGAAATTCCTCCTTTGGCAGGGCACACACGGCGCTGCTTTCCGGACACCTGTCCTGTGTTATCCCTCATCTGAGAGCTCTCCTGTTGCATGGATGTTGCTTGGAGCTCCACCATGACCCACAACAAGCTGATATTTTTATTGCTGGGATGTGGCTGGCCGTAATTTGGCCGCTTGCATTGTGCCCCTCTTCCTTTCACCCCTCGACACTTTTTATTTTCTCTTTACAGAAGTCACCTGTTGGGAATTACTTCTGAAAATGCCTAATAACAGAGCTGCCAATCCACTCTTTCTTTTTTTGGGGGGGTGAGAGGCATTAAAAGCATTATGCTCAAAGCAGTCTGATATTGCACACTTATTTGGCACAAGGAAGGGTTCAGAACTCATCCCACCAGGTAAAAAATCTCAGGGAAAAAAAAGAATTCTTAACAGCATCTATGTTACATTCTAGTCCTATGGCAAAAGAAAGACTGAAAGGAATTAGTGATGCCAAGTAATAGAAAGAAAGCAACGGAATGTGCCATTCTGCAGCTAAGGAATATATATATATTCAGAAAGATGAGGGAGTTTTTTGCTGACACGTGATGGAAACCCATTCTTTACACAGCCAAGCTGGGCCTTCCTCGTTGAGATTCTCAGAGTTGCCCTCTGGAGGCACCTGTCTGCTCCTCGGAATAGTTTAACTGAAATCAATAGCAGCGGGAGGCAGCTCCGGGTCCGGCCGACAAGCGTGTGCCCTTCCTCTTCTTTCTTAGCAGCGTAACGATATCCTAATTTCTAAAATCACGCCGGAGGATCCCGTGTTTACATCCACATGACATACGTGCCTGCATTTCAATATGAAATCCCTTTGAATGGGTCACGTACAAATGTCAGGTGCTAGCGATACAGTGCGTGCAGTGTGGAAGGCAGCGGTTGCTCGGTTTCTATAGCTGTGTTTTACTTACACTGAGAAGATTTTGACTTGCATTCAGAAACCTGCCTCAAACCCATTAACACAGACGAGGGAACACCGGTTTAGATAAAACCCTTCTGCTGCTTGCTGATTTTCTCCAAAATGTGCACAATGAAAGAACATGAAGGCCCGTTGTGGCTCTGAGACTTGGGAGACGATGAAGGACTCTTCCCATTCTGGTTTTTTTCCACTGTGATGTGTTTGGGGCTGTGTTATTCCTGGTAAGTAGCTTTATTTTAATAACAGTAACCAGCTCTGTTTGCTTCCTTTAGCCATAAATCCCCACAGTGATTACATTCCTTTGCTAATGGAAATAAAAGGTGAGAGAACTAAAAATAATAATAAAAATACTTCAGGTCTCTACACTTGAATTCAATTAATGCCTCCATCTTAGCTAGCAAACACTTGAGAGAGACACAATAAGAGGAAATATAGATATAAGTGCCTAAACAAAGTGGTCAACAGCTGCACAGCCGTACGAATCACCGCCTCCTCATCACTTGTGTTGTCCTCCATTACCTCAGCCGTGCTGCCCTTGGAACCCTGCGGGTTGCCCTGGGCACTGCCCTGCCAGCTGCGGGCTGCCACGGCTCTGGGTTTGCGAAAGGAGCGGCTGCAAATTCACCAGTTTTGAAGTGTGAGTTCCTGGGGATGAGTTAGGCAACACTTCAGGGCTTTGAGAAATAGTGTTATGCCAGGACGGGGCTTGGCCAACCCTATCTATCTACTGTAGCTCTGTAGGGCAGAGTCATAGAGTCATGAGGCCTGGGTTGAAAAGGACCTCAAAGATCATCTAGTTTCCTCCCCTGCCATGGGCTCGTTTTCACCTAAATCCCTCCAGCACACTGCTTGTTGTTCAATGCAGTTTTAGCATTTTTTCCTCCCAACAGCCATTATCCATTAGACAAAACAAACCCCAAAGGAGGCCGTGTTCCCTTAACAGCTAATTCTGTTGGCTTCTAAGCAAGTCTCTATCCTCTAACTGGAACATTCCCGAACAGAGGTGGGCACAAACCACGGGCTTCACCTTGCAGCTGGAAACCCCTCTGCATCCCAGCAGGGGAGGAGCGGAGCCCACGGTCCCACAAGCCTCGTGCTGGGCCGTGCAATGTGCACCTCCATTTGCCACTTTCTGGATTTCTAGGAAATACTTCACCAAAAATACAGCTGCTTTATTCATGGGAACAACCCCCAGATATTTTTTGTTAAGAGTCATTTTGGTGCTGAGCGCGTGCTTAATTTCCATGAGATGAATGCCTAAACCTCACTGAAATATTTCTTCCCTGCTCCTGACAATGAATATTTTTGGTGTGATCATTGTACAGTAGGGTACCTTCTCCTGGAAAGGTTGGTGAAGCTGGAATATTTCTCTCTTGTAGAAAAAAAAAAGTCAATCCCTTCTAACATTGGTTTTGCTCTGTCTTTTTCTATGTTATCCCTCACTCCTGCATCGCTGATTGAAGTAATCCGTAAGTGTAAAAACATTTTGAAAAATTAAGGCGCTTACACACTTGTACCCATTCATTACTACTGAGGTGTTAAAATAATTTATTCCATTATATTAACGACTGTTTGACGCATCAAAAGATAATTTGCCATGTAATTTTGTTAAACCTGAAACTGTAGCGTATTTTCTTGATAATACCATTAATATATCAAGAGTAAATAAAATGTTTAGTGGTAGGCACATTAATTATCGCCTTCATCTACCGGTGCTTAAAACCAAGAAATAATTAAATGCGCTTTAATAAGATATGGTTCTGGGGAAGCCGGATCGTTTATGAATTGCTAGAGGTGCGTGCAGCTGCCTTTCCCCTGAGAGGAGGAATTTATGCCGAACACCCCGCTGATTGTTCAGGAGGTAAGGAACCAATAGCTGCATGTACAGAGGTTTAATTTAAAGTGTGTTTCTCACTAGGCTGCTCACAACACTTAATTAAACTCTGCTGTTTTGGCAATGACAAATGCTGTAGTGCAAAAGGAACCAGAGTAGCGGTGACTGAGAAGCTCTCGTAATTTCTTTCATGCGCACTGGCAGCCAGATCCAGGTCAGACAGAGAGGAAGAAAAAAAGAAGATTGATGTAAGGTGTTTGAAGGAAGTTGCCACTTCCACGCGGCTGCTTTACCGCCCGCCCAACGCCCCAAGCCCTCGAGGAGTGAGTGAGCCCCTGCGTGGGGACGCGGTGCTAGGCCACCAATCTGCGGTGCTCCTTCTCATCGCAGGATGCTCCCACTCATCACTCCGGGCTCTGGGTTACAGAGGTGAGAACAAGGGGAGGCCGACAAATGCCCGGTTGTTGCCTTGCTCCGCGAGGCTCCTGCTGGCACAGGGGCATGCTGGTCCCGTGCTGGGTGTGTAGTGCTACGTTGGTGGTTAGAAGCGGTAGGTCTGCTCCCATTTTTGGGCAAATGGTCATCCTCTATTCAGATAGCTTTTTAAACGGGCGAGTTTCTTCCCAGCCAATACAAAAAATCTGTTTATTTTTTCACATTTTAGCCTCTCTCGTGCGTATTTTTAGCTTGAGCTCCTTTATTTTAGGTATGCGTGGATGTAAATGGTATTGCACGATGAGTTACCTTTGCCTCTGCTTTTACTTCCCTGCTCCCCTGGACAGCCATCCACACGCTCTCAGAGGGCTGATGCACATCAGCGGGAATGCGCAGTCTCATTTAATGTGTGCATGAATAAAAAAGCAGGGCAATAGCTATCACTGATACTTACCAGATTTTTTTGCCTCTTTCTGCCCCCGTCTCTCCAATCATAACCCAGAGGGTTGCGAGCACGTGCACTTTGAGAAACTGGTTGTTCATTTAACTCTGAGTTCAACATGAAGGTGCTTTGCAGTGTGAACCTGTACTGCAACAATAAATTATAGAGAACTCTAGGGAGGCCTTGAACTTCCTCTATGGAGGTAAACGTTTGAAACAAACAAACAAACAACAGCAAATGAGAAACTCTGGAGCAGATCCTTGTGCCCATGGGCACTGACCAATGCCCGGTATCCCCTCAGCCCCATCAGTGCCATAGGGCCAGGTGAGCTCCTGCTGTGATGCCCAGAAACAGGAGATGGTTCCACACACAAGTTGTGGAAATGTGCTGGGGATGGTGGCGGTACCTTTCAAGCAGCCTTCTTTTTTTCCTTTTTTCTTTTTTTTTTCTTTTTTTTTTTTTTTCCCTTTGAAGGGCATTTTGATGAATTCTAATGTAAAGCGTTTTGTTAATTAAATTGATTTCTTTTCTTTTCAGAGAAGACTTAAGTAAAAGCCCGCATGAGTCCCCAGGGCTGAGGCTTCCCTTTGATCTGAGCTCTTCCCGCGCTCCCCCAGCAGCCCCCTCTCCCTGTCCCCATACAGGGCTCTCAGCAGCCCCCAGCCCCCCAGCACTGCCCATGCCCCCCCTGGCTGCCACACCACTCCAACCCCCAGCCCCACCTGGCTCCCAAGCGCTCAGGTGTCAAGGCAAAAGTTTCTGTAATACCGTTTACTGCAGACAGAGCAATTCAGCCAGGGCCTGTTTACCCTCCCCATTTATTTAAAAGTCCGACAATAAAACCAGTCCGTTCTGAATGGTAGATAAAATGCGGAGAAATTGATGAATGCCTTTTGGTGAGTACAGTTGAGTTTCCGTGGGGTTTTATACATTATTGACACCGTCAGTGATTTCAGTGATTGCGGCTGCAGCTGGGATATTATTATTACCGTGTTGCAGTACTTCTGTCGGGAGGCTATTGCGGAGGCACAGCTGGAAGCATTAGTGGCATTTGATGTTCATGACCTGCAGTAATTGCACCATTTTATAACGGGAGCCAACAAATCTGCAGCAAGGAATTAAGTGGCCGCAGCTCCTCTCCCAGCACCCAGCAGCGCTGGGACCGGGCGGTGCTGCTGGCTGACCTGGGGCTGTGTTTTATTCCCATACCGCATGCTCACATTGTGCTTTTACCAGCTTGCAACACTCACTAAGCAAGAAGCTATACATATACAAGCATGTTTGTATCTGCATTTTGCTCATCGGTGTTTAAGTAGTTTCCTGCCTCTTTCCTTTGCACTCCACTCATAACTACAAACACAGAAAACCTGGCTGGAGGGTTTTGCAGAAGTAGCCATTCCAGAGCCTTCGGGGAGGTGGTGTGTGACCTCTGGGGCATCGTGGTTCTGTTTGGAAGCGGATGGGAAATAAGGGCAGCTTACAGTCTACCATAGTCCAATGGAACTGCAGCATTTACCTGCAGGCAATCTCCACGAGACACAGGAGCTAGACGGTTTGTTGCACAGAAGCAGCGATGCCCCAAAATCACCGCAATGTACTTGGTGCTCATGGAAGAGCTCCTGTGTGTTGGCTAGGATGAACAGTAGCTGGCTAGGGAGTAACAGAATTTGGGTGTGGTCAACAGGGAATCAGCAAAACATCTCCCTCTGTCCTGAGGACGTGGTTCTCCATCAGATGGTGCTGGGTGCTCAAATGGCATCAGATGCTCTTGCAGGCGCCCTAAGCACAGCCAGCTGTGATTCCCAGCAAGACCACAATGTTGTTGCACCTGTATTTCCTTTGCTTTAACCGGGGATTCCACCCCAGCAGCCTGCCTAGGGCTGGGTCCCACGGCACCAGCCCTGATCCCGGTGCACAGAATTACACCGCCGTGGCTAAAGCTGTGGATTCAGTGTGCGTACCGGCTTTGTATACATACATACTTTGCTTCTGAATCTAAATGTTTGCTCTGAATCTTTTCCCACTTTTCTCCCCTTCTTTCATTTTATCTCCCTTCCATTGACTAGTTACAGTCTCAAGATGTTTGCCAAATATTCTGCAGTACAGCACAAAATCCATGTTGAGAGATACCAAATTCCTGTTAGCTGTTAAGGTTGGAAGAGGTGTGTTAGGTAGCCCATCACATAAAGCTTGATAAAAATCCCTGAGTAAATGCCACAGGAACCCTCCAGGAATAGAGCCTTTAATCTTTAGATCGTCTAAAAGGAGCCTGGTGACATGACTGGGCTTATTGCAGAAAGCTAATTTCAGTGACTCTTGTGATATTGTGAAGATCCTCCAGTCCTTCCTGCCATCCTGCTCTAGGAAGCAGAAATGGGCTCTTGCTCACGACACGTTGGTTTTGTTGTTGTGTGGGTTTTTGTTTTTTTCAGCGTTAAAATATTTAAAACTACCAAAAAACTCAACCAGCAAACAGAGATGGTTAAGCATGTTTTACCTTTCCAAAGTGCCAGACCCAGCTGCTTTGCCTTTCTCTGGGGCACAGGCCAGTTTGGGCAGTGCTCGGGGCACTTGGAGGTGCCACCTCATTGTTTTCTGCTGGAAAATGAGGTCACCATTCTGCTGTGCAACTACAAAAGCACAGCTCCATGCAACAGGGGCAGCCTGCTTCCAGGAAAGCACTGCCCTGGGAACAAAACACAGCAGACGAGAGCAGAGGCTGTGATGTATAAGTTTATATAACACATTAAATATTGACAGATATTGGTATCTGAATAATCCAAGTGATGCTTTGAAGAGAAAACAATATGCAAAGGAAAGACTTTGTGAAGCAACTTTGCTCTTGTTATAAGTTGATGGCACCCACATACCTGCCTCGCATTGGCTGAGGACATCTTTTCTCAGCGTACGTCTCGATGAGTAACAACACTTGGCAAATCATTTATTATTGCTCTTCTTGACATCCTTTTTCATCAGTGGGCAAAGTGTAGATGATCTGCTCTACGCTGCAGCAAATCCGGGAGGGTTTGTGTATGAGGGGTGCATTACAGGTGGTAAAAAATGCACTGGTGGCCTTAGTGGTCAGCATCTCAGCTCAAGAGAGGCATGGGAAGGTGTTGCTGTCCTAGAATCATAGAAGCAGAGTGGTTGGGTTGGGAGGGACCTTAAAGCCCATCCAGTTCCAACCCCCTGCCATGGGCAGGGCTGTCCCATCCTGGACTCTGTCCTCTCCCCATCCCCTGGAGTGCAGTGGCCCTGTGCTTCCTCCACTTTATTTTATTCATTTTCACACTTTTTAATTGCACGCATCCCAGCTGCCCGAGGCTGGCTATTAGCGTATTAAGGCTATTGCTGTCATTTTTGTATTTCGCCCCATGCAGGTGACAAAAGGGAAAGGCTAGGAGCTCCAGCAGAAGCACAGCAAGCCAGCTGTTAAACAATAAATACCAATTAGGTGGGCAAAGCCTTTACTTTCTGCTTAATAAGCCATCGAGTTTGGTGTTCGCTAAAGCCAGCAGCTACCTGGCGCCTTGCTGCAGCCGGCCGGTGCTGCTTGCTGTGAGCTGCAGCCATTCCCTGGGATGCAGAAAAGTGTTCAGGTGTCTGGGTTTGCAGTGTGCAGTGTCTGGGTTTGCAGTGTGCAGTGTCTGGGTTTGCAGTGTGCAGTGTCTGGGTGTGCAGCGTGCGGGTGTTTGTGTCTCCCTGCATGGCGAGGTGCTGCCTGGCACGTGTCCTCTGTGTCTCTTGGCTACTCCTTCATGGAGGTCCCTTCAGAGGTGCAGACCTGTGAAGCCAAAGAAGTGAGCCCTGGGCCAGAAGGTTTGGAGGAACGGTGGGAGGAATCCTTGCCATGGAAGCAGGAGGAAGCGTGGGGCCATGAACACCTTTGCCCAAACCACAGCCCTGCAGCCTGAGGGGCACAGAGCGGAGGCATTGTCTGGGTACTCAGACAATGCTCATCTCAGGTTAATTAGTTTCTATGCAGGATTAATTAGCTCAAGCTGAGTGCTGTGCTAACGCACCTGTATTGCTTCTGCAGGCAGAGGCAGTGTGCCTGGACAGAGGTCAGCTTGAATTCCATTTTATACTCCAGATTCAATCGAAGTTTGTGTCTGGGGTCACTCTGAGTCTGGAATAAAATTCAGGACAGTTCTTACTTTATGTCACTTGGTTCTTATCTCCCTAATCTGAAACTTCAATGTTTGCCCAGCAGAAGAAGCAGCGATTATGAGAGGACCGGTGCTTCTGTGGGAGATGAGGGGAGTTTTACTTCTAATTTTGGTGGCAGTAGGAGAAAGCAGTGTACATTAATCTCATATCAAGACATAATCTAGGCATGTCTAGGTTCTGGGTGGATGTGTTGTGCAAACATTGATAAACAGCAGATGGACCGAAATGGCAGAATTGTGCTCTGACCTGCAGTGGGTGCTGGGCGACTTCCTTCGTGCCGTCTTTCTTCCCAAGGTACTTCCCCTGTCAAGCAATGATAAAGAGAAAATCTAAGTGATGCAAGTTGTTATTTTTGTTTTTTAAAGTGTTTTGAATGTTCGAATGCAAATGGTGGCAGAAGCTGATGGAAAGTGCACGGTGGGTAAGCGTGGCTGTGTGCTGCAGAGCATCAGCATCCCCATGGCACGGCAGTGGGCACGCTACCCCAGCAGTCTTGCAGGGCTTGACACTTAAGGGACCATCTCTTCTTTGGACAAACTGTGCAAGCTGGCATCACTTTTATGGAATAAAAGAAAATAACAATGCTTGTGTCATTACATTTTTTTTTTAGAAGTTTACATGCACGTGAACTTTTTAAGGGATATCCTCCTTTCTCATGACAAAGCATACTTTATCAGTATTTATTGCAGCACACGTGGAAAAGATGCACCGCGGTTCTTCGTCTGGTATCCTGCTCATGCTAAAAATAAATATGGAAATATTTCCGTTTGGGTAAAACTAAAACCATTTGATCCGTAGCAATATAGCACCGCTCTGAAAAATTTAAATAATAATAAATGCTGCTTGCTGAACAACGTTCTGAAGGTGCTGCCAGCGTTCTCCTAGCAGTTAATAAAGTAGTCACAAATGATTCTGCCCACTTTTGTCCCAAAGAGGATCATATTTAATGCTCCATTTAATTTGCTCAAATGTCAGGGAACATCAAAAGGGGAAATTTATTGTATTAGTCACTGAAAGAGATATAGTAGGAGCATCATGCTATCTAAAGATGATTAATAAAAATAGCTATTGATTTTGCAAAGTCAATAACTCCAGCTGTTCAAGTGCTGGCGTTGGGCAGTGGCAGGGACTGGCTGGGTTGTTGGGCACCACACATCCACCCGTGGGCTCACAGCTCTGCACCAGGGCTGCTTCTCTCTGCCTGCAGTGCATTACGTTTCAGCTGCAGTCGCATGGCCCTGCTTGGTGCAAGGACTCGCCCAGCACTTTCACTGTCTTGCTGCAAAGCTGCAGGCTGGGCTGGCTGAATGCAGCCCCGGAAAGGGGAGGCCATTGGGAAGAGGGAAAAGGATGCTTCAAAAACCAGACCCTACAATCACTACTTTTTCTTGGCTTTGGGTTTCCAGCATTGTGCACAGCAATGTTCCTGAGCCTTTCAGGCCCCATTTGGGGGCAGCAGGTATTGAGAGAGCAGAATGGTCCCCTTCCTCCCATGTTAAGGGATGAATTGTTGTGAATCACAGCTTCCACCCATCTGAGCAGCTGCTATAGGGCCGAGCTGCAGGAGCCCCAGCCACGCCTGCGCAGCACTTCTCACAGGCAGCCAAAGCAGGCTGCTGAATTCTTCTCCCAGTGCCATAAGCCTTGGGCTCTTTTTAATACCTCTTAAGAGACTTAAAATAAGTCAGTATTTGGCATGGGAAAGTGGAAAACTCAGGCTGATCTCAACACTTCCTTTTATGTTTATTTTCTCAGTGAGGCCAGATGTCACGGTGCTAGTTTCCCTTAGGTTAACGATGGGAAAAAATGAGGATGCTAGCTGGAGTTTCAGAAATACTTCTACATTTCCCTTCTTAGCTCTCAAGAAGTTGAGCTTCACTTGTAACAACGTCCGTTATGGATTTGTAGATAGTGCAGAGATTGCCAGGGACAGATAACGATGAGCACAGAGTTACCTACACCTTTTGGTGGGGAAAAAGCCCTCTGTAAACGAAACACTAAAACCCCTCGCTGATTGTTGCAGGATAAGTTACAGGATAGGACAGTTCATGGCAGCTTTGAAGAACACCTGAGGATGGTACTGCTGACTTTCCAAGGTTCTGATGTGATGCTGTGAGCATGGTTTTAATTACAAATGGGTAAGCCATCAGAACCTCCTGCAAACAGGTGGGCTGAGTTACCCATCACCTGAAGTATTTCACTGCAGGTGGTCATTTAGAAGCCCTTTGGCCAGCAGCAGTTGTGCTCTTCACAAGAGGAGGTGCATGCAGTGTCCTGCCTTGCACAGAAGGTAGGATGGAGTTGCTTTTTTTATGCTTTTTTGATTTCTGATGGGAATTTTCCTTGAGTCCTCCTGGAAAGCACTGCTGTTCCTAAGCCCTTTCCAGGCCTTACCTCTGTCTGTAAGAAGCAGGCAAGGTGCTCCAAGCCTGTACCTTGCCTTTCCATGCTGCTGGAGCTGCGCTGTATCACTTGCCTGGCATGGCTCATGTATATCCAGGTTGAGCTGCTGTTGTTTTATGTGCCTTCAGGTTTTTAAGGGTTTTCTTCTTGAGAATCTCCTGTATCACGGGGGTCAAGTGTTGCGGTGCTCAGTAGTGGTGGTGAGTCTTAGTTTGGCATTAACTTGTGCAGTGAAACTCTTTTGAACCATGGATCACCTTGGGTTGGAAGGGATCCTGAAGCCCATCCATAAAGCCATGGCAGGGTTGCCATATACTAGGCCAGGCAGCCCAGGGCCTCTCTGAAAATTTGAGTAGGCCACATCTGCTGAGCTGAGGAGCATGGGGCTGCCCTGGAGCAGCCATGCACACAGGAAGCAGAGGGGGGGTGGCACTGGGGGTGCCCTGCTGTGATGAGGATGGCAGCAGGATGGAGATGGGGACCCATTACAGCAGAGAGGAGGTAATGTCCTGTGCCCGCATTAGTCGCAGTGGGTGCAGGAGCGCGGCAGCCTCTGAGGCAGGCACCTAAGGAGACCTCATCTGGTGGGAATGGAGACATTAGTGAACGTGTTCCTTTGTGAGAGTGTTCTTATCTCAGACCTTGCATATGCACCGTGGGCTTCTGCGGTGCCCGTGATAAGTAGTGCTCCTTGTTTCATTGAATGGCGGAGTAAATAGTCACATAAAACCCATATAATTTGCTGGCTTGTAAGTTAAAGCCCCAGGCAGTCTTATCACTTCTTTTGTCATGTCCCTTACACTTCTAGGGCAATTCTATGTCAAATTGCTCTACATTTTGCACCCTGACCCGGGGAGAGTGGAAGCCTGCACAAAACTTCCCATCTTGTCTCTTTTCTTCTTCCCTTCCCATTTTGTGCCTTATGAGGCGAGCTATTCTTTCCATTCCGGAGAGCTCAGTGTCTGCGTAGCGGTGCTGTGAGCACATCATTTCACTGGGGCTCATCTGTGCCATCAAAGTACAAAGGAAAAACATCAGTGTTTGGCTAACTTTAAAAGTGAAGATATTAATTATTGAGCAGGAGAGACCTTACCTTAATGCCGTCGCTCGGGCAGTGCCATATTTATCTTGAAGCACCTCAGAGCAAAGAACCCGAGAGGAAGACGGTTACCTTTGCAACCATATTTATCATGTAAATAGCTCAGAAAAGGATACTGCCAGTTACGTCTTTAAAATACAAAAATGCATGCATTTCACTATTTTGTAAATGCCAGAGAGATGCAGCATCCGTTAGAGTTAACGGTGCGGCACTTTTGTGTTCAGTAGCATGAATCATTAATCATGAGGCAGGCCATATTCTTGTACTGCTTCTGCTTTCATTACTTGGCCTAATTAAACAGTTCTCTGAACTGGAATCTCAGATTCCTCTGTTACAGATTATCATTAATTATGGTGAAAGTGCTCAGAGATGTTGGACTCAATTATATTCTGCTCAACTCTGGCACTGTGTGATTCATTGCACAGCCTGCTCTGCAGATGTACTCTTTTCTTATCTTGCACTCCCACTTTTGTAAATTGGGCTCTGCCAGCCAACAAACTAAGAGTTATGTGCTGCGTTTTCATTAAAAACGTGTTGGAGAAGCACACACCAATTAAGGGTTCTGCATCCTGCCCTATTTGCGAGGAGGAGAGCGCCAGGTTTGGGAGGCAGAGCCGAGTGGAGCAGCTACGCTCCCTTGTGCTATTGGTGGTGCACGGGGTTCTGGCAGCACCATTCTGGCTGCAGGATGGGCCCTGTGCCCATTGCCCCAGCCCGGAGCCACCAGAGATGTAGATACGGGGCTGGGACTGCGAGCACTGTGACTTCTCCAGGGCAGCATTGGTGGCATCACTGCTGTTGGCAGTCTGGCACAGAGAAACTGTTATTGCAACTCATCCGAAGAGTACTGATAGTACAGACCATCGGTGTAATTGTGCATATTAACATACAGCTAGGCTTTGCACGTCTCACTTCCACCAGACACCTTAATAAAATGAACGGGGGAAGTAAGCCTATGGTTTTGGTTGAATGTTGGCAATGATGAGCATCAATACTTAAAAAAATCAGGTCTAAAATGCATCCGTGTTCGAAAAAAAATAAACATTCTGCTTTGCATTTATTTGTACTTCTTAGTCAGACTCATGGAACTCAGGGTTTGCAGGGGCCAGCTGTGCTCCGTGGGTATCTACAAAGCAGAGTTGCCATCAGTGAAGTCCCGTTGTGTTGTGCAGAAATGTGTTATGGTGGAAGTGATGCAGCTTGACTCCTGGATGCGGGATGTGAGCAGCCGTGTGTGTTCCTCCCTGCAGGGGCCCCTGTTGGGGTCCGAGGATGGGGGTCAGCCCTGGTTTGCTTGTGGCTGCAGAGCCTGCAATGCTCTGGGGTGCAGATGCCTTTGGGAGAAGCCATCCCTTGCGCTTCCCTCCACGGCTCCTGCACTAACGCCTGGTGCTCTGTCCTAGAGCTCAGCTGTTCATGATGTAAAATAGATTGCCAGCAAAATTGCTTATCCTGCTCATACATTGCCGACACGTGGGTATGTATGGATTGCAGGTTAACATGGCTCACATGAGAGAGCTTCGGCTGGGAAAACTTTAACATTCAGCGTGCGGAGAATTGTTATTCATCAGCATCCTTACGCCGAGCACGAGGCATGTTTGCACTGATACGCAATTATCCAAATTCATCTGTCATAAATGGGTTTGTTTCTCGGTGCCCAAACACCTTGAGCGTTACCTGCAGGTAGATTGAGGCAGGGTTGCTGATGGAGTTGTCAGGGGAGCGGCAGGCTTTGCTCTGATTGCATGGACAGAGGCACCTGACTGCTGTGGAATGGGGGTTCCTGTGTGGAGCCCACCCCATGCAGCCTTCCTCCTCCTCCTCCTCCTTGCGCATGGCCATGCAGTGTTGTGCCCCCAGCCAGCCCCATGTTACTGACCCCTGTGTGTGTTTGCAGCTCCAGGTCCTCACAGGACATCTCCCTTTGTTCTGATGCAGCTGAATCAGAGCAAAGCCCCAAAAGTTCCAAACGGAGCTCTCGGGCACAGCAGCGCACAGCACTGCTTTTCTGCTGTAGTTGTGGGTTTTAATATATATGAAAATCAGTCTTCGTGTATCTTTGCATATGTGCCTTTTGTAATAGAATTTTGACAGATGGCGAGAGCGATAATTCGAGCTCCACGCTATAGAAAGCCTTGCCTTGACTCGCGCTCCCCGAACTTGCTTTCAGCTGCTTTTGCATTTTATTTTTTAAATATAGATGTATTTTTTCCCTTAGTCTGCTTTTGTTTTTATTTTCAGCGTAGCTGCCAAACGTTCCCACCCTGATTTCCCCCATACGAACTGCAGCGAGCTCAGATTTCTTTGTTATCGGCCGCACTCGGCGCATAATGCCGGTGACTTTGCTATTCTGCATGTCTCCTTATTAAAAACAAACACGCCGCCCCGTCCCTGTTTTCAGCGTTGACAATGCTGACAAGGATCCCGACAAATTCCTGCTCTCTCAGGGTGCTGGGGAAGCGCGACCAGGAAGCAGTTTGCTCTGCCGGCAGCTCCAGACAGGCTGCTCATTGAAAATGTAATACACTGCTGCCATGTCACAGGTCAGCTGGCAAATGGCAATCTGAATTTTAAAAGGAATATGAATAAAATTCTGTTTTATTTTGAAAATGAACTTTGTGCCCTCCATCATGAATCCAATATATGTCTTAATCTTCTCTGCTCTTGAAGCCTGCGGCTCCTGGCGGAGTCCTTTGACTCCTGAACCTAATAAGGAAATAGGTTGTTTTCTCATCCTCGTCTCATTTTTAGAGGGGCTGAAACAAACAGTCCCTATTTCAAATGTAATTGGCAAAGCATAAAAACATGTGCGTTATAATTTTAGCTTTACGGCGGAGCCCGGCGCGGGGATGTTTTATTTTCAAATTTGATTAAGACGCGATACGTCTGGGAAGGCGCTGTCAGGATCCGCGCCCCGAATCCACCGGCGGCACCGCTCCGTGCAGACCTGGCTGCTCGAGGATGGGAGGGAGAGCCCGTGGCCTGGTGTCCAACCTGTGCCCTGTGTGCTGCCACGTGGGCGCAGCCCCGCACCAGCAGCGCGTTGCTGTGTTGATGTGCTGCAGGAAGGAGGGGGGATGGCTGCCACGGGGCTGTCACTGGTGCTTGGTGGCTTCTTGCAGGGTGTTGTCCCAGATGCCTGCAGGATAGTCTGTAAGGTGTGTGTGGGGGTGTATTTATATGTTGATGTCCTACAGCTGCTCGCTGTCGGTCAGGGCTTGGCTGCAAGGTGAACGTGCATGGTGCCATGGGGAGATGTTTGGTTGGGGTGCGCATTGAGAAGTACCCAGTGAGTTCTGGGTATTTCTGCTCAAATTGTGGAGGAAAAAGATCCCCGACTTACAGATGTTCCTGTATACGTATATATGTCACATATACATGCATGTATCTGTGAGATGCGTATGCCTAAATACACATGCTCAGCCACCTCCGTGGAGATGCCCAAGCCCTGCTCACTGCTGACTTCTGGCATGGTGCAACATTACTGACAGAGGAGTTAGTGATTTAGGAAATGATCCAACGCCACCAAATAAGCTCCCAGGAGCCAGTCGATGCCATCTATCTCACCTAGGAAGCCAAACTTCCAGTGTTCCCTGATTTTTTACCTCTTTGAAAATGGCTCACTCACATAGAGCAGGATGGTGCACGTGCACTCAGCCATGGTGCTGAGCTGTGTCTGACACGAGGGAGAAGGAGCAGTTCCAGGGAGCCCTTGCACCTGGAGCACAGCATTTGCTTGAGTTCTTTGTTGATCAGAGCTGGAGCAAGCTTCCTGCATGCAGTTAATGGATCCAGATCTTGGTGCAGCTCAGAGCTGGGCTGATCCCTAGAACAGAGATGCTGCCCCTACATTGCTACCCAGAGGTGTCCTCTCCTGAATCTCCCACGCTGCCACACAAAGGTGCCCTATCCTGCATCCCCCAACGGTGCTGCTCCCAGTGTGGCCCCAATGAGCTGCTCCTTGCACACAGTACTGGCCTAGATGCTTGGAGGTAGGATACTTATCACTGAATAAAAAATTAAAATAATTCTTAAAAAAAAAAAAAAAAAAAAAAAGAATTAGAACCATTAGAAGAAAGCTCATCTTCACTTTCTGGATCCTGAAGTGCAGCCCCCAGGGAAGGTCGAGGTGTTGTTCCTGATCTGTGTGGGCAGCATGTCCCTGCCAGCCCTCAGTGCAGCCAAAAGGTCCTAAAGGATGGATGCAGGGCCTGGTCTCCCTGCTTTCAAGAGGCTCTTAATAAACACTTCACCAGGGTTTTTAACTTTAAGCAAAACCTGAGAAGTTGAGCTTCTTACCCCTATAGGCTAAATGGAAAGACCTGAGCAATTTTACTTCACCAATCTTATGGTAAGGCTTGGCAGAGATGGGCGGTGAATGGGGGTTTATTGCAGTGCTTCAGCTTCTGCTCCACCAAGAAAATGTGGCAGCTGGAAAGCCAGCCCTCAGCATTTCCTTGCTGCTTTGACTAGGATCTGGAGGGACACCTGTGGGGTTTGAGGTGGATGCGGATGGAAATGTTGGGATGAGCGGCAATGAGCATTGCTAAGCAGGTTGCCGCGGTAGCAGAGCGTGCAGGGAGTGAAGACTTCTGGCACGCAGGCATCTTTGGAAACGTACTTTGCGATGTGGCTGTGAGTCTCTGTACCAGAGAGCTGAGAAGTTTTCAGGAACACTAATATTTTTTTCCTAGGATGTTCCCACTTCCTGGATGTCTGGGGCTCAGCATGCCTGACTTCAGCAGCTGGTGGGCAGTCTCCCTTTGGGCAACGGGAAGGCATTTAATTCTAGTCAAGTCTGGGGTTTTTTGTCCAGCAGAGACACTAATTGGATAAGTGTTTGTACCTGGAGTGGGCACGTAATGGTGCTTTTCTTGAGTGATAAATTACCTTTGCATTATCAGAAATGCAACAGTTATGGCATCTGAGAATCTGCTCTGCGTTACACAGCCCCAGCACGGGTGTGAGCACTGCTGCAATGGGTCTGTGCCTTGAGACATTTCCTTTTTCTGCACAGGGAAACCACAGGACAGCACAAAGGAACAATTAAAAAGAAATTATGTATTTTTTTTTTGATTGCGTAGCATACGTTTTCAAATTGGAAATTACAAAGGGAATTCTCTGAGATCAGCTGGAGTTTCCACCATGCCTTTGGCAACACAAGGGTTATGGCTGTAACGTATTCAGGAGTGATGTAAAACATGGAAACCTCCGTACCTGACATACCGGGAGAAGGTCAGGTATTTGGGGGCTGGGGAGTGTCCCTGGGCTGTGAAGCACGGCAATTATTTCATTACCCATCCACCTCTCATTTAGAACCAGCTCCTGTTTGTGTTTGATTGCTGTTCTGATAATGATGATGTTGAGAATTGCTGTGATGAGAAATTGCAATCAGCTAAATAGCAGCCGAGGTTCCCCAAGGGATGGGGCCTTATATAATCCCACACCAGATTGTTTGGGGCAGGTTCCTCTTTGTCTGGGGGAAGCAGGTACCACTGGGTACGTGAGCGGGGTTACTGTGTTGGATGGCAAACCTGCTTGCAGGGTAGGCAGCTCCAGGATTGCTGCATCTTTCTGTCACTGATATATCAGCATTTCAGCACGTGTGCTGGAAGCGTCGATCTGCCTGGGGGTAGCAAGGCCCTGCAGAGGGATCGGGACGGGCTGATTGCTGGGCTGAGGCCAATGGGATGAGGTTCAACAGGACCAAGGGCCGGGTCCTGCCCTTTGGCCACAACAACCCCATGCAGCGCTACAGGCGTGGGGCAGTGGCTGGAAGGCTGCGTGGAGGAAAAGGATCTGGGGGTGTTTGTGGATGGCCGCTGACCGTGAGCCAGCAGTGTGCCCAGGCGGCCAAGAAGGCCAATGGCATCCTGGCACAGCTGTTCCGGAGTGGGGGGTCACCATCCCTGTGGGCGTCCCAGAGCCATGGGGATGTGGCACTGAGGGATGTGGGCAGTGGGGTGGGTGGGGTTGGGCCTTGGGATCCTAGGGGTCTTTTCCAGTCTTCATGATTCTATGGTTCTGCACTGCTGAAGCACACTGCTGTGCACCAGCCCTTTGGCCTTGTGGGGAATGCTGCTCTGTGGCACGGAGGACAGGTCCTGGGCTGGGGACATCTCCATGCCTCGTGGTGTGGAAGCAGCCGCAGTGCAGATCGACCTGCCAGCACGCAGCCTTCCTATGGCTGCTACCGACTGCTGGGTGTTGCCATAGCAATGCTGGCATTGGACACCCTGAGCTAAAATTCTCCCTTAAATGCGCTGTGTTGCTGGGTGCACCCGCCCTGTGGTGCCCTGCGTGGCTCTGCCCCCAGTACTGCTCCTCATTGGAGATGGGAACACGAGCACTGCTCAGGCTACAAAAACTGGAGAATCTTTCAGAAAGCAGGATTGACTCTTTCAGTAATTATTAAATATCCAGTTTCAGTAGTGAATGAAATTAAGGCCAAGTTCTAAGATAGAACTGCTTGCAGGTACTACTTAATAGTTACGTTTCATTAATTACTGTCCTTGCTGGTGACTGGAGGGAGATGATTAAAGATGAGATGTGGAAAAAATATCCACAATTATGGGGATACGAAAGGGTGCCACCATCCCTGGGGGTGTCCCAGAGCCATGGGGATGTGGCACTAAGGGACGTGGTCAGCTGGGGTGAGGCTTGGGCTTCTGAGAGGTCTTCTCCAACCTTAATGGTCCTGTGGCTCTACAAAGTCATGCTCTGGCAGAACACTTTATGTGGGATGCCAGCGCTCACTCTGCATCAGGGTCTTGCAGATGAAACGGTGCAAAAATGCTTTAAAACCACGGTGCTACAGTTTGTAGAAGGAAGAAGTAAGTCCTGAGCTTCCCGCTGCTTCCCTCCACTTCTTCAACTCTCCTACGTGGCTTTTACTTTTGTTACGACTTTAATTCCTATTCCTTATCAAATGTATGTAGCGCTCAAACGCGATGTGAGAAATCTGCCAGGCGGTAAGTGGAAGCATCCCTGGGAGAGAGTTCCTACTCAAACAGAGATGGAAGCCAGTGCTGTATATCTTATACATTTTGCATGCTTTGTGACATCCTTTCATCTAGACAGCAGAGGAAATTCAGAGCAGGAAACTGGTCTGGAAAGGACCGTGTACAGGCAGAGTTAAATACTCACAGGAACTTCAGCCAAGTGAGACACATTCATTATAACAGAAGTATCTGAAATTACATGGGAAACAGCTGCCACAATTGGCAGATTATGGTTCAAGTACTTGTAAATTTTTATGATTCTGAAATGTATATGTTTTTTTAAAGCGTAAGAAAAGCATCTTGGTAGGGTTAGGGAATAGCGGTGGCTTTAAAGGCTTCCTGGCTGCACCTAATGGCAGCGAGGTGGGAGCAGTCCCAGCCCCACGGGGACCCTCTGGGATTGGTCCCTGCCCCCTGCACGAGGAGGTGAGGGCCCTCCCCCCGCAGCAGGATTAGAGCAGCAGAGATTAATCCGAGCCCCTCTAACCTACTGGGATTCATTAACTGCAGGCTTGGAATTATCTTCCAGGTTAAACAAAAGAATTCGATTTTTCATAGATCTCTACAGATTGCAGATTATCTCGGTAATATTTTTTCCCCTATGCGTTCCTGTAACCAAAAATCTCTGAAAATAATTTCTGGAACACTACTCAGAGTTAGCGAGAGCGCCAGTCTTAAATAAAGATATTACACTTAATTAAGCATTATGCCCACGGGGCCGAGCACGCGAGGTTCAGCCGAGAAATCTCAGGTTATGTGAATTTATCATTGGACGTAATGGCTGGAGCCACTCCTAGGATCAGGGCTGTGGGCTGGTGAGGGTATCCGAGGCATTTTCAGAGTGAAAAATACTGATGCAGCATAAGATTGTGGTGTTGCTCAGGTGAAAGCGCTGTGGGAATGCACGGCTGTTTGCCCATGCTCAGATGAAGTCGGAAATGTTCCCTTCGTCCTCACCAGAATAATAGGATTCTTACTTTAAAATGGATCTTTTTTTTTTTTTTTTTTTGTTTTCCCCCATGATTTGAAATTAGGCTTTGATTGTGTGGGGATGTCAATAGAGAGAGCCACTTTTCTGGAGCCTGCTATTTATCTTTTTTTTTAAAAAAAAAAAAAAAAAGAAAAAAAAAAAAGAAAAAATCCCCTAAAGTTTGACTGACACTAATTTCCTGAACAAGATACCCTAGAAACTCCAGTTTATCTCATAAAATCATAACAGACAGGGTTTGTGATGTCCCCTCTGCAAGATTCTTTATTCTGTCAGTTTATAGCATTTGAGATGACGGAGGGAGATGCGCCGCGCTCATATGCCAGCGAGGAGAACAGAACCTGTCACCAGCAGTGTAATGTGCTGTGTATTATCACTCAGACTGATCCGGGGGCCCGGAGACTGTCATCTTTTTAGACTGTACAAGTCAACACAAATAAAACTGAGGAGGCAAATGATAATGTCTGAGATAGATCCAGGCTCATTCTAGCCATTACTTTTTATTCAAACCTTAGAGATGACATGATGTGAAAAATGAGCCTGTGTCTAGTTCAGTGCCCATTAGTGTGTGAGCACATTATCTTCCACTTTTCACATTGAATCTCCCTGTACATACTATGGCAGCTCTATCTATGCAGCCCGTCAGGTTTCGGGGGCTGCGAGCACCTTTTCCTGCTTAATGTATAGCAAATATCGCCCCTCAAATGATGTATTGCGATGCTTTGGGCTGCACTTCTTTGGGAATGAGACTTTAAGCACCCCTCGTGCATTGTTTTTCCTCCTTCCCGTAGAACAGACGCGAACCACCCTGCGCTCAAGGGCTGGTGATGGGATTGCTGCGAGCAGCTGCTGTGTGCGGGGCTGTGCGCTGAGTCCCACCGTGCTCCCCAGCCAACCTGCCCTGTGCTTGTGCCAGAGCTGTCCCCTGCTGCACATAGCAGCCACCCCTGCATCCCTCCCCAGCACCATCCCTTCTGCAGAGCTCACTGCTGCCTTCCCAAACACAGGGAGGAGCGCTCAGCCCGGAACGTGAATCTCTTTCCCGAGGAGGTTTTAGCACAGTTGCCAACGCTATCAGTACCCGAGTAAAATTCCTATTACTCTCCTGTATAACCTTTAATTACCCCCACCACCCCAAAAATATCCTTCAATTACCTTCCGGGCAGAATTATGCATATTTTTAAAGTTCTCCTAGGGATATAACGCTAAACGTTGGGTTGTTATGGTTCAGTGGTTTAAATTACAGTGTACTTAATTAAAACAGCGTAAAAAGCTGTCAGTATTCCATATAATTCGAAAGACTTTGATTAGGGATTTTTTTTAATTTTTTTTTTTTTTTTTACTGTTACAGCATACTAAGCTTTCTCATTGCACTGCCGTTTGCTAGCACCATGGTTTGGAGTGATGCATCACCTCCTGGCGCTACAGGAGCGTGCAGCAAACGCGAGCTCCTAGCAAAAGCTTGGAGCACCCCAATTTCTCTTCCTGTGCTCTCGGAGGGGGAAAGCAAAGTCCCAGGTTAGCTCTGCAGCTCCTCGTGCTCTGTGCCCGCACGTGTGCTGCACAGTGGGACCGTTGCCTCAGCACACGCTGGTGACAGCCCCGATTACTGTGAAATGTTGCGCTGGGAGATTAGCAGTACGCTGAAGGATTCTTTTTATGTAAGGCGTGTTTAGTTAAAAACCAGCGATTTGACAGTGCTCGCTCTGTGAATGCCTACATTTTTATCGAGGCTTTTTATTACAGCCACACATGAAACCATAACTGTGAACAGGAAAATCTTGTTTAGCCACGGGCTAAACGGCGAAGCGCTGAGATGCGGATGAACTTGAAATCCTGTTTCACTTTTTAGATTATAGGGCTAAGCAAATAGTTCTTTAAAATGCAGTTAGAGAAAAGCACGTGATCAGACCTCACCCTGGTTTTTTGTTGGTTTTTTTTCCAGTTCAGGGAGTTTTCAAACCTATTTGCTTGCTGTAAATGCGCAGATGCATTCATGCTTGCTTGAAAAATTATCCCGTTTTTAAGTAATGACTTGCTGGTAATTGTTATCTCCTTCTAACTCAGGCTCAGCCACATAAACGTGCCCTGATCCAGCGGGTCTGACCCTTCCAACAACAATGTATTATTTCTTCTTTATGGTGTGGTGAGAACATGGTACGCTGGAAAAATAAGGAGGAAAAAGGGTGAGGGCTGGGAATCAGCTGTCCCACTGATGCACTTGTAGTGACAGCAAGCTGACAGTACAGCTTCAGGAGTAACAGCGAGAGAAATAAACTCTGTGCTAGATATTTTTGTCAAAATATTTGTCCAAATACATGTTGCTCTGCATTTATTTTATCCCATGAAATCATAGAAGGGTTGGGTTGGAAGGGACATGAAAGGGCGATGGAATAGTTGGGTTGGGAGGGACTAGAAAAATCATCCAGGTCCAACCCATAGTATTTCTTTTTTTCTACTTTTTGTCTGTTCTCCAGTCGGTACCAAACTAGAGCTGTAGACGTGGAGGTGCCATATTCTACCTAGCCCTGGGTCTTCCATCGGCTTCCACTATTGAAACAATGCAGTGGGGATGTCTGGGACTTGCTCTGCAAGGGTGCACGGGCTCCTATTACAGCAGGAGCAATGAGGACCATGGCTTGCAGATAGGGAAAGCATGAGAAACTTCCTGGCCCTTGACTGAAGATGTACTGGAGGAAAAGGACAGATTCCCCAACAATGGTGACATGAACGTCTGCATTCCCACCACTGGGAGAGTTTATCATTGCACCCCAGACAAAATATTCAGGAGCAAATTATCGCTGTGCAGTTAAATCTCGCTTAAAAATGTGTTAACAAAAGAGAAAAACATGTAGTCCTATGATCCAAAATCAATGCACAGATGATGAATCTTGAAAAGATTCTGGTGAAATGAGGCAGCTCATGTAATTATGGTTGTATGTTTACTGACACTTCAAGCACCTTGCATCGCTGGGGATGGGAGAAGCAGTTTTGCCTTCAGAGACTTAATGTGTAGAAGGGTGGTCACCTGTTCTAAAAGGTCTAATTGCCTGGGCTGATTCTCCCTTTAAAGTAATTTATATTGCTGAAAGGATGACTCCCTTAGGGGTATATTCTTTGAAACTGTTGCTAACATAGAAAAGATTTTTTTCCATCCTTCAAGTAGAGAAATTCCGCCCGTTCCCTGGATGCAGCTGCCCTGCTCTGCCTGGAGCCCTCTCCCCCATGGGGAACCCCTGGGCACAGAGCGGCCACGACATGGGGCGAGGGCCTGGCAGCGCTGCTGGGAGCCGCGCCACACCGGCAGCAGACGCTCTGCAGTGAATCTTAATTAGGCATATGCAGATAGCTCAAAATCTGCTCAAGATGGATTATCTGAATGAATACTAGTAAATTATCCTTTTATTATCCTTTTAGTGTCCACTGGGGAGATTGGATTGGATAGCAGGCATCTGATACTTTTACTCTCTCGAACTGGAATGGGAAAGGAGAAAAACGATGAGAAAATGGCATGCAGGGCACTTGGAGTCTGCAGCAGAATGAGGGGAGGAGGCTGTGGGCTGCAGGCTGTGCAGGCCTCCAGCACCTAAGGGCATACCTGAGTGACGTGGAAGTTGTGTTTTGGAAAGAATGTTCAAGAGGTGTCCCACCACGGTGCCAACTCAAGAGTTATTGCTCTGCAATGGCAGCAAGCCCTGGAGGTGTTCAAGGCCAAGCAAGGTGGGGCCCTGGGAAACCTCATCTGGTGCCTGAAATAGTGATTGGCAACTCTGAGGCGGTGTGGTTGGAGCAACGTGGTCTTTGAGGTCCCTTCCAACCCAAGCTATTCTATGATTCTGTGAATGCCAGTGTCCAGTGAAGGTTTTGGTCCATTGCTTGGGCACCAAACATCTTGAACACAGGCTGTATTAATGTACCACATATGGAGCCATTTAATGGTGCCCAAGGAGTCCCAGAGGTGCTACCACGCCTTTGTTAATGTGTAGGGTGATGCCGGGAACCCTCCTGTGTCAGCCTGGGCTCTCTGGTGTCTTCCTCCCAACCCAAATCTGGAGAATAATCCCTAGGGCATGCCCTAGGGATTTTGCTCAGAAGCATTTAAATACGTGACATGCTAAAAGTAGGGTAAGATGCTGCTTTCTTCCTTCCAAAAGAAAACTCCATATGGTCCCCGTGGGAGACAGTGGAGTCTCGCGGCTGGATGGGAACGTCTCACTCGCAAAGTGATAGGAGCTTCAGTGTAACCGAATTCTTGTATTATAGCCCCAACAATCAGGAGAAAAAGATTTTTTCCCAACTGCCCATGTGAAAACAAGGAGGGGTGTGTTGGGGGAGGAAGCTGCAATCTTGGCTTTCTCATTTGTCTGTGTGCAAATTCAGTAACCATGAATCTAACATCCGGCGCATTTCCTGCTGGCAATTTTTGGTGCCCTGCTCAAAGACATCGCGGCTTGAAAAATGCAGCACAAATGCCCTTTAAATTTGTTTTGATTGTATTCTTTTTCTTCTATTGCTTGTGTTTCACAGCCAGCATGTGCATGTGCCATAGCAGGAGCTTCTCCCTTTGGTTTGCTTGGCAGAGCTTACTGTGCTGGAGATGCTTGGCACCAAGGTGTGATTGCCCAAAGGTGGTGCCCAGTATTGTTAGACATCTTAGATAGCAACAGCAATACCGTGTGCCCAGTGGCGAAATCTAGGTGCTGTTCTCCTTATCCCATTTGTAATTAGCAAGATGTTGGTGTTTCTTCCTATATTCCTTCTACAAGCAAACAAAGAAATATAGACTGCAAGTGTTCTCCTGCCCACAGAAAAATGACTGTAAAATGCCTGACTTCTGCTCCTCAGCAGCCCTTATGCTCTTTTGCTCTCTCTCTTTCCTCCAGCCCTAGCATCTAACAGGCCTTTTCAAGTATGGCTTGAATTTTGAGTGCATTTCCGAGCCTTTTATTCCATCATAATTTATTTGCTCAGCCCCTCGGTGAGCTCGGCACAGCGGTCAGCACAGCTGCTGGAATTCAGCTCCCCATCGTCCAGCCGCGCCAGGCAGGGCGAATTCCTTCACAGACTATTTATCCAGATTGCTAATTCCCTGCACAGATGGCTCTGCATAAGACTGTGTGGGAGAAGAGTGGCTTTTTAAGCCAATTAAATAGAAACCTTGTCCAAGAAGGATTTTCGAAATGCTTATGCATGTGAATTCATGACGTATTGTACTGTGTATTCTGGCAGAGCTACTTCTCTCAATAGGAAGAGATGGAGTGATGTGCAGAATTTCCTTGGGTTGTTAAGGTCATTTCTGTTTTAAAAAAAAAAAAAAGAAAAGAAAAATCTCAGAGAAGACCTTCCCATTCGGCAGTAGTTTATGAGTTTTAGTATATTGTGTATGTTTTATATAGGATGAAAAGTCTATTGTCATTTCTATCGATTATTTCTCACTGTCAAGCTCATCAGTGTGCCTCTTAGTATGTAAAGTAAGCTATGATTTGTAATACGACAGATGAGAGAAGAGACCCAGAGAGCAGGGAATTAAATAACATCCAAAGGGGAAAATACTAGCTAATTACATTAATACTTCTTTATTATTACTGCGGCATTTGGGCTCAGTAATCCAAAAAGCTGCAGTGAAAATCCACCCAGTTCAGGGAGAGAAGTCAGCACATCAGAACTATCCCTGTTATATGCTTTGTAATGATAGCAATGGTTGAGTGTGGGAAGAACAAGGAGGGTCAGTGTGTTATATGCTGTAAGGGCTTGATTCTCATCCCATTAAATTAACTTCGACAACACCACAACTGACTATATTAGATAGAATTAAGTTCTGGGAAGATAATTTTAGTATTTCAAGCTCAGGCAGAAACTTCTGCAAGAACATCTGCAGTCCTGCCAAGAGGTAAACGAGAAAACAGTGTTTGCAGTACTGAGTTGACCCCAGACAAATCATCTCCCAGCTGGATGGCTTCACCGTAAGGTGCTGCAAGTGTGTTGGGTTCAGGAACATTGCTGCAGACAATCCATGGTTGTCTTGGGTCACAGAAGATTATAAATACTCAAAGAAAAACCTCAAGCACCATAAAAACTCTGAGCAGGAACAAGGAGTACTAGGCTATGGTTAAACTAGGGATTAAACCAACCACTCGTGGATATGTATCTTTAATAGAAGTGGCATAAACTACTGTAAATGCTGTATTCCACCTTGCAATTCTCATCTCCTGTCTGGAAAATCACATGCTTTCCATCAGACCTTGCTCAAACACCAAACAAAATCCTCTCCACATCTACCTATCTGTTCCTGTATCTGATACAGCATGGTTAAAATGTACTACAGGTCTACAGTGCTTATATGACTCTCAAAGCCCATGAGATGCATATATAATGATCCAGTGAAGTTCTGTGTGGCTTTTACACTATGAACACCCACTGGCTAATGTCTGTTCTTCTTGCTCTTCATTTTCCTTTTGCTTAATTCCCTCATCTTCTCATCTTTTCATAGAATGGAATCACAGAATCATAGAATGGCCTGGATTGAAAAGCACCGTAATGATCATCTAGTTTCAACCCCCCTGCTGTGTACAGGGTTGCCAGCCACTAGACCAGGCTGCCCAGAGCCACATCCAGCCTGGCTTTGAATGCCTCCTGCAAGGCATTTTTTCATTCTGTATCTATCTCAGTCAAAGGAATACCCATTCTCTAGAAGACATTACAGAGTCACAAAATAATAATTTAAATAGAATAATAATAATACAATGAATAATAGGGATGGAACTAATTGGTTGTTTAGAACAGTTTACCAAGAAGATGTATCATTGGAAAGGCAACAGAAGAACCCTTCTATTTGCATTGGAAGTCTGTATTCTATGTCACTACTGCAGCAGTGAAACAGGTTCAGTGCAGTAGGAGACTTGGAATTAGTAGATTTCTGGAACAAGTTTATAACATCTGTTCCTTTTAGTAAAATGTCAGCACGTGATGTGTGGAGTAATCCAGCAGATTCCTTTTGCGGGTGATTTTAAGCAGATTTAGGCTTACAGGGAGCAGCTCCCATAGGAATCAATTCCTACAAGACATATGTGAACACAAGAGAAGTCAATGATGCTTGTGTGCGCTCTATAAAGTAAATATCTGAGACATTAAATAACTTTTGTATTTCAAACCTTGTGGAAAAAGTCAGCTTTTCACCAGGCAGGTTTGTGTGAAGATTCAATGAGTTCATTGAATCATAGAACAGATTGTGTTGGAAGGAGCTTTAAAGCCCATCCAGTTCCAACCCCCCTGCCATTGTCCCCCACCTCAGGCAGCGCAGGGTCCCATCCAGCCTGTTTTGGAGCCCTACCAGGAATGGGCACCCGCACTTCTCTGGGCAGCCTGGCCATGGCAGATGGCTCCAGGCCCATACAATGAGAGCGTCCATTCCATAAGACCTTGTGCCTTCCTTTGAGGCTGCAGGACACAGTCCTACAAGATCTGCTCCACACTCCAATGCTGCTGGCCAGCTCTCTGGCCAGTTTTTTTTCCCCATGGCGGGTCAAAGGCAACGCTTGGCTTGCTCTCAGGGATTTTCTCCTATCTTCCCCCACTCTCTGGGGGGACCATGGGCAATCCCTTCATCTCAGCACCCATCAGGCCTCATCTGAGCCCAGCTACCACTTCTGGGCAGTCCTTGAGTCCTTGGCCTGTTAATGCAGAGACTGCCATCTGCAGTGGATTGCACACATCCCTTCATTCTCTTTCTTTCTCTCTACTTTTCTTTTTTTCCTAAAAGTTTTTGAGGTTTACATGCGTTCTGACCTGAGAATAAAGACTCCTTTCTTTCTTTCTTCCCCTTCCTAGCTCATGCTGTGGATTTGTGTGACAAATGTCAATTTCTCATTGGACTGGTGGAGATGTAGGAAAGGGAGGACTGCATGAAGGCCTGTTGACCTCGAGCTGTTGGTTGCAGTGATGAGGAAATAGTGGCCTTTCTGTGCAGCTACTGACTGACTTACTCAGTTGTTTCCCCTCTGCAGGGCTCTGGCCGTGCCCAGGACACTGCTGGGGCTGCCAAAGTCTTGGGTAGAGGGACCCTGTTGCCTCTGGCCCATTTCATTAGGGCTTGGGGAGTGAACTCGTCATGTGCTCACTTCCAGTGGAGAACATGGTGAGTGGGAGCTAAGAGCAAAAAAGGGTCAGCACAGCCTGCCCATCTCCTCCTGGTCTGACAGGAGCAGCTCTGCACACGCCGGCCTTGCGTTGTCGTCCCTAACTTCCTCAGTACCCTGCATTACACATGCATGTGCTGCACCATCATTTACAGCTGCAATGAGAAGGAACCAGATCAGATGAGTCCTTGGGAACAGGGAAGGCATAGGACAAACACAAAAATTAAAACACTTGGGAATAAGGTAAATACTGAGAGTAAGAAGTGGGAATGAGGCAAATATTGGATTAAGACAAATGCTGCTGCAGATTCCAATGTCAATTCTGACAGAGATAGTGAAGTTTGGAGTGTGTTGACAATTGAAGATGAAGGGCTAAGACAGGAGGCAAAAAAATCTTTCGGACTTCGGTTCTGTGTCGTTGTATTATTTGACTCAGCTGACCTATATTACTTGGATATAACCAAATAAACTTAAACATGAGCAGTGTGCTTGAATACATGACACTACAGCAAATTAACTTGTCTTTTTTACGACCAGAATCCAGCAGATGTGGTAATCTTTGCCTCTCATCTGGAGGCTCTGGGAGTTTTACTTATAATCATTACACCAGAACGTATTCGAAATATTCAAAAACCTTTATATGATAACAAGATTAATAATCTATTTAGTGGAATGGAAAGTACAGACACAGTAAGTAAAACATATGAGGAGAAAAATCTGTAAAATCTGTTTGTTGAAAGCGTCAAATGCTTAAAAATTTATGTAGAAAGTTGCTGGTCCGCTTCATATGAGGTGTACGAGAACATCTTTGAAAAGTCCCAGTTCACCACAGGACAAGGCCAGAGTTTGTGAATCTCATTCACCTAGACCATTTTAATTTGTCATGTACTCCCTTTGCAGAAGCATGTGGAATTTGGCCGAAGCCATACTCTGTGATTTTTGGTTAGCCACAGATCTTATTATAGAAAAGAACAGTAGTTCTTGAGGAAACTGAGTGCCCAGAACTGGATGCGTGGCTTTGCTCTGTGGATAGAGAATTATTTGCAGGACTGTACTGTACAACTCATGCTTCAGGAAAGGCAAGCTGACAGTTCCTTAGGAGCGGATTGTACAAGTGCTCTGCAGTTTAAATACTAAGGTCAGTTTTAAAGGCAAGCTTACTAGTCAGGCTGGCTGGAGCTAGCTGCAGCTCTGCTGGTGAAAGCCCATCCCCTAGCTCATACATGAACCCTACCAAAGCCCTCAACAATTCTCCTCAGCTGCATGGCTGGATGGGATTAAATGAAACGGGCTTTATGGATGGATGGGATTACATCTGGGAGCTGGCAAATCCGTAAGGTGCCATAAGGCTTAGGGCCTCCCATGGGCAGAGGCAATCACTTTCATAAATCTGATATTTGTACCAGTCGTTTAGTAAAAGAAGGGGTGACTAATGTGCTTTGTGTCAGGAGATGGGGAGACAAGGCTGAGATATGTTAAGGAACAACAAAATAACTGAAAATAAAGGCAACATTCTCAACTTTTTTTAAAATCAGAAGCGCTATGTATGCTCTTTCTTCTCGTTATTTTCAAATGGAGAATGAATACGGTAGGAATATTCCTATGCAGGAGTGATACCCTTGCAAACAATGACAACAGCAAAATACTCAAACCTCCCTTGTTCTCAGTACAGAAGCAGAACTCCTCTGACCTCTTACCCTAGTGCAGGTATATTTTTTTCTTACGCTGTGTCAATAGATGCGATGGGTGCAGGGCCTGAGAGATGTGCCTCCTTTGTAGCAGGGAAGCAGCAGCTATTTGTGTTGGAATCAAGGCAGTGGATGCATTAAACCCCAGTGGTCCCCATGACCTCAACCACTCAAGGAAGATTTCCATCGCCTTTGGTTGCCTTCGCCGTGGCCATGGGACATAGCAGGCCATTAAATATTGGGTATTGGCCACAAAAATTACTAATCTGATGGAGGAAAGAATCCCATATAACGACGAGAAAAAAACAGTGTTTGCACAAATGCAGATATTTTGGAACGGATTTTAAAAATAAAAGACGGCGTTGGGTCTTACAGGGCGCATGGCCGAGTTGTCTGCTTATCCCATACGAGACTACAAGCAGCAAATATATGTATACTAAAGAAAAGCATATCCTGTAATGCAGAACAAATGCATTGGAAGAAGCAGCGGTCACTTCAGTGTTGGAAGGTTCTGCCAGTTTCAGAAAGATTCAGACACTGCTATTCGTACTCTGTATAATTTTTCACATGAAGGAAATCTTCAGTGCTCTTTATGTGGACGAGGGTGCCGTATAAATAAAATATATGGTTATACGGATATTCTCTGACCTTCTTTAGTATTGCTGCAGAAATAAACTGCACAATCAATATAAATAATATTAAGAAGTAGTCAAAGAAAATACCGATTCATAAAGTTACATTAAAGACACGGATTTAAATGAGGACTTGAGAGCCCAACAAGTTGGCTGCTTTTCAGCTGTATAAATTAGTCTAATAAACTGTATCTCCCCATAAATCTTGTTTCTCTTTAATTAGGACATCACTGAGAAATAAAGACAAAAACTTCTGGTGGTCGGGAGCGTTGGGTTCTATGGAAAGCAGGGGTGGCAGAAATGCACATAGAAATCTTCTTAGGAACAGTGAAGAATACATTTTTAATAGCTTTGATAAAGGTTTGGGTAACTAAAAATGCAGCAGTAGTGGGAAAAATCTACATGAGGTACTGAAACGGAATGAGAAATTGATGCTTTATTTATTAGACTGCAATCATCTTCCTAATATGCTTGAAGATAAATGGTGAGGCATTCTTTCAGCCAAAAAAGCGTAGCAGAGTGTTGCATTTGACATAGTGATTATTGATAGCGATGATAAAGTTCAAAACATCGAACAGTGAAAAACCCAAAAGCAATACTAAAAATGGTGGAGTGGAAGTGGAAAATTATGTGAAATGTTAGGGATGTTTCATTTCAGTACCTCTGCCTCATTATACTATCAGCAAAATGTAAAATACATAGACTAGATAAATGTCTCATTAAGTATTTCACTGCTCATTCTGGGTGCTTGGGAGTGTGCCTGAATAATGAAAAATGTCCAAGTACCTTTATCGCGTGGGGATGGCGGCAGGGATAGCACTTTGTCAAAAGGTGTTGTTAATTCCCTGTATGGACCAATATTGTATAGGAGTGTACGGCGTGACAGTCTACATAAAAACGGGGTGACTTAGAAATATTGTGGGTTTTACAAGAGATCAGATTCACGTGGGTGCAGAGCATGGCCCTGCCCTGGGCTGGGGGAGGGGGCTGGGGTGGCAATGGGGGACAAGTGCTAGGCTGGGACAGAGCTCGGGGCATCCTCTGCCTCGGGCATAGGGATACACCATCAGCTGCAATGGAATCACGTGGAGCTCTGATGGCTCTGTGTAGCTTGAGATTTGGGGAACTGTGTTTAGAGAAGGGGCAGCAGTTAGGCCTGTACCGAGTTAGCCCAGTGAGCCTGGGCTGGGAGAGGACCTGAGTGTCTTCCCAACACCATGCACTGATTTCTGGCTCTGTGCCTCAGATTGCACTGAGAGCAAGTAGACACATAATTTAAGCGTTGTTTTAAGAGAGTATATGAAGTACATATAAAATAATATAAAGTATATGTACGTGATACCTTTATATCCGAGCCTGTAACATGGGAATCTTTCTAAGTCTGTGTAGCGCATGCAGAGTTTCCAACAAGGTTTTCTGGTATCTGGCAAGCAAAACTTAGCACCGCGTTCCCTCTGCGGATGTGGCAGTGAGCTGCTGCATGGCCTGGCGGGGCATGTGCAGGGGGAGAGGGCAATTCCCAGTGCTGGGGTACGCTGTGATGCTCAGAGACACCGCAAAAAATCCCACAGCCCAAAGCCTCTTCTACTGCAGGGATGCACGTAAACACTAATAAAGCCAGGAGGGCCTCGGGGCTGGAAGTCAGCCTGCAGAAAGCTGCTCTCAGCTCGTGGTGCTGCGAGAGCAACTGGAATAAAGGCAGCTGGAAGGTGGGAGTGCCAGCAAGTACCGTGTGTCGGAATTACGGCGAGCAGAGGAATAGGTACCCGTTATGCGGTTTATGGAGATGCAACATGGTTTATTCTTCTGGGAATGGCATAATAATTAGAATTAATAAGATTTTAATGGTGATAGCCTAAGTGCCAAATCTTCCCAGTAGGAGGTTTTAGTGCTGTATGCCACAGGAACATTTTCTACTGTGAACAAGCACCGCAGTTAAAATTACCCTATTACTACAGGAATGGAAACAGACACGGGGCTGGGCTGCTGCCGCCAGTCAGGCTGAGCGCATCTCCATGAGTCCTGCTGGAGTACGTGGGGTTTATGGAAAAGAGAGTTAATTCCTAGAAGCGTGCTTCTAATAAATATCTCGTAGATAACCAGCTTTCACAGAATTTCTCTTTCCCGAGATGTGCTTTAATAGAAGCCACATTCAATTTGTGGCACTGCAAGGGTCTGAAATAATTCGGGATTTTCAATTTATTTCGCTATAAACACTCTTAGTCTGGCTAAGCCCTTGCATAATGCTTTTATAAAAAAGTACTTCACAAAAGAGAACAAGTATCATTATTCCCATTTCTTTTACTATGTCTGCCTTTGCTCTAAGTGGCTTATGCTGGGTGGGTTGTTATAAAATCAAATTTACATTGCTTAAGCTTTCTTTGCCCGTTATGCATTGCTTCTGGGTGCATCCAAACAGAGGTTCTCCTTGAAGCAGCCAAGATTTTTAGCTTCCGAAAAAGCAAGATAGTTTGGAAACACTTTGATATTTGAATTGGAAATCCCAAGAATAGCCAAATTTGGTTTAATCTCTTTTGTGCTTTTTCTTTTTCAGAGGTGATGATCATCGGGGTCAGAATGCAAATAATTCCTATTGCTATATTTTTGGTGGAATTAATATTAGGAAGCCTTTGCCATGAGATATGTAAAGCTGACAGTAATACCAGCGCTGATAATATCAGTATCATTAGACCAATCCTGGAGATACCAGATCTAAACAGTTTCCTGGTGGAGCAATAGAAATGAGCTTGCAAAGCAATAACGTTGGGTGTCATGCTGCGGTGCCAGCAGCACGCGTCCTTGTGCTTTCCCAGGAAATATGCTGCTCTCTGTTTTTCATTTTACTTTTTCTTAATATTTGAAAAGAAGCAACAATTTCAAACAGGATCTAAATGTGATCTTTCCATGCATCTGTCCAGTGCTGGTCAATGAAAATCCATATGGAAAAGCGAATTAAGCTTCTTTTCACACCACAAATGGAAAGAAAATGGAAAGCTACGCAACAAAGGTGCTCAAAGCTCATGTTTTAAGGGGAGATAGAAAACCTCTACAAAATGTGCGTGCTCACTCCTTGGGAGACTGTTGTGCCTGACGCTGCAGCTCGGGCTGGAAAGTGAAGCAGCTCAGAGTGGACATAATCCAACTGGTGAGAACAGCACATGCCACCCTGTGATCACCTTGCAGGGGAAGCACTGTGGACGTAGCTGTGATGAGCTCAGCGTGCCAGTGTGTGAGGCTCACTCAGGCTCCAAAACTGGTGGAATGTCCAGCATCTTTCACTCAAATGTCCAAGTTCTGCCATCTAAACCTTGCTCTGGGGTGCAGCACCCAATGCACTCAGCAGATTCTCGTTGAGCATCACTAGCTGCTTAAATCAGTATTGCTCTGTAAGCGCTCACCGTGCTCTTCCCGGAGCTCCCTCACCCATGTGGTGTTTGTCTGCAGGTCCCGCAGCCAGGCTGCTCCCTCCTGCGAGTACGCCCAGAGCAGCAGTTCTCTCAGCAGCAGCCGGGCCCTTATTTACTCATTTATAAGCAAACCTTAAGTCTGCCTATTGCAAAATTGCGTAGTTTCAGACCAAAAAAATAAAAAAACCTACAAGAATTGTGTGGCAGTGGTAGAGCCCGTGGACCCCAGCAGTCAGACCTTCCAGCATCGGAGCTCGGCGGGCAGAGGGGAGGGAGGGAGCACCACCACTCGTAATAAAGCTGTGTCAATATTAATAAGGTGCGCGTGGGGCTCTGCGGGCTCCTACCACATACAGCATGGAGCCATGCCAGCTGGTTAAACACCGAGCGATGCGCCGCGCGCAGAGCAGCCTTCCCTGTACCCAAATGTAAGATTTGTGAATATCAGACGGCAGAAAACCATAAACAAAGGAGCACGAAAAATACCGATAGCTAATTCGGCTAGTTATATCCTTTATTATGCTGTCTTTCTTAATGTAATGTGTCTCAGCTGCCATCGGGCTGGAATCCATCGTGAATAAGCTGTCAAGTTTAATTGGGCTACACTGTGAAAATACATAAATAAATCCTTTAATAACTAAATAAATCCACCTCTCTCCGAGGCAGAAAGCAGTGGAACGTGCACATTCTGGATTCAGGTCCGTTAATTCCTTGGGTTAAAAAAATAATAATCTGTCAGTAACTCCCTACTTGAGATGGGAAAAAAAAAAAAAAAAAAAAAAAAAAGTAGCTTTTAATGTGGATTTACAAAATGCACTGTGGGATGCAGCCCTGTATAAAGTTTCTGGATTTCCTGTTTTGCAGCCATGCCTTGTAGTGTGCGTGCAGCCCTGCAGCACAGCAGAGAGCTGGCAACCAGTTTCAGCCCTGCGGGTGCTGCAAAGCCCAGTGCAACCTATTGCCCTTTGCTGTGTTCTACCTGCACAGGCAGTGGCAAGTTGCACCTACAACAGAGAGATACTTGTACGACACGGTGCGTTCCTCAGCCTCTGCTGAAATAGCTCAAACTGCATCGCTGCTCAATCACGTAGCTCCAGAACGCAGCAGCCCTGCAGCGAAACTCCCAATGAATTATTGAAAAGTGCTGAGAATTACTTTGTGCAAGTAAAGAGCAAAATAAGGGCCATATAATTCCTAGATAGTAACGTACCCATGTAGAAGAAACAAAGTCTTCGTGGTGCTATTTTGTGCACGCTAATTGTTTCCTCACTTTAACAAGGTCAAATGAAATAGGAAGACATAAACCTTCTGATGCGCTTCAGTTCCCGTTGTTACGCTTTCGTCAATAGCCCTGTATGTATGATGCGTATGGAAACCTATTTTGTGGATGGAAACCCATTGCTGCTACTTCTTTGTGGTTTTATTTGTGTTTCTAATGATCGGTACCAACAACATGGTGCTTATGGAAGTGCTGCTGCACACACAGGTAACGTGGTCTGATTAACCTTGAGAATCAGCGGGCATAGGATATCTATCTCCACACTGTCTGGAAATTGTTTTCCATTTGCTTTTCTTTAACATGACCTGGAATTTTTGTTTGACTGTGGCAATCAACTGAACAGAGAATCATAGGATCGTTGAATATTAAGGTTGGAATAACCTCTGAGATCCCCAATCCCAGCCCACCCTGCCATGCCCGCTGCCCACATCCCTCAGTGCCACATCCCCACAGCTCTGGTGCATCCCCAGGGACAGTGACCCCCCACTCCCTGGGCAGCTGTGCCAGTGCCCAATCTCTCTTCCAGAGACAGAACATTTCCTAGTATCCAACACGTGCACCTTGAGGTAATTTGTCACTGATGCATGATTCACTTAGGCTTTAACTCCGCACACTGATATCATTTATTAATTAATTTAATTAATTTCATTCAAAATGTCATGGTTTCTATCAGATATGCTGAGTTCGTGCCTTGTGACCATTCTCTGTTCCTAAACTAATGTGACTTTGGGTGAGGGAGAGGGTAGTGGGAGGTGCTGGAGGTGGCCGAATTGGGTTCCACTAATCACTGGCACCCAACTCGCCAGCGTGAGGAACACAGTGCCTGAAGCACTTCCCCTCTTCCTCTTCAGTAGACCTGTCCTCTTTGAATTCTCTGTGCGGGGAAAATCAAAGCACAGAACAAACACTGTTTTGATATGGCTTTGAAGATGATAACTGCTTCTAACAGAGGAAAAGAAGGCTTTGGGTCTGCAAAAAAGGAGTGATTGACGTGACACACAGCCCAGGAGAAGTTTACCTCTTAATGAGCTGCAGGTACTTCTCAGAGGCAGTTCTGCACAACTGAAGCTTTCCTGTCCCCTCATGCAGTTCCCCTCTCTTTAAAGCAGCACCATCTTTTAAAGCAGATGAGCACCCACCTGGCTCGGGATCCTGCAGGAGGGATTTCTCTCTGTTGAATGTTTGTACCTTTTTGCCGTTGTAAAAAGGGGCTGGGATGGGGTAGGATGGGATAGGATGGGGCAGGAGGGGCAGGATGGGGTACAATGAGTATGTCCTACATGCCTGGGCAATGCAGGCTGCTCAATGGACGTGAGATCAGGGAGAGCTTGTGGAAATGGAGAAAATGTTTCGCAGGTGGGACTGGTGGCAGCAGGCATGGAGATGAGGCTGTCTTCATTTCTCAGCTCTTGGTACCATCTCTGGTGTTCACACTTGCCTACCTCCTCACTGTTCATGCAGTGATCGCTGGTGCATGTAAAGTTCTACAGGCATGGAAAACAGGCAGTCATGGTGCTCTGATTTTCTGTGGTGGAGACAACTCATTGAAATACAATGCATATCTATTTTTATGGTCCGAAATACACTGTTCACCTTGCAGCTCTCAGGTTGGCTTTGTTATAAATGTCCTTATAGACCTCTGGATTGAAAATGCATCGTGCGTGCGTGAGATGCTGCAGTGGGGTTTGTCCATGTGTCCAGCACCACAGCATTTGGAGACTGTCCAACTATCGTAACACAACACGCAGGTGGGTATGTAGTTCTGTTTTGAGGTTGAAATCTTTGTTGAACACCTATACTGCTGTCTGCAGCAGCTTCTCATGTCTCTGATGAGGTGTCAGAGATGCTGCAAATTTCCTCTCTGGTGTATTGCACACTAACAACGGCTGAGGATCATCAAGTATCTTCAAGTACCTGCTCAACTGTAGCGTTTTTCTCCTTTAAATCCTGGGGATGGAAGTCATAGCTCTGCAGTTTGCTGCTGAGTGGTGCTCCCAGTGCACCCGTCAGGTCTGTTCTTGCAGTATTCCCTTTTGTTCCCCCAGTTCCCTCACCAAAAGGGATCATAAGCACTTTGAAATGCGCATTCACATCTGACACCGAGAGCTGCTGGAGGGGAGGGCCAGGGATGGCACAAATCTGCCCGGTTTTGTGCTGGGAAAATCTAACCTTACTTTTATAGTCCCATTAATGTTGGACACATTTCAGGGAAAATAAATCCAGGTTCTGTTTTCTGAACATGTGGTGATTTGGCCAAACATCTTATGTTGCATATTGCAGATTTTATCACCTACGTTTATTGAAATAGTCGGTTTCAAGACTATCAAAGAAACAGTTCTGACTTTCAAACTACACTTTAAACTATAGTTCATACCACCTTGATGGACACAATTTAAATAACAGTACATTACTTGTTTGTGAAACAACCCCAGACCTCTCTGGTATAGTGGCTTTGTGGTTAGGAGCTGACATCATTCCCCCTCCTGGCCCGGCTACCTGCTCTGGGCACCCACAGAGATGGTCCACAGAGGTCCCAACAAACAAATAGTGACAACCTGAAGCCACGCTCAGCACATCTGCAGGGGCAGAGGTGTTCCTCGTCCCCTCCTCTACCTTGGCTGCTGTGGGAGTAGCTTAGGAACAGCCCAACTCCATTAGTTTCTTGGCTGAGCAAAACTGCGTCCTCTTCCACTCCAGGTTTTGTTTGTTCGCTTGCTTGTTGGTTATAAATGACAGCAATATGCAGAGCCTGAGGTAAGCAGCTTCTTTTCCAGTTCTTTAGAAAGAAAAGAGAGAAAAACACCAATATTTAAAAACCTTTTGGCTCATCCGAAATCTAATAAAAATCATTCCCTTACTTTTTTCTTTATTCTTTCATTTATACACCGAACTATCCATCACTGGTGATTTGTCAGATTCAGCTCTTCTGTCCGTGCAAAAACTATCAATACAATTGATTGTTCTTTATAATTGTTTGAGTGTTTTAAATGACCATACCTGAAGCCGGGGAGGCTGTGCAGCTTTTTTTTTTATCTGCACGTGACGTTGCAGGTTGGATGTGCTGTCCATTTGTGTGAGTGGTCACTCAAGTCACTATGCCACAACCACTTGTCTTTAATGCTGGTGATGAGAGCCTGTTCCAGACAGGTTGTGAGCTCCAGTCATCCTGGGGAGCAGGGAAGGAAGGATCAGGACTGTGGCACAAGCTGGAATTTTGGCCACAAAGGGATCGCTGGAAATCACTGCAACAAAGATATGGTGTTCAGTAAAGAAGCAATTACTGGAATAATAAAAGGCGAAGATCCTTAAAGTATCAGTGTCATTTCTACGTGTGTTTTTCTTGATAATTATAATGACAAGCAACTGCTTTAGCATGAAGCAGAGGAAATACCTATTTTCATACTCCATGGAAAAAGAAGAATGCTATGATAAGATGAGAAAGGGCAGGGAGCTTGGGAAAATGGAGGAAAGGAAGTCAAAAGTAGAACGGGTGAGAAGAACAAACCTTGAGTAAAATGAAGAGCTGGAGATATCTTGAAACAGTGAAAAAGAAAAGGAGATAAAATTGAAGGGCCTGGAAAAAAAAACCAAAAACCTCAGGGAACATCCGAAATAACTCCAGCTCCAGATCTGCCTATTCACAGCGATTGGGGCTGGAGGCAGTGATCTGTGGACCAGAAAAAGAGCTTTTGCAAATATTAATATTTGACATTTCCTTTACAGTAACACCCAAACTCCAGTGAGGCAAATATTCTTTGTTACGAAATATATGAGAAAATTCGGGTCCTACCTACAGACCTTCCTTCTGCTCAGCTCTGCTCCACGTACAGGCTGAATGTCGTCATCTCCGCCAACAGAAGTCTGGTACCTAAGCTGAGTCACAGCTGCTTCTCCATCAGTGACTTCTCCCAGATCCCTGCAGATTTGAAGAGACTGGAGAAGAAGGACTGAGTGATGTGGCAAAGCTGTTAAAATGAAAAGAGAGATCCTGCTAGAGAGCCCGGAGGAGTTGTCCAAAGACATCCAGAAGTGTCCAGATGAGAAATGAATGGCTACCAGCATGGCTGAATGTGTTTTTGGACATCTCGCCATGGCAAGGGTTCCATCATCCTCTGGAGGCGCAGAGCAGCTCCCCCTTACCAGGACTCCTTCAGGATCTGACCTTCCCAAACAGGCTCTCCTGGGGCAGCAGCCTGCAACAACAGCTTCTGAGGGCTTCCGCTCTTATCCCTCCTGTTCTGGATGCCCTAGCACACAGGCAGCTTTATTCTCTCCTTTGCCTTTACAGTTCTCCTCCTTGCAGCCTGGGCTTGACAGCTCTGTCAGGAGGTAAAGGACAGAAGCCATAATTCAAACTGATGTCTTCTGTTTGATAGTGTGAGCCACTAAAGCAGATGCTGATAATCAAGATAATCAAATCAAGCTTCTGTGATCTGAGGGTTTCAGACATGCAGACACGTTGAACTAGATGAGCAGCCCTGGCATTTCCTTTGCTAACTTCAGGCTGGTTAGATGCTAAAGCCTTCTCCAGACAAGTTATTTTTGGGGCTAGGGAAAAAAAACTCCTGTGAGCTAAGGCTGGTCCTGAACAGGGGGCTGAGCTACCCCTGAGCCTGTGAGTCCTGCAGTGTCCCAGCCCAGACACAGCCATCTGAAAGGCTCTCTTCTGCATTCCAAAACACTGATAATGTAGAGCTGCCCCACACTGCACAACACGCGGAGTCTAGGGGCTGGAAGATACCTGGTCACCTTCTTGAGAGCATGAGCACTGAGGAGCAGAAAACTGTTGGATTTCATACACTGGGACAACACCTATTTGCAGTTTTTATCCAAAGCCATAAAGATTCCTTGCTTGAATTGCTGGCATGACATGAAAGAGCTGCTAGCCTTGCCATGCTGCAGAGCCCACCCTACAGCTTGCAGGCAGACATGGCTCCTTCCAAGCCAGCGGGCAGCAGCCCAACCAAAACATGGGAGAAGTGTTCTCAGCAGTCAGAAAAGATGCATGCTTTGGCTTCCGCAGTGAATTGAAGGTTGGACACAATGATCTTGGAGGTCTTTTCCAATATGAATGGTTCCATTCTCTCTGAATTATGGCCAGTTCACTTTGCCCGTGTATCCATCAGAGATGTTTCTGTTCTCTGACAAAGTTACTGACATGGCCCTACTGGGCTGTCTGTCTGCATCCAAAGCAACACGGCACACCACCCTTCAAGATGAAGATTTCAGCCCCCAAAATTAATATCCTGAGTCCAGTAACCTTTGTCCCCTGGTTCCCTTCTCATACTCGCACACACACAACTAGGTATGGGAGGAAATGAAATCTTGATTTGAGCAAGGTATTGACTCACGTCTCCATTCAGGTGCATCTCCAAGAATTGTTTTTCATCAGTAGTGTAATCTCGTTATTTCATGCTTTGTAAATTATATGTTGAAAATAATGAGTAGGTGGACAAATAGTCTGCCTTGTTTGCTTGTTCAGCGTGCAGATATCCAGGGCAGTCTGCGCACCAAGGGGAGGAACACATGGCATGCAGAAATCCATGACCGCAAGCAAATGTTCACTGATTTGCCAAGAATACTCCGGTATAATTATTTATAGCAGTTCAGCATAGATTGGGAAATGTTCTTTTGTATGTATTGGTGAAATAATGAAGTTTCACTAATGTGAGAACTTGCTGGAGGACTCTGCAGTTAGCTCCTTGCTGAGAAGGGCCCGGGTAGCTGTGGGCTGTGCATCAGGAACCAAAAGCACAGGGCTCGCCCCAGCAGCCCTCTCCGTGGTTATATCAGCAGAGTGAGGCACAAAAGCCAGATGCTCTGCTGATGCAGATGAGAGCAATTCCTTCAATGCTAACCAGCCAAAGCACTGGCTATGGGTCTGCTTTGCATTTTGCCACTTTCTGTTATACCTAATGGAGTCCGTTCTCCTAGTAAGGCTTGACAGGCACAGCGTTGTCCTGTTAGTTGCATGACGTATCAAATATAGAGGAAGTCATTATCTGGGGACGCTAAAGCTTGAAAAAAAAAGAGCACACCACCACGAAAGTAATATGGCATGTGCCTCACTCATCCTTGTTTTCATTTAAAAGCAAAACAAAATAAAACAACAAAACAGAACCCCAAAACATTGTAAGATAGATTTAGAAAAGTTCAGGGTAGATGAAGTTTGTGTCTGAACCTATAAAACAAGATTTTCTAAGTCTATGAAGAACCTCAACTAATGAGAAGTAAGATGAAAACCATCAGTGATCTTCAGGCCCCTAGATGCTGTTTTTCCTCCCAGGATTAACCACTAAGGTGATCAGATAGGCAATGAGTTGCACCTGCCTACATTGGCTGGGGGATAGCTCAGTGCAGGGCAATAGACCAGACCTGCTTTTCCATCTGATGGGCAGCCAGGAGCACTATAAATGTTATAGACACGCTATCCCAGGCACTCAAGGTGAGATTATGCATCCTGGCTCTTCTCCTGGTGCTGGATGGAAGGTACTGCCTTGGTTTTGCTCCTATGGGGTGTGGGTGGCCATGGTTGGGCTGACCTTTACTGTATGATCTTGTTAATATCTCACTGGAGAGGCTTTTATGTGAGATGAGATATGCCCTTGCTGTTTAAGACCGTGCATTGTGCTAGCTTGAAAACAGAACCGGGATGCCTTGAAAATTTGCTTCTGAACCTTATTTGTGAAGCATTGGTTTTGGTTTCAGCTCAGTCTGGAGACAGGGGCGTGTTAACATGGGCTGAAGGGCATTACCACAGGGCCCCTTAGAGAGACAACAGCAAGAGGGCCCTTTCTTTCTCCTGGTGGTCCACAACTTCATTGTGTTTTCTTCCTATCAACTGAATCCTAAATAACAGGCAGCAAAAGGACTGCAGAGCAGTAATCTCTTATTCTTCTCACAAATGTAGATGAGTAAAAGGTATTCACAATTTCCCAGTCTTGGCAAAAATAAAGATAATAATGTGGTGGGCTAGGTTTGGTATTTCAAGAGCTTGGTGATGGCTTGTGAGACTTTTTTATTTGTGTGTTGTTTTTTTTTTTGTTTTGTTTTTGCCTAAATTCAATCAACAGACTCAAGAGAACCAAAGCAGTGGAAAATGCCACACTTTGAAGTTCAGTGACGCCAAAGCTGACTAGATGCTGAGTGACTCGTCAAGCAGCGCCTTCAGTTAGATACAAAGAAATACTGGAGAAAGTACAAGTCACAATAATAAGTTGATTAATAATTATAAAAAGCTTTGATACTCCCCCAGAGCTAGGCTGATCCTTCGCAGAGTGATTTAAATAAAATAAGTGGGAGTTCCATTTGTTTCTTTCTTTCTTTTTTTTTTTTTTTTTAATCTTCATAATCCTTCCTTATATTGTGCTGGAGCCTGAAATGGTGAACGTAAAAGCACACATGCAGCAGGCTTCACTGTGCTGCAGATAGCTCCCAGCTCTTCAGCTGAGCTATTGGAGCCAAGAGACGTCTGCTCCTTTTATCTTTATTGTAAGGCTTACGAACTTGGAATAAATTGGCAGGAGTGGCTGACTTAAAATAAATAAATAAAACTCATGCTTTGGTCTGTAGATAGAGTGAGCTTTGCCCTGCAGTTTGCTGGGTTATAAACATTGTGGGAAACGCTGACTTGGAGATGATGGAATTTGCCTTGCAGGAAAAAAAATATATATATATATATATTTCTATATATACATATGTATATTTAAGGGAAAGTCTGAAGCTTGACAGCAATGAATCTTATGAGGTCATTAGAAAATTGAGTGCCTTTGATTGGTGTTTGTCATTGTTAACAGTTTGTGTTGAAGTGATGAGGTGGACACTGACCTCCTGTTGATGCAGCCTGCTTGGTGTTGAGAAAAATGAGCATACAGCAAGCTTTGGCACATGGGATCTGCCTGGGAGAGGCATGGAAGGAGCTCAGGGGCAAATCTGGGGTGGTGGGCTCCCATGGGGTTATCCGTGAGCTGAGGTCGGTGTGAAAGCCTCTCCTCACTCAGCAGGCTTGGAATGGGCCAGCTCGAAGGCTCGGCTGCGAGTCTGTAAGCCAAAAAGCTGTACAGCCATGAAGACTGACAGCCATCAAGGCTGCATATTCTCAGCTTGCAAGTTCATAAATATTTACACATTTGCATGATCACTCCTGGCTGCAGGCTGCCTTTCTCAGCTTAGAAGAGGCTGAGGCAGCTCAGCCACCGGGATGTGAGCGGATGAGCGCAGCCATGAGTGAGGACAGTGGTGATGGCCATTCCTTCATCCTTGTGTTGCTTCTTTTTTTTTTTTTCTTTTTTCTTTTTTTTTCCCTGAAGTATAAAAGAGCTGGCTTCCTAATAACGATAACTCCTGGAGTGTGGAGTGTCGAGGAGCCTCTGACCTGTAGGTTTTGAAAATGGGTATTCCAGATGTATGGATCTGCTGATCTGCGCCTGTATGGCTCGTGGTCTCGCCTAGGTTAGCTCTTGGGAAGCGTATAAAGAAAAGACAAGCTTAGAATGTAACAGAAGGAAAGAGAGAGAGGCTTGTACCATGACAAAAGCATCCTCCCTGCGACACACCTGAGTTAGGCAGAGGCTCTGCCGCGTGTGGTGCTCCCCGAAAGCACCTCTCGTCCTCACTCATCATCTGCAAAGCCAGCAGTGTACAAGTTCTGGAAAGCATTTCAGTGTGTAGGAAGAAACCCACATCATGTTGAAATTTGCATTATGTCATTTTACATGTGGTTATGTCTTGTGCCTAGTGATGCAATGTAACCCGGCCTAACCCCCGCTTGACTCTACGCAACGTGAACGTCTCCAGTGCCAGTCACTGTGCAGAGCTGAGCGGGGAAGGAGCTCGGTGGGGCTCTGGAAGGGATCTTTGGTGGGGGATTTGGGATGTCATACCTGTTGTACCTGCTCTTTCAATGGAAAGGAAAGCAGTTTGACTTCTGGCGTGCATTTTTCTTTAAGTACAGGGTTCTCAATGTCTTCCCATTGATCTATTCAGTGTGCAGAAGGAGCTCGGTACCTGCATTTTTCTGCTTTAACTCCGTATTTAATTTGTGTCTGGCTCAAGGAAGTGGAGTCAAATCAGCTAACGTAAGTGTGCTGGTACCATTAACAAACATTACAGAGACAACACAACAGTAAGGCAATCTCCTCATAATTTTTTGTCATTTTGGTGTATCTGATGCCACTGCTCTCCCTGATAACACCAGCAGATTTGGGCAGTGGGGAAGGAGAGCACACACTGGCCTTGCGTTCCCCCACCATATGTGTGCTTCCAATCGAATGGAGGATGCTCTGTGGCCTCCCATGTGTTACACTGCCTCAGTTCATGCAGTGCCGCTGCCGCAGTTGATAGTGTGCATTTTATTTTATTTAAACGTGGTGTTCCAAAATGAGCAGGAGCTGGGGCTGCCCTCCCCATCACACCACCATTCAATGAGCAACGTGCTGGAGTCGGAGCTCTACCGGACGCAGTAAGCACCAGAGGCCTATAAATAAATAAATTAAAAATTAGAATAGCTCCTGATTATAAGGGACAACTCCATGTGAATCTTAATTACAGTAATTGGTTCTCAGTTACTATGGTGATTGGTGGGCGCTCCAGAGATGCCTCTGATGGATGGGAGATGTCTTCCATCCACGTATCGTTGCCATGAGCGTGCAGCAGCCCCACCAGAAAATCAGAATTTGCCTTTAACTTGTGGTGAGCGCTGGAAAATGCTCTCTGTGTTGACAACAGCAGTAAGAGCATAAGTGGTGGAACCGTGGTCTGCTGCTGCAGGTAGGAGCCCTGCCCTGGCTGCAGCTGCACGGGGCAGCTATCATGCAGCAGAACTCCATGTTAGTTTTCATCAGCGGAGATTTCTGCACGTGATCCCTCATCCTTTCCTCTGTGGCAGAGCAAGAGCACGGAGTATTATTTTTAAGCAGAATTAAGTTTCTCAAGAAAAGCAAACAGAGTGACAGAGCGGTATTGCTGCAGTCACAGTTAAAATAATTCCCCCCACGGCTCAGCAGAACGCAGGTCTCTATGTGGCTCCCATTTTTCTGCAGACCGTGACAAGGCTTGAAGTAAAAATAAACACCCTCAGAGTGCCTGGGCAAAAGTTTATCCTGAGATAAACAGCGATTAATAAAGTGCTGCCACATGAGGTTCCTTCTCTGCGTGGCAATGAAAACTTTGTTTTGCAGTGTGCAATGCTGAGCAGCGCCCGCGCTGTCCACATGCATGAGCTGCAGCCAGCTCCACGCAATGACCATGAACAACCAGAAATAAATGATGCACTGAACCCTTCCTGCACCCTGAGCTCCTGCAGTGGCTGCAGGGATTGCCTTAATAGCAGTGCCTGAAGTTTAGGGAAGGAGCTGGGAGGGTTTATGCAGCAGCAACCCGGGCTGCAGGGCCAGGTGGCTGTGTGCTGCCAGAGTGTGCAGCTATTTGCTCAGCATTTGGGGTTGGTTGTGATTCCATTGGCCTTCCATTGGCACGCAGGCCAGTGAGGTTTGGGTTGCACAGCCTACCAAGTGGTGTGGCCTCACTCCTCAAGGTTTGTTTTCTTTTCCTCGAGCTTTTAGCATTGAAATTAAAGAGTGTGGTACGGGGGCGGAGCAGAGTGGTGCTGAGGGCAAGTAGCAGGCTTATTTTTTACCATAGGGAGAATGACACTCTAGAAAAGGAAAAATGTTCTCCCCAAAGGATATGGAATAACAAGGGTTTGGCATCCCCGGTGCCCCTTTGAAACAGAAAGCAGAAATCACAGCGGGGTGAGTTCAGGGCTGGATCCCAAGCTCTGCATGAACACAACCAGTGTGGGTTTGGGCAGCAGTGCCTGCTCTCACTGCCCAGCGGGGTGGGCGCAGGCAGCCCCCCACTCCTGGTGATGTTTGCAAACACTGGGATCATCCTGCCTGGTGGGCCAGGCCCGTGGCTCTGTGCTGTGTGTTGGAAGTTCGGATTAAAAGACAGAAATTAACAACACACTTCATTTTGAAGTCTTTTGAACCTGGTTGAGCTCTGCAGGGGTCTTCCCGTTTGGGCTGGCCCAAAATTTGAGCTAAAAATCTCTGAGAATCCGGACCTTTGTTTCTTCTAGAAGCTGCAGTTATTATCAGAGGCAGCCATCATTTTCCATCCCCTTCTTAGAATCATAGAATTAGCTAGGTTGGAAAAGACCTACAAGATCATCCAGTCCAACCATCCACCTACCACCAATAACCCCACTAAACCATGTCTCTCAACTCTATATCTAAATGTTTCTTATTCTTGTTCACTCTCTGATGGCAAATTGCAGCCCTTAGCCCTATGGCCCCCGCTCTGTCCCACCACACGCCAGCCCCAGGAATCATGAAGTCATTCCAATGTAACTGGGATTTTTTTGTTTTGTTTTCTTGAATGAAATAATTGAACTCAGTCCCTGTTATTATTAGAGGGCAGGAGAAGGATGGTTACAGGCAGCACGAGAAAGCAGACCCGCGGTTACGCATTTAACCCACCTGATGCAAAGGGCTCTCAGCCCCGCTGAGCCGTTCTCATTGCTCTTTTAAAAGGACCCGGTTTATTTTTTTATTTTCTAAATAGCAACGCCAGTTAATTTGATTTATAATACGGGGTGTTAATGGAACGGAATCATAAAGGCGCCCTGCACCGGTGCTGCGCACGTCGTCACTTTAATTAGCGGGGGGCTGCCGGGCAAGCGCATGCACTGACAGCTGGAAGCCCAGCACACGTTGTCCTGCACAGCATCAGCATCCAAACAAAAGTTTGTTTAATATGGTCACTGACACGCAGAAAGGAAAAGAACCCTCTGCTTCTTCCCACCCCCACCCACCCCCCTTCAAATTTTATTTTATTTCCAGAACAACGACTGCCAGAATATAGCGAGCAATGTTTTAAGGGGAAAAAATCCTGGCTGTAAATGTGCACAATATTCCACATTATATACATGTCATTTCTGAGCACTGTTGGAACGAGGCAGTGTCAAATCTGTATGACAGATTGAGGTGAAAGCTGGGAAGAGCGAGCCTGCGAAGGAACAGCCCTGACTGAGGCAGGCACCCTATAGAATTTATCCTGCGGGCTATAAGGAACCGGCTTCATCGCAGACAGGGAGGAGTGGAAGAGGGATAATTGTCTACTAATTTGGGTCTCGGCGCAGCGCCGGTGTAACAATGCCATCTAGTGCTCTGTGGCCCCGTGGGGCCCTCGCCCACCAGGACGCCCCAAAAGGACCCAAAGAGCCCCCAGGTGTGCACCCCGCTCCAGTAGGAACAGCACGCAGCTCGCCGAGGACCTGGCTTTGGGGCGAGAGCCCCACGGCGTGGAAATGCAGCCTCGGTGCTCAGACCCAAATGTTGTTGTCTTTGGGAGGGGGTGTGGTGATGCCCTAAAACTGGGGGTCTGGAAAAAAGGCAAAGCCACGGTTTCAGTGCATGGTGCTCTCACCTCGCCCTGCCTGTGCAGTGCTCGCGTTCAAGCGCCGCTGATGTTTGCCAAGAGAGAGGTTTGGGAATAGGGGAGAGGAATTACCATCAGGAATAGGGAAAAAGGCAGGCAGGAAGCCTGGGAGCTGCGCAGCGGTGTTTTTCTGCTCATTTTAATTATTTTAAAACACTTGCTTTTGTTTATAATTGTAGCAATTTCTTAAATGCTACATTTTTTTGACTCTTTTTGATTTTTTTTGCTCCCACTCTGTTCTGCCATTCAGAAAACACAGCCCTCAGGCTTCCCAGAAATAGCAGGGGGAAGCTCCTGCACCCCAGGGGTGCTGCTGGCCTCACAGCTCCAGTTCCCCGCGTGGCACTTCACGTGCATTTCCAGCCTTGGGGATGGCAGAAAAATGCTGCACAGATACAAGCATGGGCAGGAGAGAAGGCAGAAGCAGAAGCAAGCGGTGCACGCCCAAACCTGTGTCCCTTTCCCTACTTTGATTTTTTAATGGTTGTTTATATATATAACAATGCACGGCTAATTTTGTGGGGTTTGTTGTTTTTTGAGAGAGAGAAGTTATGACAATGGTTTGGAAACTGTGAACGAATAGCACAGATTTTTGTTTGTTTGTTTGTTTCCCAAATCCTTGGCATCCAAAGCAACCACTCTGGTACGGCTGAAATACATCATTCATCTCAGGGAGGCTCCTGAAGCCAAGCACTTCTCCCAGGCACTTCTCAACACAGAGCAACCAAGGGCAGTGGTAGCTTTATGTGGGGCTGGGTGCTGTGGGGGGGGACTGAGTGTCCCTGTCCCCCCTGGACCTGGCCTGGGGTTGCCACCGTGGCGTGATGTACAAGGAAGTGGGTTTCCCTGGGAAATGCCTCAGAAAGAGGCAGGTCCCTGCAGGGCGACTTGTTTCCATGCAGGTGACACTTTTCTGCTGGGGAAAAAAGTTCTGTTAAGAAAGAACCAGAAACATAGATGAGTCCCATGACCAATAACAGCATGGAAGCGCTGTCCACGCGCTGTTCATGAGCTCTCCGAGTGCATGTTGCACCATCCCTCCTCGCCAAGGAGATGTGAAGGCACCTGAGCACCCTGCAGAGCACCCTCCTGCAAAGCTGCCCACACAAGGGCATGCCTGCACTATCTGAAGGCAAATTCTCTGAGGGAATAAATCATTGTGCTGTTAATCCCCACTGAGGTCAGGGTGAGGATGCAGCTCCAGTGACTTCTGGCAGTTTGGAGGAGCTGGGAACAGCCAAGAGTTTGTGCTGCTGTTATTTATTGTTTTACAAAGAACTCCGGAGTTCTGCTTCCTCAGAGAGGTGGGTGGATAGAGCAGCACTGAGAAGTGCCCTTAGATTAATTAATGTAGCTATAACAACTTTATTACAGAAACAGCAAGTGAAAGGCTGGTATGTACCATTGCTTATCATGGAACACTTAAGCTACAGCTGTAATTGTTTATGTGAACATCAATCTTTACTGCAGATTTGGACTTGGTTCAATTTTGCAGCTGTTTCTCAAACCAGAACCTTTTCTCCCCTACAGTTTTTTTATTCCTACCATTAACTCACTCGGAGAAGGCTGACAAAGCCCAGCGAGTCTTCGATCTGGGCAAACACCATTTGCAGCCTTCAGACCCAAACTGCACAGCCAGGTAGCTGCAAATCAGCCATGCTATTAAAAAAACAGGCAGTGTTTCTTCATCCACTCTTTTACATTAAACAGTTGTTGTCCTTCAAATCAGCTGTCAGCAGAGTGCATTTTCCTAGGAAATGGTTAATCATGTGCAAGGAAAATAATTTTGTGTCATTCTGAACTTTGAGTAGATGAATTTGAATAGATGAGCAAAGAGATGTTAAGCTCACAGCAGGGGTGGGAACTGGATGCTCTTTAAGGCCCCTTCCAATTCAACAAGTCTATGGTCTTTAAAGTCTCTTCCAACCCACCCATTCCATGGTTCTATGATCTTTAAGGTTCTTCCAACACAACAAATCCATGGTTCTAAGGTCTTTAATGTTCCTTCCAACCCAACCATTCTGTGGTTCTATGATCTTTAAGGTCCCTTCCAACCCAAGTCCTTGTTCTGTGATTCTAGTACTGTAAGCACAGATCTGGCACTGCAGGCACCAGGCCAGCACAAACAATGCAGGGCACTGTGGATACATCTGCCCCAGTGCTGGAGGTGCTCCCTGCCACCCTGATCATGCTGCGAGGGGCTGAGCACCTTGAAAGCTGGACGTGGATCGAGATAGCAATGTGTTTTATTTTAAAAATCATATTAATGAATCAGTATTTATAATCAGTGACTGGCCCTTGCCATTCTTCCTTGTCAGTTCTTGCCCAACCATGTGTCAGTCTTAATTTACCAATACCTGCATGTTTTCAGAGGATCACTTTCCCTCCCTACTCACTGTTTGTGCTGGGAATCAAGTGGCTGACCTGCTGCCTGGTGTCACCTGGTGTCCTGCAGCACTCCCTACTTCTGCCCTGCAGTGCTGCTTCTCCACTGTTCCTATCCCCACGGTGCAATTATTGTCATTAATTAATGCCCTCGTCTCTTCCTGAGAGCTGATGGAAGTTGCAGGAAAAAGAAGGCAATGAGACATCCCTGCAGTGTCGCAGCCTCAGTGAGTGCAGGGATAAGCTGCCAGATGTTTTATCCCTAATGTCACAGATTTTAGGAGTTTATTTCGGATGGGGAAAGGCACTACAACCCTTCTCCTCCCCATCAGAAGAGCCTGGATGCTGAGATCTGGGCAGCACTGCACAAATCGTTACCATCGATCTCCATCTGGTAGCTGTGTAATGAGGGCATTTAGTAAATCACTGCAATCTCTACATTTAGCCGTGTCCTAACCACAGCCATTGGGTGCTGCTGCAAAGAGGTGAGCAGATACTCACCCCCTGCCATGCTGGGAGGAGATGGGGTTTTCCTCTCCCACTCCCTGGATCTGGAGCTCTTTTGCTCATTAGAATAAACATGTAAACAATCTGCACTGTAAGGCTCAGTGAAACTTTCTATACATTAAATAATGTAATTCACTTTAAATATCAGTTCATTATCTGTTGCTTGGTAATATCTTTATCACTGGCAACTGATGGGAGCTGATTACGATGAGTTGCAGCTCACTCTTATTAATTGCAGTTGATTAACATAGCTGAATATTACGGTTACCCTTTCTCTGCCGCTCGATTTTGCTACGTTCAGCTGCGCTGAGCCCCCAGTATGCGGGGAAATGCTTCCCTCTAGTGCCGCTCTCTGCGTGGTTGGATGTGCTGTGGTGGGGCTCGGACTCCTCGCGGAGTCTGGTCTGGAAAATGCTGATTTGGGGATGCTGTCCGCTCAGACCTGGCTCTTACGGCTCTTCCCAAAAGGGCTAGCGCTGCTTCGAAGCAGAATAGCACATCCGTAAAGGCCAAGGGCAGCGAAGGGAAGAGAGCGGCGTGAAGGGAGACTTAGCTCAGATTAACACCGCATGTCAAGCTCTGAGAAATATGGGATGCCAAGGCAGATCGGGAAGGAGGAAATTGCTGTTCTGCTTCAGGGGAGCCGAGTCACAGATGGAGGTTTCCCCAGCCAAAGCGCCGTGCCGAGGGGCCGAGTGGAGCAGCTCCAGGTGTGCGTGGGCTCTGACGTGTCCATAGAATCACAGAGCCATGCAGTCATTGGAAGGGACCTTTAAAGGCCATCTGGTCCCATTGCCCTGCAGTGAGCAGGGGCACCGACGGCTTGATCAGGCGCTCAGGGCCTAGAACGCAGGCCTCAAGCCCAGGGCCCAGCTTGTCCAGTGCGCAAAGCCCCTGTGCTTAAACTGCTCACCCACGGATGGATTTCTTAAAAACTTTGGGTGCATTTATAAGAAATGCTCTAATCCACGTGGGAGTCAGAGAAAGAGGAGGGGATGGTTGTAGAGAGCTGAAGAGTGACAGTTTCCTCCATTCATTTCCCAAGTTATTTCTTATACGGTATGGAAATGCTTGGTATGTTAGCACTCTAAGTTAAGTGTCTCAAATGTGCATTTAATTTGGATTTAATAACACCATTTTTCCTTATGAAAACTCAGTCAATTATTGAAAGCATTTCTTGAGGTTTAGCAATTATTTAAGAGGTGCATTTACTGTAAAGTAATTAACTCAAATGGCGTTTTCATGGAAATAGTGTATTTACAACAAATTTAAATATTTGTTAGCAGAAGGAAATATTTTATACTACTATAATTTGATAATCTTCACATTCATTGTCTCTAAAGATTTTTTGTATCATTTAACAACCTGATGGAGGATTTTCAGGAGCCCTGGGGATAAAATAAGGTCCTTTCCAACCCAAGCCGCACCACGATTCTACAAATAAGTGTTTTTACATTTGATACAATTTGATGAAGAATTAGGAAAAAGTAGTGACTGTTTCCAGTTATAATCAGCTACAGCTGCCCGTTTCCTTGCAGAAAAAAATATTTCTTATTGTGGCGAAAAAATACGGCAAGAAAAGGCAGGGCATACCAGAAAGTCATGGATAATTTGTTTTCCAGCTAGCCTAACTCTCACAAACAGATGATGGCCTTCTTTCTGAATGGTCATTTTCTTTTATCTTGGCCGTGCAGAACTATTCATGTGGTTTCCTGAAATCTGTGTTGCATTCATTCAGCTGAAGCCCCACTGAGGGTGCCCCATCCTCATCGTTTCCCATCCCAAGATGGCTGGGGTGGGGGCATGGGAAGGAGACCACCGAGGGAGGGTCCCTGGAGGGTCCCTCCCAGCACTGCTCTGAGTGTCAGGCTGAGGTGCAGGGGGACCAGTGCCCCACCTCTGGGGGGCACCTTTGAAAAAATGTGCATTGAATTTGGGTCAAGAACTGAAGTGGTCTTAGTGGTCTTCTCCAACCTTAATGATTTCTATGGAGGGATGTGATTTATTGTGCGTGGTGGTGATGGGGATGGTTGGACTAGATGAACTTAGTGGTCTTTTCCAGCCTAAATGATTCTATGAACACTGTAATGAGTCCTCCTGAATCTCCGGAATGCTTCAAGCTCCTCTGTGGAGCTCCTTGCATGGAGTAGAATGGGCAGAAATGGTACAACAGTGACGTGGTGCTGGGGCAGCCATCATGTGCAACGGTTTCCCTCGTTGTTGCACATTCTCATTCTTTCAGCATTGTTTTCGTTTGTGTGTTTCTTTTGCACTGCTCACCGGCAGATTCCTCTCCTCCCCCTTTTCCCAGCACTGGGCTCACATGGGGATGAGGACATTGCCTGCAGGGCGGGATCATGGTGGGCAATGACACGGGCAACACTGGCTGCGTGCCTCTGCCAGGAAGGCAAGCACAGTACTATTATTTTTAATAATGCTCATTAATACATAGGGCTGAGGCACAGGAAGAGCCATTTGTAAGAGGACAGTGTGCTCTGAACGAGAGGGGAGGCTGGCTGTGGTAAAGCAGGCATGAAATGACCTATTAGGGAGATTAAAATAAACCCACTTCAGCACAATGGGTGTAGTTACATCATTACATTTATTGGGCTTTACATTTATTATTAACAGAGATATTTCTCATTACTGCCTGCAGACCTCAATTAATTTCTCTTCTTTATCCTTTTAATTCTGTCATTCTCTTTCTTATGGCATCCTCTGCTAACTTAAAACAAAGAAACTCTGGCAGACAATAAAATAGGTGCCTGGAATTTGCCCCTGACTACTGCCACCGGGGTGGGGAGGGATGCTGAGTGTCCCATTGCACCTCTGCAACTGCACCCAGCATGTGCCAGTGGCCAGACCTGCAGCAGGATTCCAACTGCAACGGGTGTGCAAGTGAGGAAAGCCTTGGGGGTGAGACCCCAGGGGGCAGGAGCAGCCTTTAAAGCACAGGGTCCTATTCCCAGGAGTGACCTATTCCTAGGAGCCGTGAGACAAAGCAACCAACAGCCCGTAGAAAGCTCTGTTTTAGAGATTACCAAAGTTCTTAAATGAGTAGGGTCTTATGATACATCCCAGTAAGCTCCAGCCTGGTGTTGGTGCTGCAAGGGGAGCCACTGTGTGGGAAACTCTGAGCACCAGGAGCACTGGAGACCACAGTGAGCACCCATTACCCCAAGGTGCCCACGGGCGGCTTTCTCCTGGCTAAAGGTAGGATGGAACAGAAATAGAATGGAATAAGTTCAGCTGGAAGGGACCTTCCAAGGTCGAGTCCCACTGCCTGACCTCCTCAGGACCAACCAAAAGTGAAAGCATGTTATTGAGAGCAATATCCAAATCCATCCTGAATGCTCATAGGCATATGGGGCATCGACCACATCATTAGGTGCAACCAAACCTCTTGCATCACCTTTTCCTGTACTGTCAGCAGCCCCAAGATTACTTTGTGATTCTGAAGAGACATTAATAAATTACTGTTTTCTTCAGTATTCATTTCTAATGTCCACAGCGCAGACCAGAGCCCAGGTGAGTTCCTTCCCCTATTTGAGGGTTCACAGAAAGTGCTGCATTGCTCCCCCAGGGGTGGACAACCACACTTTAAGTACCCAGCAATGTGATCCCGATGCGTGCTTCCTTTCTGCCATGTCCTTTAATGTTCTGGTGTGTGGACATGAGCTTCTTTCTGCACTTTTTCGGTGCCGCGTTACCGCGGGTCCATCCCCACTCGTGGCCTCGCGGGCGGCTGCTGGCACTCCTGCTGCCATCCATGGGGAGTTCCCAGCGCCTGTTTGCAACGCAGACCTGAAAACTGCTATTTTTCCCGAACCCTTTGTTTCGGAAGGGAAATGTGCAAGAGCTTGCTGGGGGCGAGACACGCAGGAAAATCCCACGTGGAGCCGGGCAGCGCAGTTGGCTTCTAGGGCACTGGGAAATGTTCCCCGGGTCGGCTCCAGAGCCACATCCTGTTGCCGGATCTGTCCGTCCTTCCGTCCGTCCTTCCCTTCCGTCCGTCCTTCCTTCCGTCCCCTCTGTCTGTCTGTCCCAGCCCGGCCCAGGCTGTGCCCCCACCGCCGCCCACTGAGGGGAGCTCCAACCCCAGCGATAACTCTGCCGGGAGGGGAATTTTCTTCTCGGCAGAAACCTTCAGCGCGTCTGAATTCGTATTTCAGCCTCTAGAGGACTGTCCCAGCCCCCTGTATATTTGTAGAGCTAATTCTTCAAGAAAAAAAATTGTTTTCTTGAGCTTTTTTTTTTTTCCTTCTTTCTTTTGGTTAAGGATCTAAAGGCGATGCCTGGGGATTCTGAGCTTTGCAGCATCACAGAGACAGAACCCCAGAACTGTGGGGGGTGGGAGGGACCTCTGGAGATCCCCCAGTCCAACCCCCAAAGCAGGCTCCCCAGAGCAGGTTACAAGCAGGTTAGAGGGTCGGTTCCTTCCATGTGAAACCAAGTTATTCCTATATACCAGGTTACATTAAGCAGCATATTCCCACCCACATCTTCTAGCAGAAATACTGGAGCCAAATGGTTTAAAGGCTGTCTAATCCCAAACATTAATTACTGGGATCTATAGCACAGGTACGGTATTTAGGATGGGAGCAAGTGATGGGAAAATGAAGGTGAATACTACGGTCTTCAAATAGATAAAACCTGGTAACTTCGGTTCAAGTAATTTTTATAGCTGTTACGTGTGCGTTTTTCAAAGTGATGACTTTTGTATGTACTGTGTATGCCACCACAGACTGATGCATTAAAAAAAAAAAAAACATCTGTACTGATGCAAAAGACAGAAACAGAACAGATAAAAACATGGGTAGCTATATCCTTTTACGACAGTGTTCAAGTGATCATGGAATGCCTAAGGTTGGAAAAGCCCTCCGAGAGCATCCAGTCCAACCATCCACCTACCACCAGTATTTCCCCACTCAACCAAGTCCCTCAGTACAACATCCAAATGTTCCTTGGACACCTCCAGGGCAGCCCGTTCCAGCACCTGACCACGCTTTTGAAGAAGAAATTTTTCCTAACATCCAGCCCGAATCTCCCCTGGTGCAACTTGAGGCCATTCCCTCTCATCCTATTGCTAGTTACATGGGGGAAGAGGCTGACCTCCACCTCACCACAACATCCCTCCAGGTAGTTTTAGAGAGTGATAAGGTCACCCCTGAGCCTCCTCTTCCTCAGGCTAACCAATCTAATGATAATGATGATAAAGATAATGATGATAATGCAGACAAAAGCTGAAGTTAAAATAAGCACGAGCTCAATTTCTCCGAGGCATGTCAGAAAGCACAAATAAAATGTGGTTGGCGTTACCTGCCATTTACCTACCGCTGGGGGCCTGTGTTGCATGCATCTCCCGCAGTGTTTAAGGAATAAGGAGGAGAAATATGTGCTGGGGTTGAGAGGGAGGTGAAAGGCACCATACCACTGCCAGCTCAGCCCCTGGGCTGCTGCCAGTCCTTCTGCTGGGAGCCGAGCATGGGATTACATGTAATAGTGCGGCCAGGCTCACGCTGATGCTCTACAGATCTGCTCTGGATGTCAGCAATTTGAGCTGCCTGCGAAATTACACAAGCTAATGTGCTTAGGAGAGATTTTAGAAAATTCTTGGAAAAGACAACCGAGTGAACATCCAGAGCGTGTTGCTGAGAAATGAGAATGGTTTAAGGAAATTAAAGAGCGAGTGGAACTGAAGTCACCAGCAGCGAGCAGTCGGGTTCCCAGCCCCTCTGACCCTGGGTCTTCCTTTCACACCTTATTGCCTGGCTGCCCAACAAACCTCTTTTCTGACCTCTTAAATACAAGTTTCAGCTCACGACCAGTCTGTATCTTATATTCACGTGTGTGTATATATATATAGGATATTGGAGGTATATGTATAGGATATTGGAGGTATATGTATAGGATATTGCTATACGTATAGGATATTGGTAAGGAAAGGATATTGAGGGGCCTTAATAAGCCCGAGCAGACTAAGAAATGCCACACTGAAGCTACCTGTGCTACCTCTTGCCCATGCAGTTTGGGCCCCCGCCTGTATGTACCCCGTCCCACATTGCCTGTTCCCCCTGCACTATCAGCTCTTTGCTGGTGGCACAACATGGGCAGAGGACATGGGCTGGGCCCTTCACACAGGGCTGTCCCCATCAGCACATGGCTGATGCTGGGGATGTCTCAGCCCGTGGCTGGCAGCTGCTGGGCGACAGAGCTGGGGGTCCCTGAGAGCCCCTTGGTCCCGTAAATGTCACTGTTGGCCAGAGCTGGGTGTTAAGGTTGTTCTGGCTTAGGAATGCTGTGTACTCTGGCTCAGATTTCCTTGGCTGCAGTCAGGGTTGGCCAAGCAAGGAGCTCTGCTCTCGCCAGGAGCAGCTCGATGGCAGGAGCTGCACCCGCACCCTTCCCTCACCCCAGGGAATGCCTTTCTTTTAGGGCTCACTTTTAATTCTAAAATTCTGGCCATTTTAAATTTCAAGGTGGTTGTTCTCATCGGTCAGCTGAACTTCTGGGGCTGTCTCCCACCCCTGAGTTCCACACTGCCAGGTCAAAGGGAAGTAGTGCAGGTGAAACCCATCATCCTCATCCATCAGCCCCCAAAAGTGCCCCATATTGAAGGATGGGATTTGGCCCTAAAGCACTTGAATCATCCCATGCTGAGGACAGGTTCCTATTTCATTACCTTTAATGGGAATTGCACCAGGCCCTCCAGAAACCCATGCTGCCCTTTTGCATCTTCTTCATTTTATGGTAACACATTTGTAATTAAGCCTTATCTAAAACACTCAAGCAGTTCTCAGAATGATTTGAGGGCTATCACATGCTCCTCACGGGCTATATTTGTCATTGTTATCTGCGTGCAAGTGTTTCCAGCTCTGCAGCTGGGGTGGCAGCGGGTGCCCAGCAGGCAGCAGTGACATGGAGACAGTGTGTGGTGGGCTCAGACGAAGCCTGGGATGACAGTGAACAGCTGCCAGCCAGTTCTGTCACTCCACCCAAACTCACCCCAGGGCGAGTCCCCATATTGCTGCTGTTCCCAATGGGAAATTCAGAGCTTGGCATCCTAAGAACACCTGCAGTGCCTGAGGATGTGCAGATTGGATATTAGTAGAAATTTCTTCCCTAAAGAGCGGTCGGGCACTGGCACAGCTGCCCAGGGAGTGGGGGGTCACCATCCCTGGGGGTGTCCCAGAGCCGTGGGGATGTGGCACTGAGGGTCGTGGGCTGTGGGCATGGTGGGGTGAGTGGGCTTGGGATCCTAGAGCTCTTCTCCAACCTTAATGGTTCTGTGATATGGGACATGGAGGGGGGCCCTCAGCATCACTGACATGGAGTCATCCCCATTCAGCCCCAAGTGTCACCCAGCAGCCTGCAGGGTGAAGGCAGTGCTGCCAGTCAGTCCCAACCTGCACACCAGCACTTTTTCACCTCAAACCAAAATGCAAGGAATGAGGATATATTTGGTGTAGTTTGCCAAATATAGTTTTTCTAGTGAGGAATATTGAAATTTCATCATGATAAGATTAAAATAACACTCCAAACACGCTATATATAGACCCTCTTGTGTAGTTACTAACAAGAGCAATTATTGCACAGGGCCTGCTGGAAGCAGGCTGGGCCTCAGCCAATGCCTGCCTGCTGGTGCCTGTGTCCGTGCCCCCACTGGCTGCTCACCAGGAGCTGGCCATGCATTTGGAAATGCTCTGCACTTGCTCTGACCCTGTGCTTATGGAACCCAGCAGAAGGCAACCTTTGTGATGGGATTAATGCAGCAATGAGCATCAGTTTTCCCTGTGTGACCTACTCCTGCTGTGCAACCCACTGTAGGGAACGTGCTTTGGGGGGGTTGGAGTAGGGGATCTCCAGAGGTCCCTTCCAACAACAGAAGTGCTGTGATTTTGGGGTCCTGTATGGAAGCTGTGCTGCAGCCGCTGCCCATTGAAATAAAAAGTTTTCTGCGAAGGACAAAAGGGGTAGCAGCACTTCATCTATATTTATGCTGCCACAAACGGGAGGCAGATGGCAATGCTTTTGTGTCTTCGCACTTCCAGTGGTGTTTAATTACAGCTCTATAAATAGCTATGTTTATGACTTACGGTCAGATGCTCTTTCATCATAGCAGGAAAATAAGTAACAAAAGGCACATTAAGAGAGCCCGTGCGTTTTCCCCTCCCTTCAGGCAGCCCCCTACCATGAGGCAGAGGACTTCCAGAGGCTGGGGTCACTGCCAGGTTTCCTCTGTGCATTGGTTTTGCAGTGGGCAGATGCCTTTCCTCTTTGTACAGAGCAATTTCCAGGCAAACTCTATCTTATTTTCTGTGTTGCTCTGCCTGTAGCCATGAGATGTTCCCAAACAGCCATAAGTTGCACCAGGGGAGGGTCAGATTGGGTATGAGGAACAATTCCTTCTCCAAAGAGCAGTCGGGCACTGGCACAGCTGCCCAGGGAGTGGGGGGTCACTGTCCCAGGGGGTGTCCCAGAGCCGTGGGGATGTGGCACTGAGGGACGTGGGCAGTGGGCATGGTGGGGTGGGTTGGGGTCCTTTCCAGCTCTTATTACCATGATTCTCTGTTTCCAAATGCACACAGAGCACGAGGTAGGGCTTGAATGCCAGAAGTGCATGCAGCATATTGCTGTGTAATGAGGCACAAGGAGGAAGATGCACCTACAGTGTGCCATGAGGGCCTTTGGGCTGGGCACTGTCCTGAGAGAATGAGGTGTGGCAACATCCCCAGGCATGCTTCTAACGGGCTGGTCTTGCAAACTGATGTTCTCTTCACAAGATAAAGTGTGAGATAATTGATGCTGTTAATTGCTTAGCAAAGCACAAGACAGTGGCTTAATTTGTTGGTCACTCCTAGCCAATACTTAACACGTAGACATCGACTGTAGGGTCATTAGGCTCAATCTTCATCAGCAGCACAATGCTGCAGGGACAAGCTGTGGGCACGGCCTCTGCCCTGGGAGCCCTGTGACAAGGAGGGACGCCATGGTTTCCCACACCTCCCCCCCATCCCGCAGTGGCCAGTATTAAGGATCCATCAAACCGAGCATCTTCACAATTCTAAGCAATCACAGCGTTTAAGATTTCCATTTTTTTTTTCTCCAGAGATACCTCCGGATGTGTTATTTTTCATGTAGCTGCATCTTAAACCATCACCTAGTGGTTAACTAACTTTGTGACCTTCATATGGTAACAACAAACCAGTCTGCAAGGACTTCTGCAGGTCTCTCCCCATGAGCTGCCAGCTATTTAATAAGGGGGGAGGCTAGTGGTGATGTAATTAAGCACACACACCTGTTGGCAGTGAGAAGGGTAGTATGAGCCCACGGGGTGCTGCACTCAATCCCAGTGAGTGTCAGTGCTTTGCCCTGTGTGGTGCCCAGCCTCCGAAGGCAGCAGCAGGGTAGGAGGTGGGTTTCTGCCTGGCTCCCATCCACGTCTCAGAACGCATTTCTCCCATTTAATTTACAGCAGGGCAGCATGACCCATCAGCAAGATCACATTTGAGGAGGGGCTCAGAGGAGGATTGCGGCTCATGAATAATGCTAGAAGCAGAAATAGCTGACAGTGCCTGCAAGAGGGGACAGGGAGTACTGCTATTTGATTTGCAGCTTGATGACGTGAAGGTTCCTGCACAGAAGATTGGTACACATAAAAACTAACCTCATCAGCCAAACCAGGGCAGCTCTGAAAAGCCAGGAAAGAAAATCATTGAGGGACTCCTCGGGAGAAGGGACCTGGGACGAGCAGGCAGCACGGTGCTGGGACTGCTGGTTGCTCGGGGCACAGGGCTGATGCTCATCCAGGCTCCTATGCTCCTTGGAGGGACTTGGAAAACAGGAATTGGTCTCCTGCTGGTTGCAGGAGGGCACTGATTGCGTTGGCCTGCGAGCTGCGATTCAAAGACAGGAAGCATTCCAGGTGGTGTTTGGGGCAGTGTGATCTGGATCTGGAGGTGACTTGTAATAAATACCAATAAATAACGTGTGGCAAACATGTGATGGCCCGTGGAACACCGATAGACGTGGCACGACCAAAGGGTGGCTCTGATGGCCCTGTGTGCTGGTTGGGGTGGCAGCTGTGTGGATGCCCTACAGAGGCCAGAAGCTGCAGACACAATATGCACCCGCAGAGGCACACACTCCAAATAGCAGCAGCTCCTCTGCACAAAGCAAAGCAGTTCTTAGCAAGGAAAACTGCAGACTTTGTACAGGTAAGGAAACTTCGTGAAGTATAGCTGATTCCAGACACTAAATGGAAAAGTCGGTATTGATAGGAAAAGTCAGTGGTTAAAAAGGATTTTTAAAGGAGGTTGACTTATTTTTTCTTTGTAAATTGATGACAAAATGCAGGCTCTGCTGCGCTGCAGGAAGGGGACAGCCACCAACCCACTGCATTGTGCTGCAGGGCTGAGCTCCCACCAGCCCCCACCCTCTGCTTCTGGGGCTCTTTCTGATGAAAATGCACTTTAGTACCAAAAAGGAACTAAATCTAACTAGAATTTCTGTTACGCAGCAGAGCTCCCTCTCTCCCTGATGGCAGAAATTCTATTAATTGCCCTGTTAAAGTAATTTGGAGTGGCAGTTGGTGACGTTTCCATGTTTTGGCACAGAAAAGCACAGCCCTAACCTGTGTGCTTTGCTGTCTGCCCGGCAGCATTTTGGGCAGGGTGTTCTGGTGAGAGACAAGCAGCCCACCTCACCCTGTCCTAGAAAAAGCCGCCGTCTAATTGCTCTCACACTAATTACCGTGCTGGGTTTATCAGTGCGGCCACTTGACGTTCTTGCTATGGAGCTGGATCTCTGGCTTTGACATTAATGACAGCTCATGGAAATGCTAATGCGTTGGTAGGAAAGGATCCTGCTTCCTAAATACATTATGCTGATTTGCAGAATGCGTTGCTGAAAACACGTATCCCTTCAACCGAAGATAAATGTATTTTATGTGCTTCATATGATGATGCTGCTAATCTAAATTAATCAAGGCCCGCTCTTTGATGAGATCTTCTACTGCTGGCACTAAAATTAGGCAGAAGGAGGGAGACACACTAGGTTTTAATATAGATATTAATGTTGTGTGGGTTTATGAGGGTTACTCCCAGATGAATACAGCTGGGTTTGCCACAGCTTACGTTAGCAGCAAACGCGAGAGAGGCAGCACCTGGAATCTGCTGAGTGAGAGTTGGTGCGCGCACCTGGGATGGTGTCACTGGTGGTGGTGACCCCAGGGGTGGTGTCCCCAGCAATACAAACCCAGCAAACCAGTTCCCACACCCCGGAAGCCTCACGGGCACAAACTCAAGCATAGCAGAAAGAGCATTTGCTGATTCCCAGCAAGATTTGTCCGCTAAACTGCCAAAATTCTGCACTTCAGAAGCCCAGATATGAAGTCCAACAAAATATAAAGTTAAAAAGCATTGTAAGATAATCTGAGACTCAAGAAAGTGGTAAGAATTTGAGCAAAGCAACCAAGTAAATCATAATTAGTAGATCTTAGATACAAGCAGATTTTAATGACCAGATTTTACTTTTAAATTAGCCTTAGAGGCGAATCCAGTTGTGTGAATTACTGGATTGTCTTTAAAGGGTGGTGGTCAGGCCCAAGAGCAGGACTTTCGTTGAATCATAGAACCACAGAATGGGTTGAGCTGGAAGGGACCCTTAAGGGCCACCTGGTCCCACTCCCAGCGATGCACAGGGACAGCCACAGCTCCGTCAATGCTCAGAGCCCAGCCCCTGACCACGGGTGTCTGCAGGGATGGGGCACCCACCAAGGTGGGCTTTGCAATGCAGGTATTATTTACAGGAAAATACGCGACGTGCAAAACTGCAAATGTTCACATCAAATCAAGAAGGCACCTCATCCCGCGTGATAGCAGCTACTGCATTACACAGAGCATCACGGCATAATTCATTATAGAATTGGGCAGAATTGCTCACACAGCCTCTCTCTGTCCCACAGATCTACAAATCCCAGTGTGAGCCATGAACCCGGGCAATGCGCACAGCCTGCGTCTGCAGCTGGGCAGGGCACTGAGCTCTGCAGGCACCTGGCAACGAGCAGCGCCGTGTGCTCAGTCCTGCAGCAAGGCAGACGGAGCTGTAATGATTTCCCGTGGTTTGGGTATTTCTCCCCCACTGTTTGTGCTGGGGAGGAATTAGCACAGCGCGTGTTGGAGATAGCAAACCTCGCAGCAGAGCCGCTGACAGGGGAGCTGTTCCCACAGGACTGGCATCACGGAGCGGTCAGGGCTCACCTGAAAATGAAACATCTGATTTTTCCAGAGAAATTAAATGCAACTCCCTAACGAGGTTTGCTTGATTGAGTCGGAATTTTCTGGGTTCGGAGTATATTCCGTCCTATGAATCATGTCAGTTAAACAAATTAAATGGCAGAGAAATGAATACATGCTACGTATAAATATCCTTTAATGCACCCACCTGGAGGTCGGTCTCAAGAGCAGACGGTGGGGCAGCACCGTGCAGGACTGCAGCACGGTGAGCTCCCGCTGTCCCAGCACAGCTCTCCCTGCACTGCAGGAGGAGCCCCATAGAGCACCGGGCACTTGGGGGGCCCCGGGGAGGGTCAGGGTAACGGGGAATTGAAATGCGGCTTGTGGCAGGGGTTCACTACATAGGGAATGATGCAAAGTCCCTCGGATCTTTCAGTTAAGAGCTCAAGGCGGCCTTCTCTTGTCACAGGTAATTACCAAAACATTTCCTTTATCTATTCCAAAGGAAAAAAAAAATAATGCATATACTCCTCCACCTGGTTAACAGCAAGGATTGTAACCAATACGACCGAGCTGTTATCAGAATGAAATACGACTGCTATCTTCCCAGCTCTTTAGTCATAAAAATGACTCTTTCCAAACTCAGCCTCGCTGCGTGCTTCCGAGCAGCAGAGCTGTGCAATGTCCATTGCCTCCCCCCCTGCCTGCTCCCCAGCACAGCTCCGTGCCAGGCACTGCGAGGCAGGGGTCGGCCACCTGCAGCAATGGGGACAGCAGTCGGCCCAAGGGAAATATTCAGCAAGTCAGTTTCTACAAACAAGCTTGCAATAGTGCAATACTTACAGCTTTGCTTGTGCTTTGTTTTTCTTGCACTGTGGCTTTCTAAAGTACCGTGGTGCTGGTGTGCATGGTCCAGAGGGCATTGTGCAAACACGGGGAGAACCGAGCCCTGCTCTCTTGCAGGGATGCTCGACATCTTCCTGCAGTTCTCCACCTGGGCATTGGGTTTCCTTTGGGGAACAGGACTGTCACTACTCATTTTTCAGGGGTTCATCCATATGCAGAACACTCTGTAGTGGTGGAGACCTCCTGTTCTCATGCATAGGTGGTGAGAATGTTATAAATGCTGGATGATATTTGGGTATTTCCTACATCTGTGGCTTAGCATTTCTAAGGGTTTGTGTGCTCTCCTCTCAGAGCCACCTCCATCTGCATTCCCCAGACTACAGCAGTGGTACTTTAAAAGTACAAATTTCGTTAATTAATAAGATGTCAGCTAAAAATGTTGCTTGGAATGGGTAGGGATGGTCCTTTCATTTGTGTATCAGAACTGAAGAACTGGAAAGAGTGATGATGACTTAACTGCTAATTCACTCCAAGGCATTTTATAGATCAGAATTAAGCTATGGCCTGTCAGGAGAAAGATGTCAGGGAAGATGACAAAATGCTCAACTATCTAAATTCATGGCTGCCTGTAATTCATAAATCAGCTTCCCATAAGGAACGTGTCCCCATGCCCCACTTCCCTCATCTTGTGGTGTCCTGAGAGTAGCATGGGCAGGGCAGCATGGAGGCTGTGAAAGGGTTACAGCTCATTAGCTAATTAGCTCAGCTGGCCCTGCCTGGGTTTGAAAACAAGTCCCAGCAGTGGGAAAAGGAGTGGAGCTTTGTTGCTGGTGTGGGATGGGGTATTGGGACTGTGGGGAAGGAGTGGGGTGATTGGAGGTGGAGTTGCTTCTGCTGGGCACGGATGGGGCTGCTGGTGGCCCCTGTGCAGTGAGCCTGGTCCTGGGGGGCTAGCCTAGTGCTTTGCTTTTGTTGCTTCTATTATGTTTGAGGTCTGAAATCCACCTGGTGTCTCTGTTTTGTTGGGAAGAATGCCGTGTGCCTCCCTTGGAGGCGTTTGTGGATGTGAACCCTGTGTGGGAAGCCAGGTTGTAATGAAGAGACTTACAGCACAACGCTGGGTGGGAGCTTTTGCTCTGACTTTGCAGGCCTGCTTCATAACCTCATTAAATGTATTTTCTGTAGTGTTTTGTATTGTCCCGAGCATAACTGGAGCTCCGCTGCAAGCGGAGTTAACCTCGCTAATGAAGCTCTGCTCCTGCAGAGGGGTGGGTGGGTGGGATGGGGAGAGAAGCCCAGAGAGCAGGGTTGTGTGGTGCGAGGAGCTGAACTCCTGGGTGTGGAGAAGACTCGAGGTGTGCCCAGGGAGAGTGTGGGGGGGGTCACTGTCCCTGGGGGTGTCCCAGAGCCATGGGGATGTGGCACTGAGGAACATGGGCAGCGGGCATGGTGGGGTGGGTGGGGTTGGGCTTGGGGATCTCAGATGGCTTCTCCAACCTTTATGGTTCTGTGATTTAATTCCTAGGTGATGGGAAAGCCCTCAGCAATGGGCTTTGGGCAGAGCTGGCAGCAACCCTCAGCCTGTGGCACACAGGGCTCTGTGCAGACCCAGGGCAGCTGCCTGCTGGCAGCCATGGGGAGGGGAGGAGCTGGGGCATGATGCTAGTCTGGCTCGTCCGCTGGAGTCAGGAATTGGGGGATCCCTGAGCTCTGGGAGAAGCACCAGGGGGTGGGAAGGGGCTGCTTGGGCAGCCCCAGTGCGTGGTACCAGCAGGCACGGCTGTTTGCTTAACTTCACTTAAACTGTATTGAAAACTTGCTTAATTTTGCAAATAGGAATCCTGCTCAAAAAAAAATAATAATAACAACTCTTTAGTTTGTAGCATATTTCTATTGAAATGAATCATTTCAATCAGAATAGCTCGTCTGGAATATTTGCTGCAATTTCCAGGTAGAAGTGGCAAATATAATTACCAGCTTCATGTGAAAAATGAAAACAGTGCTTAGGCTAGAGGAAGTTCAATCTGTTGAAGTACGTTTCGATCTCCACCTGATGCTAAATAGCCATCTGCATTGCAGATAGAGCTGTATTTGCATGCAGACCTGGATGTTGTCATCTCCCTTTCTGCAGCCGTTTTGATTCAGCATCCCTTGCACAGGCTCATTATGCTCTGAGGACATGGCAGTGTGTAGGTGTCTCTGTGAGGCAGAGCTCAAGATCTCTGGAGGACCCCTGATTACTTTGCACAAGTGTTTTTCCTGCTCTGACGGAGCCTGCTGGCTTGGTCACCTTGATTTAATCTAAAATGAGTGCAGCTGATATAACTTAACAGGGAGTGGTGAGAAAGAGGGAAGGAGGGGCTGGTTGCAGGCTTGCCTTCTGGGCAGCACAAATGCAACTCAGAGTACCCTGGGACGCTGAATAAAATTGCTTGGGACAGTTTACAGGGCTTTAAAATCAAACGAGAACCTTGTTTCATCTCTGCAGGAAATCATGAGCTTTTCAGTCTGTGCTTCATGGTTTGTTATTTCCCTTTTTTACAAAGACAAACAGGTCCAGAATCCACTTGGACTGTAATTACTTCTTCCCAGGAGGACACGAAGCCTTTACTGCTGGAGGAGACTACTTCAGAAATAGCAATAACAGTGTGCGTGGAGTTTTATGAATTCTAAAATTGGAATTCTGGATTGACTTTCTTTCTGTGACAGCATTTGGCCTTTCCTAGATCATAAGAGGCACTCACAAGAACTAGAGAGGCTTCAGCTTTTGGTTCAGCCTCCGCTTCTGGGGTGACTGAGTGCAATGTACCCCACAACGTGCAGGCAGCTCCTTCCCCTCTCCCTGCTGCAGGGACATGCACAACCATGGTTTGAAAGCAGGCACACAGCTATGGATGTAGACAAGAGAGCTGAATCTTACAGGATTCTTCCACGCTCATGGCTTTGGTTGAGGTGACTGCTGAGGACATAATGGGAATAAAGTACATAGCCATCATTTTACTGTCCTAACTATCCTTATGGTAAGCGTGAAAGAGGATGACTTCTGCATTTATTTCCCTTGTCCTCCCCAGTGACATCCCCTGGGCGCTGTATGTTGCTGTAGGCGCTTGTGTTGTGCTCCCAGCCTTGGTGCTGAGCACACTGTTCTTGCTGCAGAATGGCAGTAAGCAGGTTAGCACGGAAAATGCAGGAAGGTCGTCTGCATGGCATTGTCTAGCTGAGTAATTAAAGAGCTTGTTTGTTAGATTTGCCCTTTGATTCAGAGGATGGTGGTTCGTGGTGAACATCACGGGTACAAATGGGAGCAGTGCTGGAGCAAACAGGATGGCTTGTTAATGCCAGAAGGGATTAAAGCAAGTGCTGGGGTTAATTGCATTGAAATTCTTTTGTGGTGAGCTGTGCAGCAGCAGGAGGACTCGGAGACCAAAAATTCCCTGTGGGGTCTGGGTCTGGTTTTAGGGGAAATGCTCCTATAACCTGAGCTGGAGTTAGCATTGCCAGTGAGACTCGTTTTTAATCGCCAGGTGATGTGTGGAATTTGTTCAGTGTGTATGCACTGATGTGAGATGCTGTTGTATGATGTTTTGACATGTTCCTACCTGAGCAGGAGCTCTTGGGATCTTAATTTAGTCCTGAGCGGGTGACTGGTATTGCGAGTTAAAATCAGCTTCTTGACTGATTGAATGATAATAAAATTAAAAGAAACAAACAAGCCAAGCCCCTTAGAGCTGTACAACCCAGGCAGGATCCCAGGATGCTGTCTGACCCCTCCTGCAGCAGGACTGGGCTCTCCCCAACCTGTGAGTGGGGATGCTGCAGCCTCTGTCCTGGCCCTTGACATCCCTCCTGGTAAGAAGCTTTTCCTAGCACCCAGCCGCAGCTGGTGGCCCCTTCTCCTGCTTCCCCTCATCCATCTGGGGAAGGCTCTGTCCTTTACAGTTCTGTGTTGTACTGAATGACGGCCAGGCCCCAGGAGGGACTTGGGCACAACCGCAGTCAGCACGGGCAGGTGGAAGCAGCTTGGCACGTGTCTTCAGAAGAGCTTGGTGAAAACACCAAGAGGTGTGACACAGTCTATTTACCCTGTGCATAGGCAGTTTGCCATCTAAAAATGAAGATAATAGGCCGGTAGTTATCAGCCAAAGTTAATAGACCTTGTAAGAGAGATGGTAATTTTTTGCTGAATGTAAAGGGCTATTATCCTTTAGATTAAGAGCAGCTAGTTGGGACTAATGAACTGTATCCTGGATGATGTGCGAGATGAACTCTTACAACTGCTATAGAGAGAGCTTTGGTTAATCTTCTAATTACTAAATGAGTAACATTATTTCTAATAGCTTATAATTTTGTGGTCAAGCACATGATTAGCTTTCTTGCATAAAACAGCAAAAATCTTCTTTGGGGTAAATCAGCATGCACGCTTGCTGGCTTCCCATGGCTCGCAGCTCGTTTGCGTCCCCCCTGCCCTCCCAGAGTTGGGCTTCTTCACAGCTAGCCCACCCTGCTAATCTGGGTGATCCATCACAGCCCTGGCCCTTCTCCGTCCTGCCCCCCGTGCTCCCAGCCCTGCAGCCCTTTCTCCTGGAGGTCAGCCCTTAACGAGGAGGGGGCTCTCCAGTGCTGCCTTCTCCTGCATGGAGTCTGACCAAGAGCCCTCAGCGCATCTCCTTTCTTCATTGCTTTGGGTTTCATCAGGCCATTGCTGCTTTCGTCCTTGTTAAAATATCCCACTGCTTGTAAATAAGAAAGGGGTTTCTAATAATAGTTACTTTCTTAACCATTAAGTCCCTTTAATGGCTGCTAGGCGCTCCTGTGCCTCCTGGTTTGCTTTTTTAACACCTGAAGGACTGTAGAGTGAGCGCACACCTCCAACCCACTCGCTTGCTTTTTGTAGCCATTTTTTACGCTCTAATAAAAATGGTGTTGTGGATTTTTTAAGTTTGGCTACTTAACACATTATTTCATATCTTTCAAGAGTTGTTTTCAGATTTAATTTCTAAAGGAAGAGGTAACTTCAAGGTGGTGCTTCTGGAAATCTCTCCATTTAAACCACTCAGAATAAAACAGCAGCGAAACTATTTTTTCATGTTCCTATCTGTGAAAACAGCTCTAGCACTTTGTATTTTCAAAAAATACATATTAAAAAACAAAACCTAAAAATGCTAAAATCCTTTGAGCTGCTTAAGGAGCCGCAGCCTCCTTGCATCGTTTTTATCAGCACTGTCGCTTTGACTCTTATTCTCACCCCCTGTGTTGATGCTGGAGAAACATAAGGACAGTCATGAACTCCAGCTCTTGTGTTTCTGGGGGCTCTTAGGCTTTTTTAGTACAAGCTCAAATAGCCTGTTACTTCTGTTAGGCAAGGAGAACTCTTATAAGACAAAACAAGAGAGGTTATGTGCTTACTTCTCCCCAAAAGTATGGAGCCATACGGTCCCAGAGGAATTCGTTTAGAGCAAAATTAAAATAAAAAAAAGCAATCTGCTTCCCAAATCCGTTATCATTCCATTTTTAAGTGTGATTATTTAGGACTTCTTGCTCTCTACATACAGTTCCTTCCTGGTATGGGCAACTGCACACCTGCAGGGGCAGCCTCTGCAGCTCTCCACTGAGGCACTGCAGAGATTGATGTTATCTGTCCGTAGGAACAAAGAAATGCCCATTTCTGAGAAAAAAATGAGTCTGGAATTATATTGTCTGTTAGTTTTTTAAAGTGAGAAATGGCTGCAGTTCGCAAACTCTCCAGCAGTTTCCCCTGAGAAGAAGAATTCCTGCTTTTGAAGTGGCGGAGGTGCAGCAGTGCTGCTTTTATGCTGTGTTTTGAATAAGGTAATAAAGTAATAGTGCATCATGTGGGGTTAGACCTACCACTGTGGGTTGAGTGCATGTTTTTCCCCACGGAAACACAATTCCATTGTTTTTGATAAAAGTTAATGACCTCAGATGGTTTGAGGGGAAAATAAACACATCTAGCATCTTGTTTTTCCAGTGCAAAAACATTACATCGGCTGAAATTCTACCTAAGGGACTGCTGAAATCCATTCCAATGGCTTCGGGCTCATGAGCAGAGAGCGTGCACTTCTTCCCCTGGCACTGACGTTGTTTCCATGGCTTTTCCCTCAGTGTGAGTGATATTTTCTTGTCTGAGTGCCCTCCCACCCAGAGGGCAGCCACCATCGTGGGCAGCGGCTTTCAGTTGCCAGTGGTGTTGTAATGTTCTCAGAAGCTTGTTATTCAGAATGACCAAAGGTAAGGATTTTCTCAGAAAATACAAGCACCTGGATACTGTTTGTAGTAGAGATGCAAAGTCATGGCTTGAAGCACTGATAGAGCACCTGGTGGGAAGGCAGGGCCAACCCAGGGGAGCTCAGGTGCATGCAATGAACCTGAGTGATGGAAGGGGCGGAGCCAGGATCCACCCAACCTCATTTAAAGGTTGGCAGTGGAGATGAGGGCATCTCATCTGGAGATCCCTGCCTATTTGAGGACCTGACAGGCCTTCCAAAGGTAAGCAGTTTCTTTTTTTTTATTTCTGTGCCTACTGCGATCACATTTAAGCAGTTCCTTACTTGCTGTAGCCTGAGACCTTGCTGCTCTGTCATGTTGTTACGCTTTCTATTGCATTACACCATTGCTCCATGTAGGGAAAATCTACTCAAGAATTGTTTTTTTTCTCTGAGCTGACCAGAGTGTGTGCCAGTGTTTGTGTTTTTTCCTGTCTGAGATTTATTTTCTGACTCTTGGAAGCTAACTGAGTTACTTGTATCACGCTGTTTATTTCTATATGAAAATATACCACAAATAATGACTGTGTGTGTGTGGACGGAGCACAGTGCAGCATAGCACAATGTGTTACAGAGCTGTGGCTTAGCTTGTGGTGGGCATTGTCTCTGTGGTGTGCACTGTGCTTGGCAGCCACAGGGCTTGGGAAATTTCTGCCTCTGCACCAGTAAGCGTTGTGCCAAAGGACAATGAGGTTTTGAGACTCTTGTGCTTATTTAGTTTGGTGTTCCTAAAGTGGTTTTGGTGCATTGGCCTTATTCTGTCCTTCCTTGTCAGGATTTGCAACCAGCTCCAGGAAGCGCCTTGGGGCCAAGTGGTCCCCAAAAATGTACCTGTGCCTCCTTTGTGGTGCAGCTAGAGCCACCAATGGGATGGGCTGGGGCTGGAGCTGCGTGCCTCAGCCGCAGTGGGACTCTGTTCCCATCCTCCCTGTTGGGTTGTGCCCAAGTGTCTGAGGTCCTCCGCAGCTTGGAGTGCATTGTTTGCTTCTGAGAGCCCTTCTGTAGGATTGCCCAGAGCTGTTGTGTTCTCAGTAGTGACCACCTGCTGTGAATCCTGACATTTATGGAAGCGCCCCTGTGGAAAGCCATGTCCTTGGGAATGAGAAGCAGCAGACCTTGGACTTAGCATAGGCGTGGAGCAGCAATTCTACAGGAAAACACATGAATGTGCATTTTGCTTTGAAGATATAGTTACAGTAGTTAAATAATAAAATGAATAAAGAACTTGTTCCCAAGCCTGAAGTACTTAGGAACTTGGCTGTAACTCCTAGCACTGAATGGAGAATCTATCCAAACTGCACAAAGTAAAAAGGACCTCAATGCTGAGCATTGCCAGGCTGCTGTGGGGAGCATGATCCACTGTGCTCATTGGTTCTATGTCAAGACAGAGTCTCTTTCTTTTACTAATAAATTGATGGTGTTTCTATATTTTAAATGTTATTCTGACATCCTTTTCCCCCTGTTTAGGGTTTAAATGACTATAGTAGCGATAATTGCTGTCATTTTCTATACTCTCACAAATTAGATTAAAAGTGATTTCTGCAGGGGAAATTAAGTAGGCTACAATTCTTCAGTGGGGAAAATAATAGGAGAGGTGCATGAGATGTCTGAGCAGGGTATATGAATGGTCAGTATTATGGAGAAGGCAGTGATAGGAGAAATGAGACATTTGGGCTGCAGGAAGCAAGACTTGGGCTGGCTTTATGAACAGGTGCAAGCAAAGCTGTGGCACTCGACTTGATTCTGCTTTTTCACTGACTTTTTCAAAGGCGAAACTTTGGTTGGAAATACGTTCCGTGGTGCTTGAGGAGCTTTCAGCAGAAGCAAGTAAATGCTGTACAAATAGAGCATGGGTAAACTTGGCGGTGCAGGGTGGTAGCAGCGTGCATGCTGCTCCTGGAGACCCAGAGGGGGCTATGGGGGACAGGGAGCCAGGGTGAGCAGCACAGGTGCTGGAAGCTCCCTCTGGTTTGCACATGTCCCAGCATTCCTTTCCTGCTTGGGACCTTTCTCCTGGGGAGGTCCTGCTGATGCTACGTGTTCCCAGGAAAAACACTTAGTTCAGCTGGGGCCGTGAGAGTAGCGCTGGGTGCTACTTAGTCTTATTTTCAGTGGTGCTAATTAACGAATGCTGTATGTTCTGTCTTTAATCCCCGTGCTTATGATTACTCTTTAAACGAATGACTGCTTGCCAAAAATAAAAATGGAACCCAAATGAGCACCGTGTTGCTATAGAGGTGGCCCAGCAGGTGTGAGTGAGTGAGCTGCTGTCACCAAGCAGTGGGACATGGTGATTTGGCCATTAGTCCCTGTGTCCCAGGAGCAGGCAGGCCGTGTGCTATGAGGAGTCCCTGTCTGCACCATAAGCTGGCTTCCAGTGAAGGGCACAAATGCAGGAATGACACTGCAAGAGAAATATGCCCCTTTGTAAATGAGCATAATTCACTGCAGTACTTTGTATGAACTGAAAGTTAAACACTGCCCCTTCTATACAAGGTTGTTTCTATGGCAACTGAAAACTGTGGCTGGGATCAGCAGTGTCTTGGCTCTGTGCACCAGCTGTAGGAATTGTGCTGTGCTCCTTTCCCCATAGCAGCAGGCACAGGGCTGGGGGTGAGCTGGCTGTATAAAATCTCCTTTCATGCACGGCACCTCCTAGAGATGCCCATGCATTGCTTCGAGGGAGCGAGGCACAAACTCAGCCTCCCAGCAGGCTGAATGCTCCTGCAGGTGCCCATGCTTGGCTTGGGGCTGGTGGCCCTCGGTCAAAATGGAAAACCCAGAATGCCCATTGAGCAACAAGGCATTGCTGGGTGGACTGGTGAGTGCAGGATCTGCAATGGGCAGGGAGTGCGGAGCTGTTGTCGTATCATAACAATTGTAGCTGTGATGCTGCCACAGTGACAACAAATGCTGTTCCAATGCACTATGTGTCTTGGTTGCTTTTCTTCATAGAAATGTTGTGAGATATGTATGCACCAGCAATGTTGTTGTTTTTTTTTTTTTTCAAACTTTCCTGATAGAAAAAAGCAACCCTTCCTACTTTCGGTACCTTTTGAAAGATGCTTTAATCAGATCACCAAAGTGCTGTGCATAAAATGCAGTGTAACATAACGAGAAACGATGTCTGTGGAGCGACGCTTTGCTAAATCCCCTCTGCTAACGGGTGGAATACACACAGTGTACATCACTAGCTGGATTTCCTCATAGCAAATGCTTTGTAGCCGTGAAACAGCCTGCAAACTGCCAGAAAATCACTAATGAGCCTGAGCCCGTGACCTGAGGCACCAGGGAAAGGAATCTGTCCTGGAGCTGGATTGATGCACCCCCTGCAGCGCTCGGTGCTGTGATGGAAGCACAGAGCCGGGTGCCTGAGGTGGAGCTGGCCTTTGGGCAGCACCGTGCGTGCATCCCTCCTGGGCTGCTGGCTCATTCAGAGCCCTCCTGAAGCGCTGCTCAATAATTGGGCTCATCTGCAACCTGAGAATCACAGTGGGATACAGTTATCCTGCGCATCTGGTGCTGCCTGTTGCCTGATGTCCTCTCCTCTTTTTTTTTTTTTCCCCCTTTTTATAAAACCTTTTATTGAATCGGGACGGACCTGTCTCTATAGAAACAGATTCTGTGGTTTTCTGAAGTCGTTTCTGAAGCGTTTCATTTAATAAATGCTCTGAAATTTAAAGGCAGGGGAAGATATAATGAGGGATCAAATCTATAAGTGAAGGAAATGTTTTATCCTAATGGAGAGGAAAGGGGGGAAGAAAAATTAGGGTGGGTTATATTTTTTTCATCTACTCTTTCATGTATATTAAATTGTTGAAGTGTTGAAATGGCTTTTCAGCCAACAAGATATCAAATACCTGAAGCTTATGGGGGAAAAAGAAGTAAAATTTGAGAGACAAACTGCCCTAAACAGCACCAGCCACAGATCCATCTCCCTGGTGTCAATTTCTCCCCTCTCTGGAGACAGTGGTTCCGTGTTTTTTGGTTAAACCTTCAGCTTTGCTCAAAACAAGATGAGTTGTAATGAACAACAGATGTAGCGCTCAGTTCCCAGTAAGTGCTCAGTTCATGTCTGTGTGGGCTTCACATCCCACTGCTCCGCAGCCAGCAGGTGCCTCCTTCCCCTGGTGCTGGCTGTGGGGTCAGCCTGGCCAGCATCCCAGGTTGGGCAGAGGGAGCTGTGGGGCACAGCCCCCAGGCAGCTCTGAGAAAGCTCAGTGCTCACCCTCACAGGGCTTGCATTAAAAGAGAGGAAGAGGTTAAAATCCGGATGGTGGAAACACGACAGCTGGTCGGTCACTGAGCTGTCCCTTGTGAGCAGTGGAGCCTTTGGCTGCAATGTGGATCTGCTTCTGTTGGACTGAGAGCACTGCAGCCGGTCCCATACTGCTGCTGGGCTCTGCTTCCATCTCACTGTGAAGCAAAAGCCTGGAGAGTGCCCAGCTGCATCCGTGCGATGCGAGTCGGACACATCCTGCTCACCTCTGTGCCCTGGCACAGCAGTGACTCTAAGTAGCAACTGTATGTATAGAATGGTTTGAGCTGGAAGGGACCCTCAGAGGCCATCTGGTCCCGCTCCCAGCAGTGCACAGGGACACTCACAGCTCCATCAGTGCTCAGAGCCCATCCAACCTGACCGTGGGTGTCTGCAGGAATGGGGCACTGCCGTCTCTCTGGGCAGCCCATGCAGCGCCTCACCGCCCTGAGTGTGAACAAATTCTTCCTTATATCCGGCCTAAATCCTTGGAAAATTTTTGGCTCATACCCCATTTATTGCTTCTTCACGAGCAGGTGACGTGAATAGACACTTCTGTGGTTTAAGTTCTTAAAATGTTATAAAAAAGGTTGAGCTGACTGTGTTTTGATTTAGATTAATCTGCTTCAGGGCATGCCTATAGTAAGTGATGGAAGTTCTAATAAATGCCATGGAGTCTACACTTCCAAAATACCACAAAAAAAAAAAAAAAAGAAGAAATATTAATGCACAATTCTAGCTGTGACATTAGCAGATGCTGTGTGGGCAGTTGTTGTACAGAAACAGGAGCGCTGCCTTTAATAGCGTGATGAAAAGTGAAATAAAAAATGCAACGTTTCTACTGCTGCAAATGAGTCATTTCAGAGTCTTGATGCGCTACGCTGTCATCTGCAGATAAGCTGGGCTCCTCCTGAGAAGGCTTTGGTAACAGCAGTACCTGAGAGAAACCAGGTGGTATTAAAGCTGCTATGTGTCATTGTGGCCAAGCAGGCCCTGTGCCCGCTGTCTTGTCCTGATGCCACTCTTGCTCGTGGTGCTTTTGGACGTGTGAAATGAAGAACAGAATCTGTGTGTTCATCGATAAGTAAGCAACTTAAATAAAATAAATATTCCAGTGAGAACAGGAGTGAAAAAAATCTAAAAGCAGCCTATTGCTCGAGTGCTTCTAGGGATTTCTGGCAAAGCCTAGAGGCTTTTCAGAAAATAGCATACCAGGGGGTGCTTCAAAGCCCTCCTGCCTTTGTGTGCCCTCCCTGTGCTGGCTGCAATCACTGTGATTACATGGGGAAGGCGGTGCTGCGGTCCCTGGGATGCTCTGTGGGCTTTGTGGGGCTCCTGTCCAGGGCAGGGCCATCCACTCGGGGCCGCAGTACTTCTGCCTGGCTTTGGGTGCTCTGCTCCTTCCCCCTGAAAGCCGTAATTTCTCTCTGATTATGAGAGAGAAGGGAACATTATTGTACGTTCTAATGGGAAAGTGCTCTTAGAAAAGGCGTGCCCCTAACCATCAGAACAACTTGCTGGGAGAAAATGAGCTTTGCCATCAGACCTGCATTCGAGTCCTGGAATTACCCAGCTGGAGCTGCTGCACCCTGTTTTTATCAGCAGCACCAAAGAGCCCTTCTCCTCCATGAGTGCTTTGCGTCCCTGGGTGAGCACTGGGAGTCTCATGACAAAGCACATTGTTCTAAACGTGGCAGCTGCTCTGCTAGCTTCCTCCTGGCTACCTGCTGCTGTAAGCCAAGAAAGGGATCACTGCTTCCCTTTGCAAATATCTTTCTCTTTAATGAGCGCCTTAATCTTACTGTTTTCTTGGTAACCTCTTTGAGACTTGCTTCAACGTCGTGATGTAAACCCACCGAGGCACGGCCTCTAATTGCTCCTGGCTGGCTTTGAATCTCTCCATTTCATTTTATTTCTTTATTTATGGACTTTATTTTTCTATTTGAACGTAACAAAAATAGTTGGTAATGGCTGACACCCCCGGTTTTTCCCTGACTCACTGCAAGCTTCAGCAGAGCAGGGTGAGCACCAGCTCTCCTGCAGCCCCCGCCGGTCCCACCGGGCAGCTCAGTGATGAGCTCCTGGGCTCACCAGGCCTTTTTGTCAAGGCCTTTTCCTTGGTGAATGGCTGGGAGTTTGTTCAGCAGGAGGAGGCTGCCCACAGACATCAGTGCCATTCATGTGATGTTGGTTAATGGGGATCCAGATGCTCCCAGCGGAGTCACAAGTGCAGCCAATGCAATTAAGGCCTTTTTGGAGGAGACTTGTGCATCTGGTAGCTCTGCAGGGACACGTTTACCCTACTTCACGTTGCAGTTTGACATCTGAAATTGCAACCCCATCTTATTTTGTATTTTCCTGAATGGTACTGCATTTTTTTTCCGTGTTTGAAAATAACATTTCCGTAATAAAGTCCTTTCTTATTGGCCTTCCTTTTCTGTGCTGCCACAGGAGATGCTGACACCTGTTCAGACTTTGGGTGTCTGGAGAGAACCTTGTTCTCCCTGTTTTCTAGCAGGCTGTGTGCACTTCATTACACAAGCTGGGGTTGTGTACTGCAGCCCCTGTGAAGCTTCTCCAGGGATGGTGATATAATTCAAGGACAACATAACGTAGTTTGTTAAACTGCCTCCAATTCCAGATGGAATTTTTCATTATAACTTCCAAGGCACCAGCCTTTGGGGTGACGATCTGCTATGGACTTCCACAATGTGGCACCTCCTTCAAATGTTGGTGACCCCACCACGAAGTGGCTCAGGTGCTTGGTCAGCCATGGCAGCATGACTTGGCTCTTTGCTCCTCTTAAATCGTTCTGCTCCATCTTCAGGGGATTAGGCTCTCCCCTGATATCCCAGTCTGTTCTGGGGAAGATGTTGGTCTTTGGTTGCCTCCTCCCTCTTATGCACAGGTTTTTTTCTAAAACACATGTATCCACCCCCATAAAGACCACAGCAATGGCAGGTTCCCTCCCTGAGTGAGTGCACATCAGCACAGGTTAGCACAAGTTGCATGAGCTTTGCCTTGGAGCATGTTCTTAATTAGCTGTCATTCCAAGCTTGGCCCTTAATTGTAAGCGTGTAATTCTGATTGCTCAGAGGTGATATGCCAACTGTCAGAGGAACAAGGTGATGGAGAGAAGTGCTGTGAGCTGCAGCTGTATCCTCTAATCGCTGTCCTCTTGGCTGCCTTTCCCGTAGCCCTGGTGGCCGTTGCAGTTTCCATTCCCCGAGCATCCTGCAGGTTTCTCTGTATCCTGTTTTCAGCAGAACCTCATGGGAAGCTGCCAGTGTTGCCACAGCCAGACTCACACCAGCTTTTCCCCTTCTCTGATGCTATCCTAACAGAACCCATTGTATCAAAAGCAGGATTTGCTTTTTTGAAGTGTATGATCTGTGCAGAAATCAAGGACATTCTTGGGGTTTCTCTTGTATTCCCTCTACAGGGAGATGCTCTCTCCTACCCAAGGAGTTGCTCCTGTTTCTCATGCTTAGAATTCCATGGTAACTTCTGACATGGATGAAATTTCCTCTGCATCCTGCAGAGTCACAGCTTTGCTTCCTAAATTAACTTTTCCAAGACGTACATTAGCAGGAAGCTCTCCATTTTTGTTTGATGCTTGGAGGCTCTGTTAGGATTTGCAAACCAACCAATAGTTCCCTGAAGGAAACAAAGATTTTTCTCATATTTTTTTCTAATGGAGCTTGAAATGACAAGTAAATAGGCTTTACTCTCACACACATCAGCACCTGTTAATATTCCGGATATTACCATACAACAGCTTCACAAAATTCTTCTAGTTAGGTATCATTTGTGCAACTGGAGTGAGCGGATGCAAATGACCAATAAACCAGAATTAATCATCAGTCCTTCTTCCAAAGTGAGGGGTACAGTGGATTCAAGTTACTTCATGGTCCTGTTACCTGGAGGAGGAGTGGTTAATGTCAGTTTTAATCTCCATAGCTCCTTAGAGGAAAAAATAGAGAAGGAAAAAATAAAGTTAAATAAATCTCCTAACATACTCTTTCAGTAATTGTTATTTATACCGAAGTTATAGGCTGTCCCTGAAAGCTTGGGTTCTGTTATATCCCATAAGTGAATATAGGGGGCAGCATACATTAATGTACTCTGTAAGTGGGCAGAAATAAAATCCTCCACTTTGAGGCTGGCAGTGAGAAGTCCAGACTGTACCTTGCAGATGATGCAGGTGCTGCAGACAGCTCTGGTGACCGATGCTCCCAAAGCAGGCTGCAGCATGCTGTGTGAAGGCAAAGCACCCGTGACCAACTGGTCTCAGCCCATTTGGAGATGGACCTCCTTTGGACAGATGTACTTTGTGCTGATGCTCTGTGCTGCAGCTCCCTTGGGAACCTCGGCTGAGCTGGGGTCACTGATGGACCCTCACCTGCCCTGATGGCTGGAGTAGTTAGGATGGCCTGGGGAAATGGGAGGGACTCTTCTAACGTATGCTTTATATGCGTTTTTAACAGATGTGTTCTGGCCAACAGAATCCATTCCCCCATATGGCTGCGTGCTCCAAATATGAATCACAAAAAAAAAACCCAACATCATTTCTTGTTCCACTTAAACCTTTCTTTCCTGCCCGTGGGTTAGAAGCTGTTAGAGAGGGAAACACCTTGCTGCTCTGTGCATCCAGCTGGGGTGGCAGAGAGGAGCATGTCCCAGCTCCCACTGGGAGCCTCTGCTGCTGCAGGAGCTGTGTGTGGGTTATCGTGTATGGGTTACTACTGCAGTGCCCCTGGTGACAGCTGCACGGTGGTCACTGGACAAGTCTGGTCCCATTGCCAGCACAAGCAATGCTGGCTCAGTGCGCTCTGATGGGTCATGGGTGATTTGGGAAATACTTTGCTTTCCCCGAGAAGGGCTGCTGCTGCACTCACAGCATTACTGAAAGCTACTGAGCTCGTCATCAGGGTGCTGGCTTTTGTCAGTTAGATCTATTGTCCTTCTGCAGAAGCATGGATAAAATGGGAAGTAGCAGCCTAGGCTGATCTTGGGTTTGGTTGTTGTGCTTTGGCCTGCTGGCGTGATTTGGAGTGGTGATTTGGAGTGGTGCACAGGAGCTGCTGCTGGAGGGCTGGCAAGAACCAACCATAGCTGTAGGCAGCTGGCACACTGCCTTGCCAGCACCAGTCAGTCATGGCAGGAGGGAAAGGAGCTGCAGGGTTCCCGGAGGGGACTTCCCAGGCACCACGTCTCATCCAGGGGCAAGCAGCCAGCTGCTGCCAGCCAGGAAGGGCTTCTTGGGGTTTGCTGAGGGATTTGCTGGCCCTCCTTCATGAATGCAGCATTGCCATGCTCACATGCTGCAGCCAGGGCTGAAACACGCTGCAGGTATGATGTAGCCGGCATCGGTTTGCACGTGGGAATTTGCCATCCGTTTTCCCTCTGTTACAATAGCGGTAGGGTGAAAGCCTGCTTTTAACCTACAAGAATTCCAACGGGAAATGGGAGTTGGAATGTTTTTATTTCTCACTCCAGGTCGGTCGTGTCTGAGAGGAGCGCTCAGCACGGCTCGGCTGCGTGCTGATGCAGAGCAGTGTTCTGCCCCTACGTGCACCACTGCAGGGATCTCACTCCTCTCTTCTTCCTTCGTTTATGATTGTTAATGAGCACCTCGTTTCCACCAAATAAGGATTGTATTTTGAGCAAAGCGGAAGACTTCCTGACACAAACTGTGGAATGGTTTCACTGGGAAGGGTGAGCTGGCAAAAGCACCAGGTCTCAATTGCCTGAAATAGAAAGATGCCAGGGAAAAAAAGAATAACTGAAATACGGCTTCTCCCTTCCTGTGCTAATCATTGGGAGCAATTAGCTGATCAATACTTGATATGCTGTGGTATTTCAGGTGATATTGCTGCTATTGCAGCTGGGCCAGGTACTCCATTCCATTGCTGAACCTTTGTGGGGAAATACTTTGTCTCAATGTGTTCTTACATACAGCCATATAGATGGTTCTTGCTGTGGGGTTGTGTTTGATGCTGGTTATTTTCTTGTACTCTCCTCAGGCTGCACTCAGCCTGACTGCCCGGGAATGGATTTTATATCATTCTGAACCGTGTTGAGTAAATAAGCACCAAACCAAAGTTTGTGCTGCCAAAGCGATGGGGGGGGATGAAGTCAGGCTCCCACTGTGCTCAGTGTGCCGTGCTGCTGGCACAACCCAGCCCCGATGGGAGCAAGTTGCTGACATCCCCTCGTTCCCTCCTACTCCTTTCTGTGTCAGCTGAGTCCTGGTGGCCAGCAGGGTGGCCACGAGCCAGCGGCATGCCCTGGTGGCCAGGAAGCCCATGGTACCCTGGGGTGCATTGCACAGAGCGTGGCCAGCAGGCAGGGAGGTGCAGCACCCTCCCCTCTGCTCAGCTGTGGGGAGGGCACAGAGCACTGCCCACGGTGCTGGGCTCCCCAGTGCAGGGCAGACTGGGAACTGCTGGGAGAGCCCTGCAGAGGGCTGCAGAGCTCCTGACGGCTGGAGCACCTCCTGATGGGGACAGGCTGAGAGCCCCAGGGCTGTGTGCCCAAAGAAGAGAAGGCTGAGGGGGTGTGAGCCGCTCTGACCCAAACCTGAAGGGCTGAGGACAGGGGGATGGGACCAGACCCACCTGGACGCTGTGTGCATCTGCTGTAGGAACTGCTGCAGGTTGGGCTGGGGGAGCTCCAGAGGCCCCTTCCAGCCCCCACGTTCTGGGGTTCTGTAACTAAATCATGGTGTGTCCAGAAGTTATCAACCTAAATGTGCACAGGGTTGCTGGGAGCAGCACAAATATATGCGTGGGTGATAAGGAACATGCATATAATCAAACGCTAAGTTAGCTGAATAAAAGATATAAAAGAGGACTTTATAAATGGTGGGGTTTGCGGGTATTTATAGTTTCCTTGCTATAAATACATGAATAATTCAGGGATGGTTTAGTAAAGCAAAGCAAATTACCAGCTGAAGCAACAGAGAGCTCCGTGGGGAGGAGTGCCTGTGTCTCACCTCTGTCCCAGGGCTGGAGCAGCTTTGGCACACAGGAACCCAGCACCCTTGGAGCCCCTGAGCCCCAGGTGGGCGCACAGTGTCCTCCATACAGCACCTTGGGGTGCGATGGATGGCTCTCCAGGCAGGACCCGTGTGGGAGATGGGGCTGCCATTGCATCTGTGAGGATGCAGTTCCCACGTACTTCCCCAGACAGAAATTTTCCTGCTTCCTCTCCGCGTGAGAGATGCTCTGTAGGCTCTTTGGCCATCCCGTGCTAGAGAACAGCCAGCTGCTTCAGCAGCTTTGGTTGCTCTCTGCCCTGGACCTGTGCAGAGCCTGGCTGGGTTCCGGGAGGGGAGGCACAAAGCTTCTCTTCCAGCAGCCTGCAGTTGAGCCTGCCCTCCCAGCAGCACCAGCCCCACACAGGTGTGGCTGCAGAGCTGGACACCGAGATCCTTTGTGCTGCTGTGACCAAGGTGGCTGCTGGGAGAGGAATTTTTGCTTCTTTGGGAAGGATGGGTTTTATTTCTGCCAAAACGTTTGCGGCTCGCTGAACAGAATGAATCTGTGGTTTGGCAGTTAATGCATCCGCGAGCTCCCGTGAAAGGAAAAAAAAAACTTATTAAACTTAATCAGGTTTTAGGTTTTCATTATTTCTGCTCTAATAAACACAGGAAAGCGCACTGCGGGAGCACAAGTGCTGAGTGAGCTCTGCTGGAGGGCTCTGCAGCCCCAGGGACCACGGCCGTGCCCACGGGCAGCACTGGGCGCTCAGCTGCTCCCTGCATGCACCTGGGTGTGCAAAATGGGATTGTGTGCCAAGTGTGCTCGCAAACGTGATGTGTGTGACATAGCATTGTATTGCATGCATCTGGTTTGGCTCTCTGGACATGTATACGCATCTATTGAAGTTGTGGTTTGGTAGCTGCGCTCCTTCCCCGAGCGGCTGCTGATGTTCAGGACTTTGCTGGTTAGCTGCGCAGTCAGAGCTGGAATTAATGATGCAGCCAGGTATTGAAGTTGTCTCTCTGTCTCCAATTTTTTTTTTTCTCTTTTGTGTCTGCTGTGCGCAGAAGAAGGCAGGCAGGTTGTGGAGGGCAGTGCTCAGGAGGGCCGCGACGGCTCCGCTAAGGATCAAAGCTCTATCTCTATTAAAAAAAAAAAAAAAAAAAATGTAGAAAATCTATAGCACCAAACAACCTGCTGTCCCTAAGTCGGAGGACAGCTGAGCAGTTTTACAAACGCTCGTCTCCATCGCATCTCTCTTCCATCCCTGGGAGCTGGGCACTGCGCCCATCACCATGGCAGCGCTCAGCATCCCTGGCCGTGCCCAGCTCCCCTGCATCCAGGTGCTGGCGGCCGCTGCTCTCCTGCAGCTCATTTGCTTTGCAGCCCAGTGGCGTTGTGCTCCAAGTCATTACTTAATGCCAAACGGGATTCCTGGTGCTACGTCCGTGCTTGTGAGCTGCTGGTGGGGAGCATGTGCTTTAGAAATTCACTTGGCGGTTCGAAATTGGTGTCCGCAGATGATAAATAAAACAAGGCTGCTAGGACGTCGAGGAAAAGCAAAGATGGCGAAAAGTGAGCGTGTTTAATGGTGGTGAAAAGGCACAGTCGTGTTTCAAAGTGGCTTTTTGTACCTGAAAGAATTTATGTGTAATTACTGGCGCTCGTTTGTTGGCAGCCTGGCAGCGCAGTGGAGGACTTGAGGGACAGCAGCACCGGGGTGAAGGGGGGTGGCCCCAGGTGTCCTGATGGGATGCTGCACCACAGAGATGTGGTGTATGGAACCGTAGGGTCACAGAATCAATTAGGCTGGAGGGGACCTCTAGGATTCTTTGCCTGTGTCAGTGGGAATTTTGTCAGGGCAAGGCAGCTCAGCCCCTCAGTGCTTCCTGACTGAAGGCACGTGGCAGGGAATGCTAGTCACTGGTTGAGAGGGCTTTGAAAGGAGGCAGGATGAATTTATATACACACATATTATACATATATGCATATGTATATGTACGAATTTTATACACATATATACATTTTTTGTTCTTGTTCATAGAAAAACCTCACCCTCCCCCCCAGGGTAGCTCTGGCTGTGCCGTGGCACTCCCCATGATGGTGATAATTACTGGGGATTGGTGTGACACAGCATCACCAGGCACTGCTGAGAGCCCTGACGCACCTGGGGCACGTGGAAGGTGTACTCTATGAGCTCATTAAGGAAAAAGAAAAGGAAAAGAGTGTTTTCATTTCAGCAGTGCCATCTGAACGAGCGAGGCACGCAGACCCTTATGCCCCTAGAAGCTTTGCATCGTGGCTGAGCAACTGTCGCACGACCCTTCAGAAAGGCAGCGATTTTCCCATGAAAAGCAGTGGGTAGAGAGATTCCTTTTCCATTTCTCATGCAAAGTGCTCAGAACAACCAGCACTTCCCTCTGACCATCAGTGTTGCTGCCCCTTAGAGGTCACTGCTAACGTGGGCGCAGCGGGGCTGCTGCAATTCATCCCTCCCCAACTTTCCACCCCGAGGAATGGGAGCAAACCCAGACTGCAGGGAGTACACGATTGGAAGTTAGCAACACTAAAGGGGTCTTGCTCTCTCCCTTGGAAGGAAAAGGTGTATTTGTACAGCTACGTTCCTAGTATGCACAGATAAAACATAAATGCGATGTACTGAATGAATGTATAAATATGTTTCCAAGCTTTTGTGGTTTTTCCTGAGTAAATGTCACCCACCTTCTAGGTGTAGGGCTTTCTAATCTTTAAATCTGCATACTTGCTTTTTTTTGTAATTTTAATTAATAGATTAGGAAGCGAGGTAATTAATGATGCCGAAGTAAAACAGTCTTAGGTGAATACAGGTGTTGCAGCTGCGCCGCTTTAAAATCTTTAAGACCTGTATCTTTCCAAGCAATTAATGCTGCTCTTTTCATGTACCTACTGCAATTACGCAAGCTTTCCCTAATTGCATAATTTGCATTCCGTGGGATGCACAGCCAGGGTTTGTAATAGCACGGTTCCCCGCAATGTCCATGGTGTTATTCACACTCATCCCACCCACAGGGCGAGTTCGCACAGTGGCAATATTTAGGCTCATTTCCACAAAGTGGGTTCTGTTTCCTTTTGCTTTCCATCCACCCAGGGCTGAGCAGGGCAGGGGAGGGCTCAGTGATCCCATAGATCCCATCCAGCTTTGGGGTATCCTATGGTTCTCGTGCTGGGCAAGCTGAGCATGCTGCCAAGAAACTCTTGCACCCAAAACTCTTGCTAAAGCAACCATGGCTTACCAATGACATATTTAGCTATAAATGGTGCTTTCAGTAAAACATTTCTGGGCAATATCTAATGGTAATTGTTCCCGGATGGAGAGCCCTATCCGTGTGCCTCCCGGTTTCTTACAATGCCAGGTCTTCTACAGCTTTATCTCTTGGGAACTACCAGCAGGCAGTGCCCCTTGGAGGGCGCAGATTGCGTGGGTAAATAAAAGCAAAGTGGTTTGCGTGGCTCCGTCTCCTAAGACGTTTTCGGAAAGGCTGAAGTGATGTTTCCAGGGACAGGTTAAGTGCTGGAAAGATGAAAGAATACAATACAAAGGCAGCCCAGCTACCGGCCCCATGGCACACGCAGTTGGGATGTGGTGGGCAAGGGCAGCGTGATGCTGTACTGGAGTGTCTTTGGGTTGGTAGGGATGTACGGCTCGGTGACTTTTAGTGCCGTAGCAAATCCTAAATAGTGTCATTATGAAAATCTCTCTCAAGCCATGAAAATCTGTGCCAGTTCAGTTTGGGGCATGGTAAATGATGGGCACGCTGAGTATCCCCCAAGCAGGGCTTTGGGAATGGTTTGGTAAAGCGCTTTGCTCTGTGCCGCTGCCCTCGGCCCCACGGGGAGCTCTTCCTTCACAGGTACCAATGGGGCCAGGGCAGATCTCCTTTGTGTTCCTGCACTGTGCTGAAAGATTTCCAAGTGCAACCTTGGAAATGCTGGTGCAAAGGAAAGGACAGCAGTTGCCATGGCACCAGAGCACGTTCCTGCTCCAGTATCCCTCGCTGCCGAGCCGTGCTGCCGGGGCTCCAGGGCTGGGTGCTGGCATAGCTGTGGGCAGGAGCAGGTGCACAGCCCCGTGGGCTCTGCTGTGCAATTTTCCCTTTGCAGCTCTCCCTACACCTTCAGCCAGGGCTGGTGCCCGGGCATGGGGCTTCATGCTGCTCTGTGGGGCAGCGTGGGGTGTCGGGGCGGAGTGGTAGCGCTGCGTGAGGATAAATCCCCATCCCAAAATACGGGTGGGTGCCAGAATCTTGTGCTATTAATACAGTGGATTATAGCAGTCTCCTAAATGCTGGGTTGTGTGGGCTGGGCATGTACAGCTAACAACTCCGAATCCTACTTCCCCACACGCGCATGTACCGCGCTTATTGCTCCTTCAGTGTGCCTTTAAAAAACCCATCTGGTATATTAGCATTTCTTCTAATTAATGTCAGCTCTAATCACAACCACCTACACAAAAACTGTTCTACACCAAATACTGGGAAAAGCTCCCTTCCAAAAAGCAACAACATTTCAGCTTGGGCTGGCTGTGCATAACAATGCAGCTGCCAGAAGTTGTTATTGAGCAGAAAAACTGGGAAGTGAACGAAATGCTGCATTAAATGTGAGCTGTTTGCTTGTGCTTCACCCCGCGTGCAGACTGGGATCGAAATGAGAAACCTAGAGAGGGCTTTAGGAAGACTAATAGTGATGGGATGAGGGATAATGGCCTCAGGTTGCTCTGGGGAATGGTCAGGGTGGGTATGAGGAACAATTCCTTCTCCAAAGAGCAGTCAGGCACTGGCACAGGCTGCCCAGGGGGTGGAGGGTCACTGTCCTTGGGGGTGTCCCAGAGCCATGGGGATGTGGCACTGAGGGATGCGGGCATAGTGGCATGGGCTGGGGATCCTAGAGGTCTTCTCCAACCTTCAGGATTCTGGGAGCCTATGATTTGTTAGTGATTTTACAAATCAGTCCTTTGTACAGGACGCATCTTCTGCCCCTGCCCTGGAGTTACTGCATCTATTTGAATAGACGTAGCAGATTTCTCGCTATGGCAGCTTGTTGCTTGTTTACGTCTGTTACTGACAGCAAATCCTTCCAAAAGCAAAGTGCTTCATTCAAACAGCTTGTTTGGATAGGGTTAAGGTAAACATATCTAGAGCTGCATCAGATATGATAAAAAGCCCTCGCGTGTGGCATGGCTCCTCCCAGGGCGCTGAGCACCTCTTGTCCCCTGGGTTCTTTGGGAAGATCCTGCTGGGATCTTTGAGAGTAAATACTTTTTTTATCCTAGGACTTCAAGAGTAGAGGAGTTTCACCGGCCTTTGGATCTCATCTTTGCACTAGGCTGCTTTCTAAAAGGCTCAAAGCTAAGGCACTCGCCCGGTGTGCATGGAACCAGACTTTGTTCTGCTGGGTACAAGCTGCAGTTTCACTTGTATTAGCCAGAAAATAGGAATGTCAGGGGAATGGTGTGGTAAGCAAGTATGGGTGTGTGTATCAAAATAGCACAGAAAAAAACGCATTAGATTGATGCTGTTTGATGTGGAGATGCTCCCCCAGCACGCTGGGTTTGCTGCTTTGCTCTGGGTTTGGCTTTGTTGGATGGCTGTCAGAGTCAGGGCGGGGGAACCTATGGAAGAGTCATTTCCAGAGGAGGAGTGGTGATGCAGGGGGAGAGATGTGCCTAAAATCGCTTTGCTCACCTGAATACCATTGCCAATGCATGGTGTGTACCAACAGCAGGGTGAGTTTGGGAGCTGGTTTAAATGCAGTGTAAAATCATAAAAGTAGCATGCAATTTTGTAGTACACGATAAGTCTGGCTCCTGTCTAGAAAAGAATGGGATCTGGTTGGAGACAGGGTCACTGGAAAACCCTCGGGCTCAGGGACGCAGAGAACAAATCAGCTGGAGTTCATCCTTGCACCCTCTTCCAGGTTAAGTGGGCAATTATTTGGGGCCGGCCTTTCTGACAATGTGGACTCTTACACAGGGAACTGTGTTTTTCCACTTCTAAATCTGTGTGCTTGTTAAGATGCATTATTCATTTTTTTGAATAATAAACAACATGATTAATTCCGTTAATATTAATGGAATAATAAAATAATAATCACTGTGTACTTTTAGTTAAATTATGCCCGGGGCTGTCTGTGAGATTTGATAACTGCTTTCACAGAGGAAGCAGCCTTAAGATGGCAGAGAATCCAAACATCCCACATTTCTGATGGAACTTCTCTGAAAAAGAGGGTCCCAGTGCCCTGGCATGGAGCAACAGCTGCTCAGTGCCTCGTGCATCCCTGCAGCTGCCCAAGGCCATGGATGGGCCCCGGGCAGCCTGAGCTGTGGGGGGCAGCCAGCCCATGGTAGGTGGGGCTGGAGGGCCCCTTCCAACCCAACCATTCCATTGTTCTAGGATCTTTAATGTCCCTTCCAACCCAACCGTTCCATTGTTCTAGCATCTTTAATGTCCCTTCCAACCCAACCNATCTTTAATGTCCCTTCCAACCCAACCGTTCCATTGTTCTAGCATCTTTAATGTCCCTTCCAACCCAACCATGCTGTAGCTCTATGATCATTGCAGGGATGAAGCTGGGCTGGCCCCTGCCATGTATGACCATGCCCGCAGGGTGAACTCTCCTGCCCGTAAAACCACCATTTCCCAGTCAATCCACGACTTCGCTCCTGGGGGGACTGGTAATCATATGCTTCGCTTTTCAATATTTTATTTCTTATTTTTACAAGCGAGGCGAGCAGTAAGCTGCCATTTGAAACTGTAGCACATTTAAATATTTCAATTCTACCTCAATCCAAAGGGCAATCCTCCTGAGTGCTGCACCGAGGCTTCTCATATCGGGAAAGGCATTTTCTAAATATTCATTTGAAATATTAAAGATTTAGGAGAGGCTCGATGGTATTGCTTTGGCTGCGAGCTGTGATGTGAATCATAAGGAGACAGGAAGGTATTCATCGGGTTTTCACTCCAGCAGAACTCACATTCCTCGCAAGAAAACGAGATTTAAAATAACATCCAGAACAACTTCAGTTCCCAGCAGGGTTTACGGATGTGCAAGGATTGGGCAGGGCTTCCATTTAAAACTCTGGAGCACCCCGTGCAGAGCATTCCCTTCCAGGACCCACCCCATGCAGGTGCCACCGCGCGGTGGAATGCCCCAAATTGCTCCAGCGCTGAGCACAAAAGGGGAATCTTTTAGGAAATGTGTGTCCATTTCTATTACGCTCCCCCCCAGTAATTATACACCGTTTAGAATTCCTGTCTGCATCCGCCTCCTTTTGTATTACTGCGTTGGGTAGCTATGGATTTTTCAGTCAGATATTTCTGTCTCTGCAAGACCCAAATTGAAAAGCATTTCCTTTCTTTCTTTCTTTCCTCTCCCAGTAGTTCCTGTGTCTCTGGCTTACGGACGGTGACTGTTATTAATGGTGCTGGTGCAGCCCATACCTTCCCTACGCAGTTCTGCCAGAGTGATTTGTCACAGCCTGAAACCCGTGGCCACGTCCAAGGGTGTCGGCTGATGAGCTGCAGGAAATTAGATGCTGTATTTTTATTGTCGAGAGCCGAGCCCTTGCAGAAAACAGGGAGATGAAGACGGTCAGGACCGTGACACATTTATTCCGATCTGTCGCCATAGAAACAGATAATCCACCAACGGTCCCTTTCCACAGAGCCAGTTTACAAGACGGGGCGTCCTGGGGCTCCACTCCATCCACTGAAGGCCACTTCCAGGCCCACTCCAGCAGCCTCCCTCCAACCACTCAATGCTCTGGGGGTGGACTGAGAGCTGCCATCCAGCTCCTTGCAGAGCTGTGAGCCCAGGAGCAGGACACGTCCACAGCACACACTTAAGACAGCAGAAGTAAAGAGGACCAGGGCTGACAGCTACATCAGCACTTTTTTTTTTTTTTTGCACATCCACTCGCTTACGAGATAAGATTTTGATGCCTGGATTTAACAAGACAATAAATTGTCTCCACGACACCCAGCGCTTTAAAATATCCCACCACTGCTGCCTTTCTGCTCCTTGAAGCATCAGGATGGTAGCTGACATCTCTTACAGGCTGTGTCATTTCCTTAACGGAGATTTCCCGAGGGCTGAGCCAACCAAGTGTGTATGTACAGCAAGAAATACTTGTGAAAATACGTAAATGATGTGATGGCAGTAAGGTACGGGCAGAGAGGGCTGCTGGTCTGGTAAATGTGGTGTGCATGGGGCTGCTGGTTAAGTGTTTGCACCACGCGGGGTCTGCAGGGTGACTGAGGCATACTGCTCACATCTTATGGTAGATGATTTTGGAATATCATCAAAAATATATATATATTGTCGAAGAAGATGTTGTTTTGTTTTTTGTTTTTTTTTTTAACATTAAAATATAGGTTTCACATTAGGGAGAAACCATTGGGTTTGCCTGGTCCTGCCCTACTGCATGCCATAAAGCCCGTGGAAGGGGAGCAAAGCATTTCCAAGCAATAGATTTGGGAAGATACATTGAGGGGTTTCTGCCATTTCCACGTAATGAAATACAGGTAAAGTGTAATGTATTAATTAAAAGAACAAAATACTTTGCTTTATAGTCTTAAATGCGAATGCTACTAATTTTTTAAAATAATTTTGTTATAAGTTACAGACATGATTTCCAATTGGTATCCCATATTCTTTCCTATAGTTCATTATCACAGTGTGAAGGGGGGAGGACAAGAACATGGGCTGTGAATTGGGGATGCTGTGAACCAGTGACAATGTGAATTGGGGTGAACTGGGGATGAGGTGAATTGGGGATGGGGTGAATTGAGCATGTTCCGAATTTGTGACAGTGTGAACTGGGGATGATGGGACTTGGGGATGATGGGAATTGGGAACGTTCCGATTTGGTGACAATGATGTGAATTGGGGATGATGTGAATTGCCAACGACGTGACAATATGACTGCTCACACAGCAGCCGATGGCCTTGGGCTTTGCAGGTGGGACGTGGGGAGCCAACAAGGTAAGGATGCAGGCATGGGGGCTGTGATGGGCATGGCCCAAGCTGGAAAGCAGCCTGCACAGCAGTAACTGCTCATCTAACTGGTGAGGCTAAAGGCTAAGAGAAAAGCGCTCCCTGTAAAACCAGCGTGGATGATCAGCATCATGTATGACGTGCGCTGTGCGATGCTGCGCGTCAGGACCTGCCCTTCTGCCAGCACAGGGTGTATTGCTTACAAGGGGGAGAAATCAACCTGTAAGAGCAAAAAAAAAAAAAAAAAAAAAAAAAAAAAAAAAAAAAAAAATCTTCAGTGGGAGCACCAATCACATCCCAGCATAGGGCATAATTTTATTACCCACCTTCGGATATGCGTCATTGACTTTTTATTTCTTCTGTTACGGACAGAGGGCTCCAAGAACGCCCAAGGAAGCGACGGTGGAACCTTCCCAGGGAGCTGCTGAGGGATGCCAAGAGCCAGTTGTGCCCAGTTATTCACTCAGCAGAGATGCTGCTCCTCTCGGTGCCGCCTCGCCCCTGCACGCTCGTCCATCTGCCGTGAGCGCTCTGCCTCATGCTGTTGGTGTGGAATAAGTCCAACGATTCCATTCTCAAGGCAGTGCCCAGAAAGCTGCTTATGAAACCCGACCAACACTTTGGACAGAAATAAATGTAAGTAAGGAGGTCTCAGTGTGCCAGGACTGCTTGGGCTGGAGGAAAGAAAAACCCCAGACCTTGTTGTCCCTGTGCTATGGGATGCGCTTCTCTTGTTAGCCTCCCATGGAAAGAAAGAGGGGATCTGAGCATCCCCAGCCCACAGCGGAGGAGGCACAGATGTTTGTTTTGGGAATAATAACTCAAGTGTGTTTCTGCAGCACTCAGAGTGTGCTTGGGAGGGCTGTAAACAGGCAAACAGAACCGGTGCTGCATTCATGCTAAATAGTGCTTATAGCCAGGCAGAAATTAGGCTGATAAAAATGATGGGCTCTCTATCTGCTTCTCTCGTTCCCCACTCTCCATCTCTTTCCCAGTCTGAGTGCCCTTCAGGCAGCCCTGCTGGCTGGCTTGCATTCAGGAGCAATGTACCACTGCCATCCAACAACCTTAAGGATGCTATGGATGCAGCTGTGCTCCGGCCATCCACCAATCCTGCCCTGGTGGGGCTCCGTTGCTGCTGCAGGCATAGTCAAGCCCTTAGATCTGGTTCAAAAAGCAACTGAATTCTTCTCCTTCTATGCTCCAACACATGACAAGGATGAATTTACGTCAAGCTTTTATTATACCAGGGGCACTTCTCTTTCTTTCTAGCCCTTCTTCCCCAACAATTTTTTCCCCAAGTATTTAAAAGCTACCAGCAATTCCAGTTCCATTTCTCCCCGTAAGCACCACAAATTCACCCTCCTACAACCCCAGCTGAGGAAATAAATTCAAATGTATTCTGCGTCTGGCGGCACGGCCTGATTGATACAGCTCTGCGTTGCCGTGTCTTTTTGTTCTGCCACACTCAGTAATTCAATTATGCTAAACAGGGCTTCAATTCCCCGGGTTGTGGCATGCCTACCACCAGGAGCAGGGCGGATTCCCAGTAACTCTGTGCTCGGGATGCTCGTGTGCATCTTAGGTGTATGCAGTATTCCTTGGTGGTTTGAGCTATGCTGCTCTGGGGGATTTGGAACCACCACCAGGAGCCAAAGCTCTGCATGGAAGCCAGAAATCACTGTCTCTCACAGGGGCCTGACAGCCACGATGGAGGATTCATTCTTGGGTCTAAGGGCTGAGATAACTATAGAAATACCGACTGTGCACAAACAGGGAGTTCAGAGAACCTGCAACAGCAGCTCCAACTGAACTAGGTTTCATTTGTGCTGGTTTTAATAACAGCCAAGAAATTGTGAGCCCCCGAGCAGCTCGGGCCCACAGTCCTGCAAGAAGGTAATGAGCAGGGGCCTGGACAAAAGACAAACACCCAGCACATCACCAAAGTGAACAATTCTCAAAGTTTAATACAGCTGTAGATAAAACTGAGCTTGCAGTATTAATGAATACAAGAGTTTGTTTTGTATAATTCAGGTAAACTTGTACATTTATACAGTTATAGAGTGCATGCCAGAAAATGCATTTAGTTTATTCTAATTCAAATATGTACAATTTACAATATAATTCAAGCATAAATTCAGCAGTAGAGAACACAGACCGGCTGTGCAGTCCAACAAACAGACACACTTCTCTTAGCACAAGCCTTAGGGCTGGGTGAAAACGTTCAGGAAAAACAGAAAAGGCCACACCAGTAAGAATGAAATGTTAACCAGAAATAACTTCCTGAACCCAATAACCAAAGGCAGTTACCAATCATCCAGGTTTTTACTTTCACTCTTAGTGACAGAAGACACGTGTATTTTAGCCTCAACATACATCATACATTGCGATACAAGCCACAAGCCTCAGAAAACCTGTGTGCAACAAGGACAGGCAAATTACTTAAGATGTTGAATGAGCTATCACCTTTAGTATTTCATAATGGCATTAATTGAACAAACACAAGAACACTCTCCTGGTGAGACCCAGCACCTTGCCCCCACTCGGGCTGCTGGCTCGCTGCTCCCGGTCAGCCCTTTACATTCAGTTTGTGCAGCACAGGGACATAGCTGGGGACACTCCAAGGCTCTTAGTATGGGGGGGTACGTTGGCTGTCCATATGGAGGCCTGGGTGCAGGGGGCTGACCCATAGGCCTGCTGTGCCAGGAGGGGCTGCAGGGCAGTAGGCTGCCCCAAGCACGATGGGTGCCCCATCCCTGGAGATGCCAAGGCCAGAGATGGGGCAGCCTGAGCAGGTAGGGGGGCAGCCAGCCCATGGCAGGACCATCTTTAAGGTCCCCTCCAACCTAAGCCATTCTATGGTTCTACAACTTGTAGAACCATCACGCTGATTCAGTGTCCCCGGCTTTCTGGTTTGGATTGGAGGTGACATATTTACTGTTGACACCTGACCATTGTATGTGGCCATTTTCACGTGGCACAGAAGTCTGCTGTAGTTTACAAGATGGCCTGAACAAGTGTTAGCAAATAGGGGAAAAATGTTCAGAGCTTACCTTGCAACGTTGGAAGTCTGCTCATCACTCGTTCAGCGCACAGCGTCAGCACACAGGGAGCTACACACACAGTTCCCTTTAACAATAATGTGCAAAGTATTTCAGTACGGCCAAAGGTGTAAGAAGCGTGCAGTGCCACTCAAAAATCATCATAAACAATGGAAAAAACCTTTAGTTGGTAGAAAGCCTGGGAGTGCACAGCTGATCGAGCACACAGGGCAACTTCCAGGCCAAGCACGGAGTCCCTGTGGAGTCTGAGCCAACCCTTCCAGCAATACTGCATGTCTCAGCTCTCACCCCATGGCACCACTTCTACCAAAACCAAACTACTGTTTCCCAATGAAACAGGTGCTGGGGCACAGCAGCAGAGAGGGAGTAAAACAGGATTAAAAAACCCAAAAACCACGCACAGCCACGGGAGGATACCAAACCAAACATTTACACCAAGTATTACTCATTTCAAAACCCACAGGGTCAACCTCGGTTAGCGCGTGTTCTCACCACAGAGAAAGCAGTACAGGGATCACCTTGGGACTCAGCAGCTCTCACAGCTCTGGCTGCAAGGTGTGGGCTCACAGAACCACCGCTGGGACCTGGGTTTGCAGGATGGGGCTTCAGAGTAAGGGAGAGCAAAGCCCTGGCACCACAGGGGCTCAGGGGGAGCCTGGCTCTGCTCCACAACAGGAGCCTGCCTGACTTCAAGGACAACTGAACAACACAACTGCTGTCATCGTCAGCTGTCCTGAGAAACCAAGCATGTTGTCTGTTTATTGTACAGAGACAGAATTCTTTCAAAAGTTCAATTGTTTTTTCTAATTTTACCTCAAGTGCGAATTTTACCCATTCCTTTATCGTTTTGCCAAGCCTTATTGATAGAAGCTTCCTTTCTCAATTTTTTTCCAGCAGTCTAGAGGCAGGAAAAGAAAACCCAAGAAGAACTTAAAGCAAAATGGAAACCAGCAGTTAGTTAGCTTAAGGCCAGCAGATTTGGTGTGAGGAATTAACTAATACACTTCCTTTTAAGAAAGAAAAGGCGTGCACCGTAACTACTTCGAACGAAACATCGCAACCCACGTCAGAAGAAAAGAAAACGAACTCAAAGTAGAACTTAACTTACCCTGAAAGTTACCCACGCGCATGTTTGACCTACTACCGACTCTTAAGAAATACGGGGGAACGGAACGCCCCTCGATGCGTTTTTTTTTTTTTCAGAATATACAGTATAAATATAGTAGGAGCCATGCCAGAAAACTAGATGCAAGGATTGCACACTATTATTGCATGCGCGTCGTGGTTCTACATGCCGGGGGCGGCCGGCTCTGTTGGCCCCCGGGGCAGCGCGGCCTGCTGGTTGCGCCCACCACCGCCGGGCACGGAGCCACGTGCGGCCCTGTCGGGGCCTTCCTCCCGCACCGCGCCTGCTGGAGCAGTCCGGCCTCGGTAGCCGGGTTATGTGAAGCGATCGGAATTCATTTTTCTCAGTTTCGGAGGAAGGTTCCCTTCCATCCGGCCGCCGCCCGACAGTTTCTGGAGCTTGGGCGGCAAGTCGGCCACGGACTGGCTCATGGGATCCGACATCATCTTGGTGGCTTTGGACACCAGTTTCTCTTCCGAATTCCCAGGGACCGAGCTGATCCGCTGCAGTTTCATGGGCAAATCGCCCATGCTGTAGGCCTTCTCGGAGGTGGTGGAGCTCATCCTGAGGAGTTTTTTGGGGAAGTCTTCCCTTCCGGTTATTTTCTGCAGTTTGGAAGGTAGTTTTATGCCAACCTCATCGAGACCATCCAGGCACTCCACCGAGTTATTCCTCTCCTTGCTGTTGCTGACAGCGGGCGCTATCAGGGGCGAGGACATGAGCAGCATCTCCTCCTGCTCCTTCACGCTGTACGGCGGCGTGGGGACCTCGAACGTCGCGTGGAACTGCGAGTAGTCGACTTTGAAGAACCCTTCTTCCAAGGAAATAACCGGGAAGAAGCGATGGCCCCAGAGCACCTCATCCTCGGTGTAGGATGTCCTGGCCTGGCACGTCATCCCTGCAAGAAGCAAGGGAGAAAAGCGCATCCGTTACGCGGCATTTTGGAAGCACACAAAGCTCGGAGGCTTTTGTATGTTTCAAAGAAACAAGATTTTATGTTTTTAAACGTATAAAAGAAAAGGCATTGGCATGTCTGCCACTTTCATACAGTTACTATTAAATTGTCATCCTCGATGGGAGAGGAGCTGAAAATAGAGCAAGGGATGTGCCTGTATGAATAATTCATGTCTGTTCTTACGGCCACTTCTGAAGGCTCTGCTGATGAAGGCAAAACACGAGCTATCTTGATAGCCCCGGGACTGAACTAGCAGGAGCTGCTAACTCGAATGTGAACTTGGACTTGTGATATTAAAGGACAACTTGGCTGCTCCACATACTCACCATATTCACTAAAGCACACAAAACCAGTCCCCATGCTTTATGTGTCACCAAATGAACCAAGCCCATCCTGGTGCACTGCAGTCCACCAGAAAGCAGTAAGCATGGGCTATGAAATGCATTGATTTCTCTTTAAGTGCTTCCCTGGCAACCTGCCCACAGATACAGAGCGATCTGGCTGAGATTAAAGGTTCCAGGGGTTAGCACAGACAATAAATATGGCCAAAGGGCCTGACACAGCCCTTGCCTTTCCTTCTCCCCCTGCCTCTCACCTGCACATGGCTCCTTCTCCTCCTCTAGACTGCCAGCCCCTGGCTGCCTGCCTGACCTCAAGAACCAGAGGGAAGCAGTGACCAGGGCAGCTGGAGGCTTCCAGAATAAGTGTGTTGGGTTTTCTTGTCTTTATTTTCCAAATGGCATCCAGAGCAATCTAGAAATACAGCTACACAGCCATTTCATCCAACAGTTATAGAATCATAGAATATACCCCAAGTTGGAAGGGACCTGTGAGGGTCATCAAGTCCAACTCCCGGTGTAACAAGCTGACAAAATGACAACTTATTTTCAGAACATTAAATATGCCTGGACAAACACACCCTCTGCCTAGCTGGCAGCAATGCCTTAAAGTCAGGAGCAAGCTAAAGGAAACTTTGGAAAGCACACGAAATACACTAGCAGGGCTGAAGGAAAGGGGAGCAGGGCACGAACACCCATCTGATGACAAACAGCCAGAGAAGTAAAATGTTATTACGCTTCATGTTATTGCTATCAGAATGAAAGTTTTACCTTTGAGTAGAAGTTTCTACTGCTAATACCCCCGGGCATTTCACAGGACACAAACCACACAGTTTCCCATTCTAGCTCATAGCAGAAAGATGTGAACCTGGGGAGGGTTTTGCCCTGGGTGCACCCTCACTGCCCACAGTGCTAATAAATACCTCTGCTAGTGCAGCATTCAAAACCAGCCCATCCCTCCTGTTACAATAGTCACCGATAGGATGGTACTTGATGCCTCACGATGCATTTTCACCCAGTTGCCCTCTGTTTCCATTTTCTTTATGAAGTAGAAGCAAGCGCATACCTAATAGGTTTAGAAACAAATCAGTAATTTTTACAAAAAGTAATTACAGCGAGTACTTCTGCCATCTGCAGCCTTTATCCTGTTCATTAGCTGAACCTACGCAGGGAAAGCACGGCCCTTTCCCCTCTGCTCCCCCAGACCTGACTCCAAGGGAGCCCTCATTAGGGCCGAGTGCTTCCAGCGATGCATGCACGTGGCAGAGCAGCGCTCAGAGCTGCCCGCAGAGCAAGGGCTGCTTGACTCCATGACCTGTGCTTTAGATGGCAAATGACTTCAAATGCGACTCTCTCTTACTAGAACAGTTGGTGAAGGACGATGCAACCATGCTGATGGTGCATGAGGCTGGACCTGTGCCGCAGGGCTGCATCACAGGATCAGAGAATCACAGAACCATGGAATCTCTGAGGTTGGAAAACAGCTCTGAGACCGCCCAGGCCCAACCCCAGCCACCCCCACCATGCCCACATCCCTCAGTGCCACATCCCCACGGCTCTGGGACACCTCCAGGGATGGTGACCCCCCTTCCCCGGGCAGCTGTGCCAGTGCCTGACCGCTCTTTGGAGAAGGAATTGTTCCTAACATCCAACCTAAGCTTCCATGCTCCAGGCTGCCCCATGCTGCAGGGTGCTCTGCTGCACTGTGCTCCAGGCTGCCTCCTGCTGCAGGGCTGTTTTGCAAGAAAATCCATGTTTTCTTGCATCGATGCAACCCTTTGGAAGCTCATCTGTGGGAGAAATATTTGCAGGTACATCATTTTTTTTTTCTTCAAGTTCAATGTATCCTATCCACTAACAAACTCAAGGTTGCAAATTATTCAGTAGTCCCTGAGAGGAGCTGCAGCTACTGACACACTTGTCGGCACGGGAATAACTGTCACGCTAAGCAGAAGATGCTAGGAGGTGCTGAACGTGCTCTGTTTAGGCACCGGACGAGAAATCAATTCTCAGATTTTCCTTCAGCTCCACTGCATTGCCCTGCTCTCCCTCCCCTTGCCGTGCCCTTAGCAAATTCCTCATGGCAGAATCCTATGAGCGTGGCAGTGCCTATTGCCAAGCAGTCAGCCCGTGCTCAATACATGCCAGGTATGGAAAAGCCATTTCTCTGCCACCAACAGCAAGAGTCAAACTCCAACAGCAAGAGAGGGGAGGGCAAGGCACCAAGCAGACAACAGCAGGGCAGGGAACCTCACCTCCCTCCCCACTTCATGATGAATGCCAGTTCAAACAGCACATCCAAATGGGAGAACACCAAATCTCAAAGCAATGTTATTTCCAGGCTTTCCCATAGGAGCGCTGCTGCAGATGGCAGCCCTTCTGGACAACCACCTCCGTACTGTTTTCTACATCTCCCTATGTAATCTGTGCTCAGCTATGAGTAGCCCTGCTATCTTATAGCAGGTGTAGCTCCTTCTACTCCCACCAAGCCAACCAGGTCCCGGCACCAGGCTCATGGGCTCTGCTCTCCCTCTGTTCAAAGAATCATTGCAGTTGAAAAAGACCTCTAAAATCATCCAGTCTGTCATTACAGAAGGTTATTTTTCCCAAGGAGTTATACATCAGCAGGTACGATGCTGACAGATCCTTCCACGCCTTCATCACGTTAATGGGCTGGTTAAATTTTTTTACCAAGTTGCCTATATTATTAATATTCATTTGCAGTATAAAATTTAAACACTCTTTTGGAATAAACGCTCCGTATGCTGCACATCTCGTTACGAAGCCATCCATTTGTCAAAGGAAAAGGTTGAGATGCGTGGCATTCATCACTCCAAAGGCAGGCTTCCACCACAAAGTGCTCTTCAGGGCTGTTAGCAGCCGCTGATTGCAATGCACATTAGCAAAGCTCTAGCTGAATAAAATCGCAATAACGTACCTGAAAAATAGGTACAAATGTCTAATAAGAAAGCCTCTATTATTTCAAAAACACGGGATGCAATAACATTATTCACAGTGCCAGAGGGAAGAGATTGCCAAACAGAAGCTGTTCTTCTGCTAGCAAAACACATTATTTTGGCTGATACACTGCGTGCTCACAAATCCAAATCCAGGGAATTCTGGACCACTTTGCTTAGGACTGTCCTGCAGTGTTTCCAGCAGAAGCTGGGGCTGCCATTCCTCCTCCCACCTATGCTGACAGTGCCATGCGTGCTCCTCTTCCACCCCAGCAGCCGTGCAGCGATGTGCAGCACCCAACCCCCTGCCCCTCCACCACCACAGACACTGGAGGCTGCAGAGCTGAACCCCATGGGATGCAATTGGGAGTGGTGCTGCTGGGGGCAGCCCCCCGCCTATGTGCTCTGTGCTCATCTGGTTACACTGGGATAGCCCAGCCATGCATATCTAAGAACATTTTCCATCACTATCATTGAATAAAGTATAGCAGAGCTGCTCTCCATGCCAAGTATGGGTTAAACCGGTGAACTCTGAGATTTATCTGAAGACTTTTTTTTAAATAACCATGCCTTTTCCTTTCATCATTCGCACTGTCTGAAGCAAGTGCTATCATTGCAGAAAAATGCATCTATCTGCCATATTATAAGTTATTAATTACAAGTTATTATTTCTAATGAGGTAGAACATTCGCTGTTCCTCAAGCCCTGGCCAGGCTGAAGAAGCAAACGCAATTAGCTCCGCTGAGCCAGGCAGCAGCTCTTCCAGCCTTTGTTTTCCTGTCTGTGGCTCCAGCAGCTCAGCTCCCCATCCCAGCTCCAGCAAGCACAGCGGGCCACAGCAGTGCCACCACTGAGGGCACAGCTGGCAGGAGGGGAGCTCCCAGCACAGCTCCCAGCCACCCAGCGAGAGGGCAGAATCCCTCGGCATCCGAAATCCCAGTCATTAAGATCCTTATCCCGATAGCTTCAAGCTTTGCTACGGGATCAGGCTGGTTCCACCACAGAGCAGTGCCATCCCCAAGGACTGCAGTTGTTGTCACCAAATCCCCAGATCCAGATGAGCCTCGCACCATTGCCTGTGCCTGTCGTGTGTCCCCACCGCCACGATGACAGCTGACTGCTGGACTTCGTGGGGGGCCGATGGAGGACAAAAACCCTGCAAAAAGCTAATTCTATCTGCAGTAACCCTCAAGTTATTTCTAAAGTTCCCACATGGAGATGGCCGTATCCAGGCAACTCCTGGAACTCACAACACGCAGCCCTGCAAACCATGACATGCTGCCATTTCTCTTTCTCTTGGGTCCCGTGCATTAAAACTGATTTAGCATCGCAATCTGAGGCCATGAAGGCAATGCAAGGGGAGAAACCTGATGTGCAGCTTGACATAACGATACACTGTGCTCCATGCTGCGCTCCCACAGGAGCGAGGGAAAATCAGCAGCTCCAGCAGGAGAGAGGCGCACGACTTCCACAGAAATCTTTTTCTTGGGCTTCCAAGATGGCAGAGAAGGGAAATGGAGGCTTTTTGGAAACCAAGGGAACAACAAGCTGGTTGGCAGCGCATTTAGCACAATATCCCGATGGGAACATCTGGCCGCCGAGCCTCTCTCTGCCTCAAATGAAAACGAATGGCTGAATTCTGCAATAAGACAGAAAACGGCTACCCAAAACGTGAGGGCAGAAACAATTCAGCCAAACCCGGAGTGATGGATGCTCTCAGGCTCTTCCTCCCAGTGTTTGCTGCAGCATTACTTTTTAATGCAACTTAAAATGACAAGCTGCGCCACGCATAGCCGAGAAACACAGCCCAATTTCTACCCTGACAGCAAGCGCGGTGTCTAAACCCTAATAGTCCCCATCTATTTCGAAAGAGCAGCTATTTTTAGCACCGGCGTTCCTCCACTGTAATTTCAGGATACATTTTTTATTAACGTGGGCCATCGTTGGAAGTGCCATAAAACTTTGTCAATTTGCAGCTGGCAGCCCCGGCCGCTGCCTGGCTTAATGCTGGATTTATGGCACGGCGCTTCTGCAACCTGATTTTCCTTAATGGAGGAGAGGCGGGCAGACACCGTGCCACCTTCACATGTTTAATAGCTTTGATTATTTTAAAATAATGTTTCAATTAAACCACCTTTTCTAAACAGGAAAAAAAAAATGGCATTTCATAGAACCATAGAATCGTTAAGGTTGGAGAAGCCCTCTCAGATCCCCATGTCCAAGCCCACCCCACCATGCCCATTGCCACATCCCCACGGCTCTGGGATGCCCCCAGGGACTGTGCTCCTGACTCCCTGGGCAGCTGTGCCAGTGCCCGACTGCTCTTTGGAGAAGGAATTGTTCCTCATATCCAACAAATTTCCTCAAAGGCGCTGCTGCAGGAGGGCAGCTGTCAGCTCCTCCCCATCCTTTGGCCGTGCCCAAAGCCCCAGAATCCGTGTGCCATGGAGCCAGGGGAGGACAGCAGAGGGGTGAGGTTGCAGCTACAAAGAAAACGTTCGGATCCTGGTAGCTCTGCACCACATGATTTTTTTTTCCTCTCCGTAGCAAGGAAGCAGACAGGCTGCCCGGTTTGTCCTTTTAGATCCACTCCGCTTTCTCAGATGGCAGCACAAGTGGGACGCGGCGATGGACAGGGCGCTGGCACATCCCCCGTGGCACAGCACGCCCTGCCTCCGAATTTCAACCCACAGCAGGCTTTTCGTAGAACACTTAACGTTTAACCACCATCTATCCCGGAAATCTATAAATCCCGCGAGCGAAAGGAGGTCAGAGATCAAACGAGGGAAGCACGTATGCAAAGAGGGAACAAAGGGAGCGGGGGGAATCGAGGAACAAAACGCACGCATTTATGCGAGAGTCAGACATCACTCTCATGCTAAACATTTTAATTTCTCATCGCGCTGAATAGCAAACGCAGGCTGCTGCCTTGCTGCCCGATTTAGATGCGTTGTTTATGCTCTGGCACTATAAATACCTCCCGGCTCGTTCAGGCTGTGCTCTTCTCCCAGCAGCTATCTATCTATCTCCACGCTTAAAAAGCGCTGGTGACAGCCAGGGTATTTTTCTATCAGCTACTCCTCCTAGGGCAGTTTTTAAATCAGCGAGGCACGCACAGCTCTCTGACACCTTGCCTCGATGCATACCAGGACCGCAGCCAGCTGTGACTAGCATGTGCTCTATGGGGCACTGAGAGCGTCACATAACCTGTGTGACAAAGCCCAGCCCTGCTGCACACAGCCACGCTGCTCCATGTAACTCCTGAATGCACAGTTAACGCAGTGACAGCAATATATGCTACCTAAGATTCTAGCCTGGTATCTTTCATATGAATATATTATTTTTAACACGCAAAAAACCATGTTATTTTGGAAGAGTAACCTGTTTCCTCCCTTCTCCGTGCAGGAGTGAGTCAGGGCTGACTTCAGCCCTCCAGCCCCTCTCTTGGAGCAGCTCTCTCTGCAGAGCCATCTGCTGCACGCTGCTGCTCGCATGCTCCCCACCTACCAGCACTGAGATGGCAGCGCTTACTGCCCTGCACCGCACACAGCAAAGCGCTCTGCAGAGCCCCTTGCAGTCTGAATGTTCAGTGCTCCCAGCCCCTGGGCAGCTCTCCCCATGCTCGTAGCTGTAAATCTTTCCAAAAGAAGCATGGTGCTGACAGCAGACCCCAGGCCAGCAGCAGGCTGGGAGGAAGGGGGATGCTGCATCGTTCTCCTCCGGGCCCAGCCAAACCGCAGTGGTTTTGTTTGCAGCACAATGTACCTGTGTGTTTGGGCAAGCCGTGGAGAAAGGGTCGCTTTGTGAAATCAGAACAAAACCGTTGGTGAGCAGTGGATGCAGCAGGAACATATACAGCTTAAAGGAAACATAGGAGCAGGCTGCCAATTCACCACAAAAGGAAAGAATTTGAAAACCAGTTGAAAACAAATTATCTACTTTGAATGAGAACATTTTAGTTATGAGATAAGCAACACAAACACGAGGCCCGGCAGTTCCCTTGGAATACACAGTTCCGTCAGCAGTCCCATGCTCCTCCAACACCCACCAGACCATATGTTGCTCAGCACCAAAATAAGGCTCTTCCATCCTCAGGGCTTTAACAAGTCTGAAGGAGTATCATACATCACAGACTGCCTTCCTGGGATGGAGAACTGTGTCTTCACACGGAAAAGCACCAGTGCTATGCAGCACACATACACAGCTGGTGCATTTGGGTCTCTGGTCCAGCAGATGCCTCTGGGCTGCTGTGCGCATGCAGGAGATGCGAGGACCCAGCAGAGTCATCCCCAGGCAGACAGCAGCTCCTGGGGATGCTGGGGGCTCACCTAGACACACCCCAAATTTGGCAAGCAGTCCATAAGCAATGCTGCTGAAAACAGTGTACCATGTTGAGTAGAAGCAACAAGAGGATGAAATACAACATGGAGCTATGTTTGAAAGTAAATGTTCCCTATGTGGTGGTGTTGGTCTGACATATGTATTAATTCGGTGAACATCTTCACAACACAAAACACTGAAGGGCAACCTGTTCACACCCAGAAGTGCTTCAAATGATGCTGCAGCGTGCTGCTGTGACTTGTCGTCCTGACCTGCATCCCCATGGCTGCTTCCCACAGGACACTCAGCGTGAGGCACCCAGAATGACCGTCAGCCTCCCACAAAAGAGGGGAAATCTGGTTTACCATCCCCTCTTGGTGTACTAGCATTTACAATTGTGACTATGACTGGCAGCCCCAGTACTCATACACACCTCATATGTATCTTAGAGCTAGATCCAGTAAAGGATGGGGTCTCAGCTGCTGGAAGCCAAATACAGGCAGAATAGGGATCAAATAACCTCTGGCATCAGGCAAGGGGCTGCCTGCTGCAAATGGATGGCAAATTCCTGGGGAATGGGATTGCCCAAGGCCAGCCCCTCCTTGACCCACAGCTGCAATCCTCCCTTGGAGGTGATGACTGGTATTTATCATCAGCACCCATCACTGGCTTCTGTCATTGGCATCCATCATCAGCATAGCCAGGGCTTGGGAGGGGAGGAGAGGGAGGTTGGAAGCAGGGAGATCCAACTCCTGCCATACCCCCAGCACCACAAGCGCAGTGCTTTGGGGGCAGCCCTGGTCTGGTAGGCCCAGCCTCTTGGGGGAACACGCTGTATCTCTCTGCTGCACAAATACCTGCTGGCATTACTCTTAGAGCAGCTCTTCTGTCTGCAGCTACTTCACCACGGCCGCCCACTGCGAGAGTGCCTGCTTTGCACTTGAAACACTCCCAGTCGCCAGCTCCATCACCAGCATCTCCTCATGTATACAGCTCGTGTCATGTATTTAAAATTAATTTGCAGTGCTTAACACAAGATCCCTTGAACTAAACATAGCATTTGCCGCAGCATCTTCAGTTTTAGCTGACAAACATTTCTTGCAAACATGTCAGGCACACAGAGTTTCCCAAGAAATAGATGCTTGAACGTTGTCAGTTCTGGGTGAAATGAGTATTTTGATAATCTCTTTGATAATCCCGGGGCTATAAAAGCATCTTCAGGAAGACAGGCTCTCCCCACTGCACCACATCTATATACATAGCACATATGTGTAGCAAGCAAGTTATGTCTTTGGGATGGGGGTGGAAAGCCCTCATATGATCCCTGTGGCTCCTGCCAGACCACGGCCTTCCCACCACACATCCCAGGCTTCATTTCTTTGCCATGCAATATCAAGCACAAGGCCATGTTTACCCACAGTTTTATTACTGGACACAGTGAAGAAATCTCTGTTTTGTTGCTGAAATAACAGGGTGAGAATGTGTTGCTCACATTCCTGAGCCCACGCATTGGTGAGCAATGCCCTGCCCATGGATGTGGAGCTCTGAGCTGATGTGGTCTTGCAGGTAACTATGAGGACGTGAGTGCCAGCAGGAACTGCCTGTGCTGCTCCATAATGACAAGAATTACACCTAATTACAGCAAAGCCACAAGAGCAATATTGGTCACACACTTCCAGAAGCAGTCAGTGAGAAAAGCATCGGATGCCCCAATAGGAATGCTGCTCCGTGGGACACCAGCACCCATTTGGGTGCTCACCAAAAATATGCACTTTTAGGAAGTGCCGTTGCTGCCGGCAGTACCCACAGAAAACACACACACCCTTCAGCACCAGCTACTGGGAATTCAACAGCTTTACCTTCCGTAAGAGCCACGACAAAGCCCCAGATGCCCAGTGGGATGTAATTGAGTTTTATTCTTCACATTTGACCGCAAAGAGCGGTACAATAAGCGGCTTGTTATTGCGGGCTTCCAGCCTTTGGCTGCTGGGCTCACGCATCACGAATGTCACCAGCTGAGGAAACCCATGTGCTGATGGCTGGCCCTGCCCCTCAGCCTGAGCAGCTGGGCAAGACAAGGTGCATTGCTTGGAAAAACCACAGCACTGCTTCACCTCCCAGATCCTCTCTGGAAGGAGCGTGGGCCTTACAGCTGGTACCACCGAGATGCCAGGCCCACAGGACAACACTGCGGGCTCTCTCAGTGACATATCTCCACAGCTGGTCTTTGCAGAAACGGCCTGGTGTTGGCAGCCCCAGATGAACCACGGGCTGAGGCCCAGCACCGAGCGCTGACCTCGAGCTGCCCTGCAGGCCCAGCCCCAGGCTGCCCCCCAGAAACACGGCCCCACTGACCCTCCACACAAGGACACAAAGGCACCCAAGAGGCCAGCAGAAGGCCACCTCGGGGCATGGCCCAGGCCAGGGCCTCAGGGAGCACAGCCTGGTCCTGGAGGATGAGCATTTCTCCTGGCTATAGCACAGCATCCCCCGCCACCTCCCCTGCTCCCTCCACTAAACCCAAACTCTTAAGAAGCCTCGTCACGCATTCAGTAACTTTGCATTATGTTATCCCTTTGGTAATACATCTGGCTGATCTCTTCTTACTTGTATTTCTTACTACCAGATATATTTCAGAGCTGTCCCTTCATTCACGGTATCACCAAACCTCTGTCGTATTAAAACAAACATAAAAATCCCAAACTAAAACAGGCCCAACATTTCCTGGCGGGAAGGCCGGGCAGGCAGATAAGACTCCAACTTATTGAATCCTGCTTTCTTCATATGGCCCATCTGCCACTATGGTTTACATACAAAGCATCTAGAATATAATATAGCAGAAAATAATTTCCTGCAGCGTGCATAGGAGAGAGACTATTACAGCAGTCAGCAAAGGTTAATTAGTGACAATATATATTGCACTGTGATGTCACGCAGCATACTTGCTATTCCCATGCGTTCCCTCAGAGAGTAAACAAGACAACTCAAAGCTGTGCTGTACAAATTACTATATGCCCATGAGGAGCTTCTAATTTTACATATAAACCCATTCCCCTACATGCAAATTGCACCAATGCTAACTCTCACCCCATACCCAAAGGCCAGTTTAAAATCTTGTTGCCGGGGGACCTTTCTGACACCAGAGGGGAAAAGAATACAACTCTCCTTTCTGAAAATTTCAGAACGCAGACAGCGTTTTTGATGTTTCCTTGTGAAAGCTGTATGGCCTTCCTTTTAGCTTCCAATCCCACATTTCAGCTGGGCTGCAGAAATGCCTCTGTGCAGCACGTGCAGAAGGAGCTAACCTGAAGTGCTCTGAGGGGCTCAGGTGGCAGCTGCCCCCAAGACCTCTGCTCAAAGCCAAGAAGAGCGGTCATCAGTTTCCATCACTTTTTAAAGCTTTAGAGTAAGTGTTAAATATAAGATAAATCCAAGAAACTACTGAGAAGATCTTTAATGGATATATACAAATCTTTAGAAGTTTATCCAAGCTAAATATTTCTCCTAAGTCAAAGATTTGCTAATTATTTCCCTAAATATCTGATTTCATGCTGACACAAAGAAAAAGGTACTGGGAAAATCTGTCCATTGACTTTTTGCCTCATCACCAGGGTGAGAGACCCCTCACTATAGCGAAAATACACCCCGAATGTATATACAAATATGCTCCCATCCATCAGAAGACCCATCTCTATCACAAGAACAATGTCTCAGGTCACGGGGTGTCATGCTCAGCGTGTACCCCAAGCAAGAGTTCAAGAAGCACCTGGACACCGCTCTCAGACACATGGTTTTATTTTTGGGTGGTCCTTTGTGGAGCCAGGAGTTGGACTTGATGGTCCTTGTGGGTCTCACCCGGCTCAGGATATTCTATGATTCTAAATCCCACAGTAAGAGCCGTGCCCCTATGCAGCTGATAGGCACTGACCCTGACCCCACATTTCTGAGCAGGATTAAGCAATGCTGCCAGGCAGGGAGGGCTGGGAAGTCACAGATTCATTTGTTGGGGAGCACACAGATCAACAAGTTTCATATGCAAGTCCCTTCTCATCAGGCAGAACTGAGGCACTAAATGGGAGGAGAAAAAAATAATACAGTTTACGAGCTTTTCTAAGTGCAGACTCGCCAGATTTTGATATAAATGTGGTTCTCCGCAATCTCCGCATCTGCCCAGACACAAGCCCTGCCCCATACCACACCACCACGGAACAAGGAATGTGCATGAGTCCCTGCTCATCACCTGCAGGTGCATCATTCCAGCACCTTCCTTACCTCCCATTCCCAGGAGCACACCTGGAGCCCCCAGGCAGCCACCCCGAGCCATACCTAGGCCGGTCCCTGCTCCGTGCTCACCAGCAGCTGAGCAGCACTGGATGCCATGCTACACTACCTGAACATCATTAATTATTTTGTTTGTGTTTACTGATGTTCTCAGGTTGATCTGTTCAGTGCTAATGAGGCATTTATTCTCAATTAGAAGCCTCTTGCAGAAGTGAGCCGTAATTCCAGTGAGTTTTGCAGATGAATTAATTACAATGTGAGCACTCAGCCTTCTGCTGGTGCCTCTGCTCTGCTCTGAGCACTGAGCTCCTGTGAACAACAGCGTTTTGAGGAAAAATAGGTCCACTTTTTTGTTCTGTATGAGGTACATAGTATAAGGCATCACACGTATTTCCCCCAGCTTTAAAATCTACCTGGCCCTGGCTGCTGAGCGGTGCTGCGAGAAGCAGCCACGAGCAGAGAACTCCTGCACTGCAATGCCTGCTCAAAAAGAAATATTAAATATAAATCTGTGCTATTTCATCACGCAACATTAAGTCAGCAATGTTCCACTGTGGGAAATTTCATCCCCATTACTGCGTGCCGCGTGAATTTAAAGCATCTGCAGTATAATGAGAAGATGAAACAAGCTACAGCAAAATGCTGGGAATATGCTTAGCGCTACAATTTGTGCCCGTTAGATGATTGCATCTAATAGATGTGAGGCGTCACGCTAAAAAATATAAAGGCAAAAAAGAATGAATAATTGATAGAGCTCCAAGGGGAAGTTTGAAGATATCTATATTTAGAGAGGAAGCCTCCCAGGCCTGCTTTCTCTGTGCTCCTTGCGCTCCAGGTGCCCGCAGCCAGGGTGGGTGCGAGCAGGGCTGAGCCCCACAGGCACCTACCCTGCCTGCAGAATGGTGCCACATTTCCCATAGCTGCCAGCAATGCACAGCTCTGACTACAAACAATGTGCAATCTCCTTCTCCTTCTGCCAGAGCCCTGCTCCTCAGCAAGCTCCCAGGCACCCCAAGGCAAGGGGAAAATGTTCAGCTAGCTCCAGAGGACACTGTCAGCTCCAGCCTTTTCCCTGCCAAGCTTTTGTAATATAGCCACTGGCAGTTCCAAGAGCTCCATGTCCCATTCTGAGCTGAGAAAGAATCATAGAATCACAAAATGGTTGGGCTGGAAGGAACCTTACAGATCATGGAATAATAGAACAGTTGTGTTGGAAAGGACCTTAACAATTGTAGAACCATAGAATTGTTGGGTTGGAAGGGACCTGAAAGATCACAAAACCATAGAATAGTGGTGTTGGAAGGGACCTTTTAAAGATCATCCAGTTCCAACCCCTGTCAAGGAAGCAAACTGTTACAGGGAAGCTGAGAACCTAGAGACAAGAAACCAAGAAGAAAATGCACCTAATTACTGCGCTTCAGAAGCTGGCGAAGAAGCAAAACCCATGAGATATCCTTGGCTTTGTCATGTCATGATGCAAAGTAGGTGCTTACATGCAAAACATTGGGAAGCATTTAATAATTCAAGCAAGACAAAACATTCAGCTGCTCCGGTACAGAGGGAACTGCCAAGGAAGCCTCCTGGCCCACGCACAGGGACACAGGCTCTGCAGAAGCTGCCATGTGACACCCATCCTGCCACACATCAGATATGAGCCCTGCATCATGCCCTGGGTGAGGGCAGAAAAACCAAAACCTCAGAGCATGCTCAAGGTTGTTTTTTTTATTCTCCTGCTGTCGTAGCCTTGTGTGTTTAAGCTCCCCCTGGAAACTCAAAAAACAATGAGAAGAAACATCCCCACCCCAATCTCAACATGGCTCTTTCACCAACCACATAAAATAAGGGAGGCAGCCCATAATGCTCAGCAACCCACCATTTTTTTCCTGAGATCTGGAACTCAGGTAAACGTGGACAGATATTAAGGGGTAGAGAAGCTCAAACATTTCAAAGAGCATCTAGTAGGTGCACTTGGACTGGCCAGGGACAATCTGTAAGCAACACATCACACAATTTCATAGAATCAGTTAAGGTTGTAGAAGAGCTCTAAGATCAAATCCAACTAACTTGTTGAAAAAGGAGATGATACAGCAATACCAGCTGCATGTTCATCTTCTAAACTATGAAGAACTAGGCCTGCATCTGTGCTGAGCTGCCCTGCATGCACAGAGGCAGCAAAACCCTCCTGCAGTACCTTAGCATTACGTTTTAGGGCACAGTTCTTCTCTCTTAGGAGGCATTCCTGCCTCAGATGCCAAAAGATGAAGAGGCCACTTCAAAACTGCCCTAATAAGGCACTTGTATTAAGCAACAGAGGTCTGTAAGCTTCTCTTGGAAAATACAAGAAGGCCTTCTCTGGCTGTTCTCCTGAAAGGCCAGGGAGCAGAGAGAAGCAGCTGTGTTTTCCAGGTGAAGCAGCTGCTACACGGGTTACTGCAGGGTAACAGAAGTGGCACTTCTGAAAGGGAACATCAATAGCACCACTTCGAGATGCCATTTCCCATTAGGAGTAACCGTAATAAGATTTATTGTTCAAATCACAAGGCTAGAGCAAGCCACTTTAGAACCACAGCAAGCTACGTGCTCTTCTTTTCCAGCATTACAATCGAGCTGATTGACAGCAAAGAAAATAATTTCTGCAATTTACTTCAGTTAAGGTATTACTCTCCCTATTCCTTTTAGGATCATAAATTGCTCAGGTTGGAAAAGACCTTCCAGATCATCAAGTCCAACCGCAGCCTAACCATACGTATTTTGCTTTTAATATTCCTCCAGTTCTTCTATTGTTTAAGTGTTATTCCCTCAGTTCACCAAGCAAATACCTATTGGCACACTCAAGCTCCAACCTGGCAGCAAAACTCAGAGAAGCATTCAAGTGATGACACCGGGTGCCAGCTAACCAACTGGTCACTGGTCTGCTAACCAACCAGTGCATAACCAGCTGCTGGCTGCTGCACAGCCTCAGCTTTCTGGGCACCCCCAGCCTCCTGCACTTCCTTAAGCGTGGATCTGACCACCAGGAGCAGACAGAGCACATTACAGAGCACGGTTACATTACCTTCCAGACCAATTTTGGCCCCTTTACTGCCTATTATCTAGGGCAACGATACCTAAATTAGAGATGTTGCACTCTAGACATGGTTACAGCTGGGCAGACATGCGGTTTTTAATGCGGAAAGTAAAATTACAGCTGAGAAGTGCAGGAGGGACAGGGATTGTCAGCAGAAAGAGCCCGACCAGTCGATGGAGAGGGAAAATGGGTCTGCAGCTCTCCACAGTTAAAGGCAACCCAATTCAGTGCTGGAACAAGGATAGTATTGATTCACAGCTCTGTCCAGGCATCATCTTTATTACCTCTGCACTTCTCCATACTCTGTGGTTGTAATTTTAACTTTAAAGTTGTTCCAACTTACAGTTTTACTCTGGTCCCAGAAGCCCTCAGGAAGCCAAAATCAGCCAGAAACCCACACCCACCCAACATTAAAAACAACACAGAAGGGAGCAAAGCATCATCTCGCTGCTAGAGAAGCTGCTTCGCAATGGAGAACCGCGAAATAGCAAACAGCAACCGACGGAAGATTTACAGACCAGAGCACACCGCAGAGCAGCCTGACATGGTGGGGACACATGTCATTAATCATGGACAATTAGTCACACCGTGTCGTTCGTTATTTACTCAGGGGATGGGAGCTCTCAGCTTCATTCCGAGCTATCAGGCCGCAAACGCAGATCAATATCGTAACAAGGAGCAAGGAAAATCTTGTTAGAAAAATTGCTGCTTGAGGAGGCCTCCTTGTTTTGCTTCATTTATCTCTGCATCTCTGTGCTACCATTCCCCAGACCAGCCCAGATAAAAAAGGGACAACTCCTGATGCGACAGGCACCTGAGCAGCCATGGCATCCCACAGCATCCCAGAAACATTCCTTCCTGGTGCCACAGATTGATTCCACCTCTTCCCCAGGAGTGCTCTCTGCGCTGTTTTTTTGTTCAAGAACGTTAAAGACTCAAGAAACCCCTGCATGCCAGCAATGCTAAGACCTCTGCAATGCATTGTGTTTACATTGCTGCAGCACTTCCAGATAAGCAGAACACTAATAATCTGTCTGACTGTTCGGTGTTGTAACGCTATAATGTGGTGGAAAGTACAGCAATAATAGCAGGGTGGCAAGATCTTTAGCTGCAGCAAAGGAGGACAAGCCCAAATGAAACAGCTGTGGACACAGAAATGAAGGAAAAAAGCTGCTTACCTTTGGAAAACCTCAGGTACACAGGGATCTCCAGCACAATACCCTCACCTCCACTGCCAACCCTTACATGAGGGCTGGGAAGGGGTGGATCCTGGCTCCATCCCTTCCATCACTCAGGTTCATTGCTTGCACCTGAGCTCCCTGGGTTGGCCCTGCCTTCCCACCAGGTGCTCCATCACTGCTTCAAGCCCTGACTTAGCATTTCTGCTACAGGTGTCCAAGGTTTTAAATCAAGCATTACGTCCAGGCACTTGTTGCAAGGAGAAGCTCAGCAGCACTAATCCCACGGCTTCTAAGTGCTGATTTGGACAATGACATTGGTCGGGGCTGATAAAAAGAAACGCGTGGAAATAAGCACATCCCTAAACAATGCGTTAGGAAAAAAAAATCACAGTGTTGAATTTTCTGCATTTTGCAGTGTTCTGGTGCCAAATCACAGCAGAAACTTTTTACACACAGATGAGCTCTTGGATATTTAACTTCCACATCATGGGCAGATGGGAAATAGCAACTCTCCCAGCACCCTTATCCAGCTGCAGAAATCAGAGCAAGCTCCCAGGAACACACTGGTCACCTGGCTGCTGTGTCCACTGGGGGCTGGACTTGATGATCTCTTGAGGTCCCTTCCAACACTTGCAGTTCTGTGATTCAGATCAGTGCTGTGAGCACAGCAGCAGTCACGGTGCTACGATCACTTGGTCTGCTCCTACAGTCATGCTTTGCCTTGGCAGTGGATTATCATGTGGCATCTCTCTGAAAAAATCAATGGTTTTTCAATATAAGCCACCTCTTGGCAGCTGGAAACGGCCACGAGGAGCTGCTGCGTGATTTGCTGCATAAGCTGTGCAATAAAACCAAAGCTGGCACTTGTAATTTGTTTAAAAGTGATCATAAACAATAAATCCTGTCAAAGCGCTGTGGACGCTGGTAATCTAACTGCAATCAAGGCTCTTCTTTAGCATTCACTACAAAAGGAATCATTTGACACCAGGCAAGTTTTTTCAAGAAGTGGAAACTCTGTGGAAATTCTGAGGCTTGGCCCCAACCCCCTGAGCTCCTAAGGGCCTTCCTACTGAAACACAGTGACACTGCCTCGCCATAGGGAGCCTCCCAGGGTTGAGGGATCCTCGGGCAACTGAGAAACTCGTTAACAAGTCACACGTGACAGGGGATGGGAATCGGGTCAAACAAGAAAGCATTATTTTAGCAACGTTAATTCTACCTCTTTTGCTGCATTTACCCCCCTGTGCTACCAACAATGCTGTCGATACAAGTCACAGAACGTGCAGCTGTGTGCCTCATCCACAAGACGTAACTATTCCACAGAATCATACGTGTTCTTGGCTGGAAAAGAGCTTAAGATCATCAAGTCCAACCCATCCCCACCACAACAAACACTATATGCTGTCAAATGAGCAAAGACTGAGTGTGAAAAACCCCCGTCTTAGAAGCCAATGGACTGGAAAGCTCTAAAAAAAGGAAGTGGAGAATGATGATGACATGGCACATGGCCACCTCCCACCCCAACGGGCATCGCTGGACCGGAGCAGCAGCTCGTGCTGATCCTGCACCCTGCTCCAGGACCTGCAGCATCCTCAGCCTCTGCCCTCTGATGACACATCCAGATAACACAACCCCTTTTTAACCAGAAATCCAGCCCACCCACAGCAGTTTGCCCATCACTGGCAAGCTCAGAACGCGCTCAGTTCTGCCACCGCCACCTGCTCCCTGCTAACGCCCAGAAGCACCACGGGTTCAAAACCTCCAGGAGGAAAAAGAGACAAAGCAGCTAATGGAGAGATGAAGTCTGGGTTATGTGCCAGCGCAGTCTCTTTCAGAAAAAGTACATCAGGCATCGCTACTCAGTTATTACAATAATTGCACAGCGAAGGCCATTTGAGGCATTGTGGAAATGCAGCGCTGGAGCTCAGGCAGGTCCCCCCAGGAGGTCCTGCAGTGTGCTGTTCCTGCTGGGCGGGCTGCAGAGGGGCCCCAGCTGCAACCCAACATGCCAGCAAGTGAGGAACCTCCTGAGGATGCTGGCATAGGTACTCCCAAAACCATACAGCCATGGAATGGTTGGGTTGGAAGGGACCCCAAAGTGCCCCCAGTCCCACCCCTGCCGTGAGCTGGCTGCCCCCCATCAGCTCAGGTTGCCCAGGGCCCCATCCATGGCCTCAGGTGCCTCCAGGAAATCACAGAATCACAGAACCACTCAGGTTGGAGAAGACCTGCAGCAAGGGATGCAACTCCAGCACCAGACACACCATGCTCCATCTCTCCTCCCTCCCAGCTAAATTACACCGCAAATCAAGAGGCCACGTGGGTGTTTATAAATGCAAAGAACATAATGCTTGCTAAGTTTTAACTATCACCAAAGGGCTCTGCTCTCAGTCAAGCGTGAAGGCCCATTTCGGCAGGGCTGCAAATACATGTGTGCCGAGCAGGAAGCTTGCCTTGCCTGCTTTGATCTGTTTCTTCCTCCAGGTCTGAAGGTGAAAACACAGTTAACGATACTTAAACTACAGCGAAGAATCGCCTAGCACTGAGACGCGCCCCTTTGGGAGCATCTAAAAATATGAGTAAATAGCTCACAACAACATTAAAATATTCAGCAGCATGCAGAACGTGACCTCAGCCCCAGTCTGAGGCGCTGACTTTGTTCATGATGTTCCCTGAACCCTATGAATTAAATCGTCGCCGTCTTTTTAATCAAGTCGCCCTCGCAAATATGAAACCGCGGTGAGATCCACGTTGCTCCCATAGGGCACAGAGCCACTGTAGAGCTGCAGCACACTCAGCACCGTGCTACTGTGACAGGCTGCAGCCCAGGAGATGGGATACGTGCTGGGAAACCACGTAAAACATCCTCGTGGCTTCCATATGCCGGCTTGGCACGCTGCGTACGGCCCAGCACAGCCAATACAGGGCGCACGTTGAAACCCAGAGCTGCGCTGCTACCCGAGGAACGAGGTTCAGCTAAAAATCTTCAGTTAGATTTATGTTTTATATCATTTCTGCAATGGGGCAGGACAGCCCCCAGCACCCCGAGCGGTGAGGAAGGACAAGCGCCGCAGACCGAGCACCCCGAGAGCAGAGACGGCACGAAGTCAGTCATGAATACAACACAAAGCAACAAGAAACAGGCTCAGCAGACAATTCTTCGTCGTAATGAAGATTAATATTTTTAATTTCATTTTACCTGCTCGCCTTCCTCCCCTCCTCCCTTGTTCCCAAGGACCCTTCTTCCTTCCCGCAGCCCCCAGTGTGAGCACAGCCCAAAACTTTACTCAGGAGCCCAGCTGGGACGAGCTCAGACCGCACTTACTTAAGAAGCATGAAATGCACCTCGCCTTACTTGTCCCACTCGTCTCATTTTTCCCCCTAGAACAAAACAAATTCCAGATGTCAGCCATGTATTTTCCCACCGAGCTCTCTACCTACAACAGAAAACGAGACGCATTCACAGAGCCTATCTCTGAATGTTTTATGCAACACCATCAGTGGTCGGAGGCAGGTCCTTATTAACAAGCTGCCACACAGTCCGCTCCTACGGGTACCTCCCAGCACAGACCTTCCCACTGCTTCAGGAAGAAAGCAGTTTTCTTAATTTCCTTTAAGTCGTTTGGATAAATCTTGACACTTCGTTTGACACTTTGCCAGCGGTGCCAGGATATGGCACCCATCTCATCCCATAGCCTCACGGGGTGGGAAGGACAGCATGGGTATGCGTGGCTTTAGAGGCTCCGTGGCACATACAATAAGAAACATCAGGCACAGCAAAATAAAAATTGCCGGGTCCTACGTTCCACAACAGCCACTATTACCATTAACCAAAATTTGAGATACTGATAATTGGGAAATCAACCTCTTCTTAAATGATTTCAAGAGTGAGCCAACAAACCATGATTTCAGCTCGCAGACCCTGGCTATGGCTAAACACAAAAGCATCACTCAGATGCTGCAGAGCACGGGCAGCCAGGAGCTTGTCCACAGTGTTTAATGCACTGTGATACCCTATCACTTTATTCTGTATTTATTAGACTATAATACCCTATCATGCAGCAATCTGGCCCAGTATCAGGCAACAAAAGCAACCTCAAGGAGCAGAAACTCATCCTAGTGCCTGTACGTCAGCAACAGCCTTGGGAGGGGCTGTAAAATACTGTCACTTTGGTCATTTCAGTCTGAAATAAAACATCCGTGAAACCTTGAAGAAGTTTAAAAACAACTACATGAGTGATTATGCAAATGTTAAAGAGAATGAGAAGACTTTGCATACAGGGGATGATCACTTCTTGTCCTCTTGGCAACGCAAGGGGATCTTTAACAACCAACACCGTTTCCAGTCTTGCTCCTCGCTCCTTGCTTTGCGAAATCTATTTGCTGGCTTGCTGCCTCGGAGCTCATTCACTGCTGCAGAAGCAGAGAGCAACTGATGAACATTCCACCCTTCGTGGCCAAGGAGACAACAGCACGTCTCCGTCAGCGACTGCAAATGCCGAAGCTTTCTAAGATGAGAAATCACCCAAAGGACGATCAGGGCCCCATGCAGCCTGTCTGGGCTTCATGGGAACTAGCAGGGTGGGGAGTGAATGAGTGGCAGGCAGGAGATGGGGCTAACTCCCACCCGTGGAAACACTGCGCAAATAATCACACCACGCTCATCAGCCAGAAGATAGGAAGGTTGCAAGCAAGGGCAAAATTGGATTTGTCAGAGCAAATCAGGTCAAATCAACTTAATTTCCTTCTAAGGAAGAGGAATGGGGCTGCTGAATAGGACAGAACTGGAGAGCCCTGCAAGATTAAAATTGTAAATAATATTTTATAATGGTATTAACATACGAGAAAAAATGGGAAAGATGCAGATTGTGAGCAAATGGCAAAAAGGTACAATAAATACCCGGAAGTAGGAATGTATTTGCTGCACCAACTAAAAAGAGAAGAATTTCCAGGGCGATGTGTCCCTGGCATTGCTGCCCCGAGCTGTGGGTGCCCCATCCCTGGAGGAGCCCCAGGCCGTGGATGGGCCCTGGGCAGCCTGAGTTTGGGGGCAGCCAGCCCACAGCAGGGGTGGGGCTGGGGGCTGTGGGCTCCCTTCCAATCCAATCATGCTGTTGTTCTATGACCTTTAAGGTCCCTTCCAACCCAACCATGCCATGGTTCTACAATCTTTGAGGTCCCTTCCAACCCAACCTTTCTACAGTTCTATGAAATCAAGGCCTCTTCCAACCCAACCATTCTATGGTTCTATGACTCCATGACCCTACAAGTCTATGATTTATGGCAGAGATCACGTGTAAGCACTCCAAGTTTCAGAATGCTGGCACATGCTGCTCCCACACTTGTGCTCACCCCTCCAAGAGTTACTTAGGACAGGCCCTGGGCTGGATGTGGATGCTGAGGGATGGGCCCATTTACACACACACACAGCACAAGCAGGCACACTGAAGGAGAATGCACTCGGTTTGATGCGGCTCAAACAAGTATCCTTACAAAGACACGACTTTTGATGAATCACTGCTTGCTTAGATTATATATGGTGAAAGCAAAGCTTCTGCAGAGCTCCAGATTAGAACTACTATCGTTTGTCTCTTCTGTATCTCAGAAGACATCTAAGGAGGAAAGGGGAAGAGCCACGAAGGCTTCAGGCAGTGAAGCTCAGAGCTTTGGGGGGCTGTGCTGTGAGCAGGAGGCACACAACACCATCAGGTTATGTAGGGGGACACCTACCAGCACTGCCCTCCTTACAAATTGCACAGAAACCCGTTCACTTTTGCTACATCTCCACCGAAACTTAGATCTTCTCATTACCATTAAAAAAAAACCAACACTGAATGTTTATAAATCCTAATTAATTCATTATTTCTCCACAGCAGAAGTTACCCGAGGGAAAAAAGGGGCCTCATTGCCGTGGCGTTATTTTCCTTCCTTTCACCACTTCTGTGTACCCATCTCAAGCAGAGATTTCCTCAGAGATTCACATCTCTAGATAAAAGAAAGGGAAGGCTCTGGACTAGGACAAGGCAGGTTCTCACCATATGCATCCACCTTCCATTCCTGGTTGGTGCTGGTGAAACCCACAAGCCCGGGCTGACACAACAAGGGGCTCCAGCCAAGGGATGGCCATTTGGGGCAATGCCTACACATCGACACAGATCCCTTCGTTCTCCCTTTTTGACCCAGCTCCTGCCTTTGGCTGCACCAAGAACCGCTGCAGAGGAGCTAGGACTGCTCAGCACATCCACTGTGACAAACGTCTTTGCTTCACCGCCAGCAAACACTGTGCTTTCCTCCAGCAGCTCCTACGTGACGCCAGCACTGGAAAAAGATGCGCTGAACTGCCCCGACCACCGTGACACTCAAGTGTCCGTTGTATCCCGGCACTGGGTTGGGGTTGTCCACAGCCCCCGAGCAGTTTCATCCCTCCTGCCCTCTGCCCCCATGCCCCCAAACCAACACAAGATATGAACGGCAAGACAAAAGGTAAACACAGAACAAATACATTTTTTACTCCACCTCCAACTTCGCTCAACCCAAGCGGTGGTTTCTTTACAGTGAAGCGACCTTGAGAGTCATGCATGGGAAGAACATTTAAGTAGCTCTAGAAATTACCCACATCACGCCGCGTTCAGCTTTGTGCTGCGGCTCCGGGTTCCCTCGAGTCGCTCCAGTTCTGCAATCATGCACAAGTGGCTGCTCCTGAGATAAACCCTTCCACGGAGACCACATCTCCATAACTCGCGCTATTCGTGCTTTTAAAAGTTAAAAACAGTGGCATGTGCCTATGATTCCATCCTCTGCCCATTCAATTAAAGCACCTGGCAGGCCGTCTGATTTCTCCCATCAGAAAATGGGGTTAAAAGGTTTTCAAAATAACATTGCATGAGTTCCTGCCAGGTTCCCACCTGTTTCAGGCTCATACTACCAGCTCCTCATCCAGCAACGGCAGCATTTCAGAGGGCTCCGTGCTCCCAGAAGCAGATCAAGGACCACAGGGTGCCCGGCCCCTCCGGCTCCGTGCGCAGTCGGGCTGTCCCAGCGCTGACAGCGGGGCCGGGATGCTCCATCACAACAGCGTGGAACCGGGACAATAGGCTGCGAAAATAAACGCCCCGAGCGCTCTGCCAAATTACATGCTATCATAATAATGGAGGGGTTGGAGATATATCAAAAATAATCCAAAATGATTAGCAATTACCCTCATGAATCATAACCGTCTCTGAATGCTTGAAAAGCCATTTGAGCACTTCAGCTGCGAGGCTCCTCCGTCGTAGCCAACGCTCCAAAGACCCGAAATAAACAGAGCCTGGAGCCCATCCCGAGCACCCCAGGGCGTTTCCATGCAGCCCCCAGGGCTCAGCCATGGGGTGAGCCCAGAAGGAGCCCGGCCCCACAGCCCCCTCCTCCTCCACCACAGCAACATCGCATTGCTCAGGAACCTCCAAAATGCACCATGTGCTGGTATCTAAACAACCCGAAGCTGTAATTAAGGAGGGTATGGAAAGCGTAAAGAAATGTTTATATTCCCAGAAATTAAAATGTCAGCGACTAGGCAGTGAAATAATTTAATCAAGTTGGGAGGCATCCATGAGAAATCACTTTTACATGATTTAATGAGAGAAGGCTTCGGAAATGGTGATTTTAATCAGCCAAGCGGGACTCGCGAGCAAGAACCGCCCGCTTAGGGAACGCAGCTCACTTCTCCCAGGGATGGCTCTGTCCCCGCAGACACTCAGAGCAAAATTTACTGCACATATTTACCGCTTCCCCACGCCCTGGGTGACGCCAAGACCCTGGGAAGGCTGAAGCAGAAACCAAAGCCGAAGGAAAACATCAACAGAGCCTTGCTCCGTGTACTTCAAAACCGTGATCTGCAGGAGAGCCAAATGCCGGAGCCTCTCAAAGCACACACAGAGTCATGAGCGGGGCCATGGGGCGCTGCGGGGACACTGGGGCTCACTCTTCTCCTTCATTCGTGCTCACTTTGCCTCGCTCTGCTTCAGACCAAAGGCAGCTCCTGCCACGTCAGTGCAGACGGGAGCAGCGCTAGGAGCACAACGGGAAATCGATGTTTTTGTTCTTCGCTCTGATTCGCTGGCTGCCCAGCTCTCGGCTTCGGCACCAGCAGATCGCCGAAGATGCAGGGCCCTGTTCACCACAAGGGATGCCGTGGGTCTGAGCACAGCTCTGCCGCACTTGATGGGCACGCACAGAAAATAATTCACTTGGAAAACAAAGCAGGAGCGTGGGCAGAAAGCACTGGATCTCCCCTTAAACTCCGGGAGCTGAAGAGGTGATGAATACCAAAGCCTCTTCTGTTAAGTATGCTACAAATTACCGGTAGCAAACATTCACCCAGCACGACCGTGGCGAGGTCTGCTCGGCTGCAGCACGCTGCAAAGAGCCACAGCTCTGTGCTGCATCTCTATGGCTGCAACGAACAACTCACCTCCGTGATGCTCTTCCACTCAATGTTACCAAGACATAATACTGCAAATTCAGAACACTGTCCGTATTGGGCGGCTGCTGAATGGCTACGCCACTGCAAGAGCCCCCGACCTGGCTCTTCCAGCCAGCAGACACAGCCCAGAAGCCAAATAATGCATCTGACAGCGGAGCAAAGTCTCCCCTAGAACTGCTGCCCTGCTCGGAGCAGGTTTCACCATGTGGGAACGCAGGCGTCCGAGGGAACCTGGCGGCTTCTGCAGCGAGGTATCAGAGCTGAGGCCCAGCCCTAAGGCACGAGGTGGTTGGCAGCAGCGCTGCCAGCAGCAGAGCCCTGCAGTGCACTGTGCTGGGAAGGGCACTGCCATTGGCCATCTGATGCCCAGCCAGCTGCCAGCACTGCAAAATGACACACACTCACCCGTTCTCACGGCACTCTGGTGTCAAAACGCAGTCTGCCGGGTTTTAAAACCCAGTGCAATTTCATACTGTTTAACAATGAACGCTGTGGAATGAGGGTGATGGTTTCCCCGCAGGAGCTGATGGAAGGGTGAGGAGTGACTGCTGCTTCTCGTGGCTGCGAGGTGGGCAGCCCTGCACGGAGCTCAGCACCTCCAGATCCTGGGACGTGGGGGGAAACCAGTCTCCCCACCACGAAAGCCAGCCCCGCTTCCAGCAGAGCGAGGAATGTTCTCCAACCAAGCACCGCGCAACGGGCACCGAGACGATGAATTCACGATCTGAACCGATGGCAAAAAGAACCAGCTCCCCACTTCTATCGTTCTCCGAGGCAAACCGAAAAGCAGTCAACATTTGTACACGGAACCAAAAATAGCAGCCCGGCTTCTGAGCAACTGCGAGTTATTTCTGGGCCCTCCGCTCCACCGCTCTTTGCGCACCAGCGGAAGGCATTTCAAACCTCTGCCGTGCTCCTGACACCTCCAGACCGCCCCGCAGGGCCTTCCTCCTCTGCTCACAATATTCAAGATTCTTGAAAACCCTTTCATCCCGTGTTTCATCGAGACAGAACTTACTGCGCTCTATTTTACCCAATAATCATCTCAGCTCACAAAACTAGGTCACAACATTTGCAAGCGTACACGGGTTAGGCTTTATAAATCCGGAGAACACCTCTTGTTTTTTCTTGTTCTGCCTATGCCTACGTCGAGAATATTTACAAAAATAAGAAATCTATGAAGTGTACCAACAACACACGGCTTCCTGCTCAAAATCCTAATGGGTTATTTACAACATTCCTTTTCTGCGGGCGGTAGTGCTTTGAAACCATCCTGCTGAACAGCCCTGGAGCCCCCTGGGCGGCGTCAGCCTGGCAGCCCCGACACGAGGCAGCTGAGCAACACGCAGCAGGTTTCTTGAAAAGCAGAAAGGATTCATAGCTGCTGCCAAGGCCTCGCTGGCGCTGAAGGCTGACGTTACCAAAATGCTGCAGCCCGAGCTGCTGGGGGATTGCCACTCATGCGAGGAAAGCAGCGCAGCACGGAAACGCCAGAAAAATGGTTCAGATATTCTGACTATCTCCACTACTAAGCATCTTTCTGCTGAAGCCAGAGAGCGGAAAGCAAAGCAGGGCACGGCAGCAGCACCCAGCCCTGGCTGGACCACGGCTCCAGCGCCCAGGTGGTGCTGTAGGACACCCAACCATCCTCATGGGGCAATGCTGCAGGCACCCAACCACACCATGGGGTGATGCCACAGGACACCCAACCATACTTGTGGGGCAATGCTGCAGGATCTGACATTTCCTGGATTTTTCCATGTTTTGCCCTCCAGGAAATCCTACCCAGGCACAACCCAGTGTCACTGAGAAAGGCAACAGGGATTTTGCCACCTCACACCGAGCACTGCCTCGGTAACAAACACATTTCCAAAAAAATCAGTCGAATGCTTCCACTTCGAATGTAATAAATACATTTCAAAAGAAAAAAAAAAAAAATCTCCGAATCATTTTTACTTTCTATGAAAATAAGGCTTTGGCCTTCATTCGCATTCCCACGTGAACCATGCATGGCCTTCAGCAGGCAGCCTGAGCTGGGGTGACATCTGCGCGGTGGAGCACCTGCTCCGCGACTCACCCGTGGTTTCCACGATGCCCTCCAGGATGACGACGATCTCGAACTGCTCGGTCTGCATGCTGCGCTGGGACAGGTCGTAGAAGGGGCTCTTGGCATCGATGACGTGGCAGATGGTGAGCGGCGAGACGAGGAAGAGCTGGTCGGCGCCCGTGCTGAAGCCCACGTCCAGCTCCAGCTGGTCCAGCGGCAGGAACTCGCCCTCGGGCGTCTGGCGGGACTGGGGGGAGCAGAGAGAGGGGGGTCAGGGTGGGCAGAAGGCCCCAGGCCCCAAATCATGGCATGGGCTCACATACCCTGCAGCCACCCACAGACCACGCCGAGAGCTGTAACGAGCACAGCCCTAACGAGGGCTCCCTCCCGCTTCACTCCTCTTTATTTCTCCTGGCGGCGCTGCGAATAGGCAGGAACAGAACACTGCACCCCTTCCCGATCATTATTTTTATTACACCGTTTGCCATTAGTCTCTATTTGGGTTTAAAAAAGCCTTTATGAATCTGCGTTTGCCATTAGTAGAGCCCCGAAAAACCGTTCCATCGCTGCCTGAAACGCATTTCCATCATTGCCCATGGCGTGAGGTGCTGTCAGCCCACAGTGGGCCCCACGGAGCCCCACGGCCGGGTGGGAGCTGCAGCGAGAGTGCAGGAAAAGGGAGAGAGCGGAACAGAAAGGGATTACGCGCCTCGCTGGGATTTGGTTTCTATTTTTAACGTGTTCACGGAACGTGGTTGGGTCGGAAGATGTAATCCCAGCGAAACAATGATGCCTTCCAGCGCCCCGGAGCGGCCCAAAACATGGGAACCCGAGGAGATGGAGGCTGAGGTGCTGATTGCAAAGAGATGTTGCCATACCACGGGCATCGTCACAGAGAGAGGAGAGAGAAAAAGGGGTGTTAAACAGAATGCGGTACTTTAAGGACACCGGAAAAGGAAATGCATCCAATTTAAGGCGCTGAAGGAGGAAGAAGATGATGGGGAAAAGGTTAAAAACAGGCAAACTGCTGTGCCCCAGGGCTGTGCCCCACTGCAGCTCCTCTGGGGCCCCAGGAAACCCATCCCAGGCACCGCCACAGCTGCACCTGAGCGCCAGGCAGGATTCAGCCCAGGGCAGAGCCACCCCCATCGTGGACCACTTTGCTGTTCTGGTCAATACACTCACGGAAAGAAATGACCCTGGGGGACTGTTCTGACCCAGTAACACACGGGGACCAAAGCGCAGCGCTGCCAGCATTCCTCCAAGCTCCTCACCACCTCAGAGATCCATTCTGCAAAAGGAGCACTGCCAAGAGCGAGGCTGTCAGCTTTAGCATTTGCCATTACGGTTTGCTTTATTCCCTACGCCGTCTTCTTACCAGGGAGGAAAAAAAAACCACAACACCAAAGCATTTCTCAGGCGTTCCGAGCGTCCGCAACATTTGCCAGCAGAAGAAGGCTGAGAGCAGCAGCAGGGCAGCAGCAGGGCAGCAGCAGGGCAGCAGCAGGCGGGCACCGCTCCGCACTGCTCTCTGCTGAGCGCACACTGCGGTGCCCACGGACAGGACTCCCAGACGAGCACTTTCACAGCACAGTTTCTGTCCCCGGGCAACAAGCGCTGCTTTGTCTGAATAGCCACTACGGCACAGTTTGCTTTAGAAGAAAAAGAAAGGCACAAAGAAACAGAGGACAGTACAAAGCCTTCGGCCATCGCGTTCTTCCAGCGCTATCACGGAGCAGGACTTCCTTGGAGGCAGCTTCAAAGTTGCGCAGATTGCACGGAGCCGCACCAAGTGGTGAGCTCCAGCTTTTAAAATTCCACTGGAATTGTTCCATTCGGACGCAAACGGGGCTGGTTTTTACATCTGTGACAGAAAGGACCCGCTCAGCCTCTCTGAAGCCATCACTGACCCCACTCATCCCATGCGCAGGGTGCAGGGATCACCGTGGTGTGCTTCAAGGGCCGGGGCTGCTCGGGGGCTCAGCGCACACGGTGCTACCACCCAACTTCTGGCGTGAGCCAGCAGCCAGGGTTTGCTCATTTCAGCACAACAGAGCCACAGCCTGAGCTGACTGCTCAGAAGGGACGGGCCAGGGATGGGTGCGTGCAGTCAGAGCATCCTCGGCACCGTCCCAGCCCCGAACCCTGCGGCTGCAGGAGGAAGAAGACAGGAGGAGCCCTGCAGGTGCCTTCTGCTTCCCCCACGGCTCGTGGCAAACCTGCAGGCGGGTGCGAGCTCTGCCTCACACCGGGCACGGATCGCTCCGTTATTTAGGATGCAGCGGGGGCCCTGCAGACCTTGGTGCAAGCAGAGGCAGTGCTGCCCACAGAATCCCATCGGCAGTACCCACTGGGGTGAAAACAGCGCACCTTCAGAAGCCTCCAAGCAAAAGGCAGCTGCACATTGCCAAGGCCGGGTGCAGCAGATGGAACATGAGCATCCCTTGCAGGCAGAGGGGGCTGCCTCAGAGCGGGGCCCCCAGAGCACCCAGCAGCACGTCCCCCACGGCAGGGAAGCCTGCAGGATGCTCCGTGTGCATCAAACATCACCCGAGCCATCCCCTTCCACCCACTGCACACTTATTTCGCCTCACCTACATAAAAAACCAGGATCATGACTCTCAAATAGATATTCCCTTTTCCTTGATAACGCTTCAAACACACTTATTTTTTGCTAAGATGTGCAGGGCCGTTAGCACGGCTTTTGCACATCTAAGCCTGACATTCTGCTTTCTGTGAAGTTCGTGCACCACAGAAATGAAGTTCTCTCTAGCTGGAGCCTTCAGGAGCACAGAAATGCGCCAGAAAAGCAAAAAGGTCCCTTTGAAAACACGCACCAAGCAATTCCAGCTAAAAAGCAGTTACCTCTCAGAGAAAGAATCTAGTTTCTGATAGGTATTTACATGTGAAACAGCGCGGAATGTAAACATTATTCTACAGGGATGATGTCTTAGGAAGAAATCCTTTACTCAGAGGCAGTGAGGCCCTGGCACTGCCCCGAGCTGTGGTGCCCCATCCCTGGAGGAGCCCCAGGCCGTGGATGGGCCCTGGGCAGCCTGAGCTGGGGGGCAGCCAGCCCACGGCAGGGGTGGGGCTGGGGGCTGTGAGGTCCCTTCCAACCCAACCGTGCCATGGTCCTATGATCTTTGAGGTCCCTTCCAACCCAACCCATTCTACGGCTCTGTGATCTGACCCCATGGCAGTGACTTACCTTGAGCAGCTTGCAGCGGATCTGCGCTGAGACCATATGGCTGTTGCGGAGGTTGCCCACGCGGAACATGAGGGTGAGCTTGCCGTCCCGCATGGAGATGGCCGCGTGCTCGCTGAACATCAGGGTCTCAGCCCTCTTCTTGGGCTGGGACATCTTGATGAACATGCAGCCGATGAGGAAGGCGTCCACAATGGAGCCCAGGATGGACTGGAAGAGGAAGAGAATGATGCCCTCGGGGCATTTGTCCGTGATGTAGCGGTAGCCGTAGCCGATGGTGGCCTCGGTCTCGATGAAGAAGAGGAAGGCGGAGGGGAAGTTGTAGACGTTGGCCACGCAGGGGGTGTAGCTGTCGTCGTGCGCCTTGTTCAGGTCGCCCCGCATGTAGGCGATCACCCACCACATGGAGGCCATGAAGAGCCAGGCCACGGTGTAGGTGAGCACGAAGATGAAGAGGTTCCAGCGCCACTTGAGGTCCACCAGCGTGGTGAACAGGTCGGACAGGTACCGGCTGGTCTCGCCGCCCAGGTTGCCGTGCTGCACGTTGCACCGCCCGTTCTTATCCACGAAGCGCTGCCGCTTCCCCCGCGGGGCCGCCCGGGGCGGAGGCAGCCCCCCGCCGCTGGCCGAGGTGCTCACCACCTGGTACTCATCGCCCAGCTTCCTCCGCAGCGCCGACATGCTCCGCTCCGCTCCGCGCAGCCCCGCGCGGCGCCCGCCCGGCCCCGCACCGCGCACCGCACCGCGCCCTGGCGCCGCCGCTCTGCGGGCGCGGACGCACCGCTCTGCACCGCTCTGCACCGCTCTGCACGGCCGCCACCCACGCGGAGCCGCCGGCAGAGGCGGCGCGGGGCGGCCCCGGGCAGTGCGGGAACCGCCCCTCCGCGCACCGCCCCGCGCACCGCCCCTCCGCGCATCCTCCCCGCCTCCTCCTCCGCAGCGCCCCGCGGAGCCCCAGGAGGGACGGGACGGGACGGGACGGGACGGGGCAGGGGGCGCGCGGCTCCTTCGCGTTTTGTTTGCTTGCGGTCCGCGCATCCAACGATGATGCGAAAGGGAGAGGGTTGGCCGCGCTCCGGGACGGGATGGAAATCGCGGAGGGCACCAAAACGCCTTCCCCTCCCCTTTCCGTTCCCCTCCCCTTCCCCATGCTAATGCCTAACAGCTCTCTGGAGAAGAACCTTCTCCCAGTACCCAGCCGGCACAAGGTGAGGCCGTCACCTCTCGTCCTATCCCTGGTTACATCACTAACCCCGACGCTGTGGTTGCAGGAGCCACATCAGTGCAAAGGAAGCTATTTCCTTCTCATCGCTGAAATTCAGTTTACCCAGTTCTTACTGCTCCCAGACAGGCGAGCAGACTGAGAACGTCTGTTTCCTGCCACACGTGGTGAGGTAAGGAAACAAGGCGAGTGAGGAAGAGAATGACAGATGCTCAGCCATGTCCTTCAGCCCACGAGTGCTGCCGCTGACAAGCAGGCTGCCCCAGGATGCCCGGCCCCGCTCGGTGCTGCTGGGAGCTCCGCAGAGCCCACCAATGCCCGCGGAACCAAGGCACTGCGGAACTGCCTCAGCTCTCATCCCCTCTACGCCCCACGGTGCCATACCCGGCTTCCCAACTGAACCCAGATCCCAGCTGTGCCGTTAGGAAAAGCCCAGAACCTTCTTCCCATCCAAACGAGGAGCGGGTTATTTCTCAGCGACGAGGTGTGCTGCTGATACAAACAGCCGCGCTGCCAGCAGAAGGAAACACTCATTGGGATGCAAAGCCACTCAGGAAACCCATGTGGGGGTTTCCAATTCAAATTCAAATCGAGTTCCTAAATGTTCTTAGGTTGCAGAACAGAAAATTCCACCGTGAATCATCACATTGGTTCATAAGCAAATACACGCTCACATCAGGGGAAAAAGGCAGCTCAGGAAGTGCAAGGCTGAGAGAGAAGTCCCCAAGTTCCAAGCAGCTCTACCACTTCCCTTCTCTTACATCTCCCCCAGCTTATGTGCCCCATCATTTACGTTTCTGCCCCTTCCTTTTATTCCTTTGCTCTCCCATGACTTCATGTTTTAGGCACCGAGGTGAGGAGCTGTGCCTGCACATCACAGCTTTGGCTCATCAGCGCCGAGCTGTACGGACCCAGCAGGCAAACCCCGCGCTCTGCTCCACAGGTGCAGCTCTGCTTCTGTCTGCATTTGTTCCTTGTCTGCTTACAGGGCCAGACGGATTCTTTCCGTTCACAACTTGAACTCACACCTGTTGGGAGCAGAAGCGCCCGCACAAGAGCCCCCAGGGAGCAACATGGGACTGCTCCGGGGACACGAGAGCACCGCCAGCTCCGCTTCGCCTCCCTCCACATCCAAGTGACGGTGGCACCAGCTGCATTTCTGGCAGCCCTTTTGGTTTCAGCACTGCTATCCCTCCTGTAGAAGGCGCGAGCTGCTGAGAAGCTGCAGCTGGTGTCTCCTCCAGGAGGCAGGGCTGGGCCAAGGGACGCGCAGCCGGGCAGCCCCCAGCTCCAGGGCTGGCCAGGATGGAGGAGACATCGGGGTCGTTCCTTTTCCAGGCAGCACCGAACCCAGAGGCACCGCAGAAAAATGAGGGCAAAGCCAGAATTTAAAAGGCCTCGCTGAACCCAAATGATAACGTGGAATGGAAGAAATGCAGTGCAGTGATACGAAGGGCACGACCCATAGCACACGCAAGTCCAGCTCGCAAAAACGTACGGGGAGAGGCGGCCAATTACAGAAGTGCAGCGGTGTGCTCCGAAAACGAAATCAATCTTCATTGCAGATAAATAGTTAAAGCAGAAATGCAGCAAACATCTTCTACAGACAATAAATGGCTGTTAGCTGAGACAGGCATTCAAATGATCTTTAAATTTCCCATCGGTGCTATTAGCAAACTCGCATTTTCCAATAAAATGAGCGTAAACGACGGCCATAAATCACCGCTGCCGTGGAGAACCACAGTGGGCTGGGGAGCACCGTGCAGGGAGCGGGGGGGGGGGAGCAGCCCCACCTGGAGCCAGCACAGCACCCAGCTGTGGGCACGGCACCCACCCCCATCCCACGGCCAGGGCTGGGCCAGCACCCAGGGTGGGCGCTGCAGCTCTGGGAACTGCTCCCAGTTCCCCACCGGCCAGACCGGTGTCCCTGCCTCTGGCACAGAGTCACAGGGTCATTATGGCTGGAAAACCCCCCCAGCCCACAGCACAGAGGACCGAGCACATTTGGTTTGGTCTGTATGTATCTGTGTCCTCCACTTGCCCACTTCACACCAGTGCTGCACCAGTGGCTCATTTGCTGTTCGCCACGCACCCGCTCCAGCTGCAGGCACTCAGCTCCTGCCGTGCCCTCCCATGGGCAGCACTGCTCCCAAAGTCTGCAGGGCACAGCGCTGACATTTGATGGAAGAAAAAGATTCAGAGGAGCTACAAAAACAGAAAGAAGCGTCTCCGTTTGCAGCGCTCCGGCTTCCCTTAGAAATGTATTTTCAAAGCTACAGTGCCAGAAAGCGGACCTGGGGTCACTCGTAGGCTTTTATGAGCTTCTTATTTGATGCCTCCAACCATTAATTCTTCCCTAAATAAACTCACACCTCGCAGAAATGTGCAGTTAGTGCTGCAGAACGTGGGCAGCTAAAAATACACTCAATTATCTCTGCTGGAAATGTCAGCACAGACAGGTCTCCAAACGACTCCTTCCCCGTCACGTCTTAAATAACGCAGCAGAGAAGAAAGTTGGATCTGCTCCTGGCACCTGGGAGAGCAGCGTGCGAGGCTGGTCGTGGCCGGGCTTCTTGGAAGGGTTTGAAGGAAGGAGAAAAAAGATAACAAACAGAGAGAAGCGTGTCTTTGTGCAGGGCTTCCTGCTGGCTTCGGGTGCCAGGCGCTTTGCAGCCCTCCTGACCCCGAGGAGCTCACCGTGCAACCCCACGCTGGGACAGCGCTCCTACACCCATGGGCAGCACTGAGCCTTGCACATCAGCTCTCTATTAGTTGCAAACCAACGCTGCAGGTCTTCTCCAGGCTCAATGGACACTCGATGCGCTCACGTGCGAGGCCTGGCGCAGGAGCAGCACGTCTGGGCCAGGATCTGCTTTCCCTGCAGAGCTGCACCCATGGCAAGGGGGGGCTCGGCCCACCTGCAAAACAGCCACGCTGAGATGGGCAGCCTCAGAGAAACGGAGGAAGAGACCGGGACAGATGGAGCCGGAGAGCTCGGGGCAAGCTCAGGATTGCTTGTGAACGCCGTGGGGAATAAAAGGAGAAGAGAATAAAAGGAAAGCTCATTTGCCCCATCTCCAGGCAAAATGTAAGAATAACCTGGGTATGCTGAGACAGCGCTTTTCCAAAGAGATGCTCAGAAGGACGCTACTGACATGAGCCCACCTGCAAGACCAAGGGAGATGTGTTACTGAGGCAGACGTCAGCGTGGAGCACCAGGATGCTCCAAGTGAGCGTTCTGCTGCCGGTTGGCAAAATGGAACCACTGGCAATGGAAGCCATTCCCAGGGACGTCTGCACGCAGTACTCAGCAACCACCTCTCTCTCAATTCGCTCACAGCAAAGCCAGCCACCTGCAGCAGTTACGTTGATAGCCAAGCTGTCTTTGCAAAGAACCGACACTGGGGAGATCCAACAAACGGCCCCAAGCTGTCGGGGTGGGGCAGGAATGAGGGGTGCCCGAGCAGACCAGCAGAGGGGATGAGTCTGGTGTCACTTACTGGCACAGGGTGGAATTTCTGCCTGACGTGCTGGCAACGAGCAGACACGGGCAACTGGAAACCAGCAAGGAGGTGGTGAGTGAGGCCTTACCCTGCACGACATTGACAGGAACAGGCGCGTGGGGAGGGTACCAAAGAGGGCTCTTCGTTTCATGCTCACGTTCCTTTTGGAGCAGACATTTAGTTACAACTCCTCCTTAGCAATTCATGCTGTGGAAGTTCTGAAAATTCAATTTATCAGTAAAATAATGGGCTACTGAAAACGAAACGTGGGAGCAGCCCACATTTCGGTACCCGCCTGCTTTTTTCAAAGCAATCCATCCGTGCTCAGCATGGCTGCCCTCTGAGGGTGCTGAGGCAGCTCTGGTCCTTCGCCCTCCTCAGAGCATTTGCAGAACTGGCAGAGAATCCAGGAGAGATAAACAGCCCGGGTCTATGTGTGTGACATGTGTTGGTGTCATTACATACACTTCAGCTGCCTCCATGCAATTCCTTGCTGACTTTGTCATTAAGGACCATCAGCACTGTGACCTCGTTAAGCCTGGACAAAGACAGCACAGGCACCACAGGCAGCACCCCATGCAGGAGCACAGGGAGACCCACGAAGGATCTACCTTTGGCAGCCCTCATTTTACTTCGTAATAACTTCAACTGCACATTCCCTGACTCGGGACAGAACACAGTCCTCAATCCAAGGAACAGAATCCATTGAACAACCGCAGCCCCGACTCACTCGGGTGACAGACAGCTGTACGGACATCAGGACCACACAGCACTGCCTGAGCCCTTCAGCAGAACAGCAGCCTGTGAAGCGTGGGGCAGTTCACCTCCCCACCCCTCGGGCAGGGTTTCTGCAGCACCAGGCTCAACCATTTCCTACGGCTGCGACGAGAAGGAAGGGCCCTCGTGGCAGGGCTTCTCTTTTCCCTTGGAGAGCAAAACTAGGAGTGAGCACTGCAGCACAAAAGGCAGGCAATGCGTGCTTTGCTCGCTCATTCCGTACTCATAACCTCAGGGCTTTCAAAACGTTCGTAGTTTTGTATGTATGGAATATAAATGCTTCCTTTCTTTCTGCCTTCGCACCTAGCAAATGCCAAAAAAAAAAAAAAAGCTCTGCTACGCTTCAAAACCGTGTGATTTGAAATACATTTTCCTCACATCTCAGATGTATTTGAGAATTGCGCAGCTCCCACTGCAGTTCCTGGGATGTCAGAACCTCAATACATTTCCATTCCTCGCTACTCAGCTTTGATTAAAAGCAAGTCCTGCTATTTCAAGCGCTTGCACACAAGCCAGTTGATCTTAGGAAAAGAAAATGTTCCAGAAGAGGGAATAATGAGCCCTCCATGCACACCTCCTTGCACCCCAAGGAAGGCGATGCTCGCCAGCACCCCGCTTTGTGTCCACCAAAACTCTGCAGGAGCTGTGGGGCCAACTGCCCCCACCCCAGAGCGCTGCCCTCATCCCCCCAGCCCTCCTCCCCCACCTTCCCCAGCTGCCCGCTCACAATGCCACTCACTGCCACCAGAGAGCACAGGAAATGTGCCCCCAGAATCACAGAAGCAGTGAGGTGGCAGAAGACCTCCAGGATCCCCAACCCCACCCCACCCCACCATGCCCACTGGGCAGCCTGTGCCAGCGCCCGACCACTCTTTAGAGAAGAAGTTTCTCCTCATTCCCAACCTGATGCAATCCCTTCAGGGAAAAAAACTGCAACATGACCATTAGAACGTGCTGAAAAGCAGCATCATTCAGGTATCCATACATGCATGTATATACATACATCTATACAGTGTGTAGCTATATCTACACATTTATTATATTAGAGATAAAAAGCTCTATGAAATTCTCGGTTCATCTGCTTTGCAAACGCAGGAGCTCCCTACAGTAAATTCTTCCAAGCCAGTTCTCACAGGCTTCCCATCAATTTTGCTAGAAGATAATTCCATTTGACAAATTTAGAAATGTTAAACACTACAAAGCATTCACCAACCTTAGCACCTCCCCAGCGTGTTTCTTCCCTTCCCTCTCCATTCTTTTCTAACATATCTGGCTGTTTAGTTTAGTGCAAAGCACTGGCTGAAGCACTTCCCTACAAAAAGGGGCTTTCTGGGTTCCCTGGAGACCATTCTGACTTTGTCTTTTTAAGCCTGCCGCTTCCATTAGGTTCATTTTACTCAGTAAACTCTCCTTTAAGGATTTTTCCTTCAGCTTCTCATTGCAACGAAAAGTAACACCCGCATCCCCAGAACTGCCCGGTGACGTCCCAGAGAGCTGCCCCCCAGGGAATGCCAACGCAGACCAGCAGCATGGCTGTTTCTTCTTCCTTTTTTTTTTTTCCTGTGTCGTAGGAAGATATTTCAGAATTGGAAAAGCGGCAAACAAAACAAAGCATGTTCTCACGTGCAGACCATACAGGAAGTTACCTTCCCAGCTTTGGCTAGAAATCACTTATGCAGAGATAAAACACGGGGTTGCAGCTCGCTGATTTCTGAGCATCCTGCTGTGGCACGTCAAGACCCGAAGTTCAGCTCCAATGTAACGCAGAGAGCCACGTGCTGGTTTGTTCTCAATTTCCCTGACCCGGGGAGGTGCAGACAGAGGACAGGAAGGGGTGAGCCACGGGGCACAGCAGTGAGCGGCCCTGGCACGCAGCCCTGCCCCCAGCCCATCCTGCAGAGACCGCACCACCCAGACAGAGCCACGCAGGGAAAGCAGAACCTGGGTTAGTGAGGGCTGAATTCAGGAGCACCAATGTAATCGCTTCCAGGCGTGACTCATTCCCTGTGGCAGATGTCACCTGGCAGACGACGACGAGGGCGTATAATACTCACGGCAGCGGCACAATGAATGGAATCGCTCCGCTCAGATGTCTGGGGCTTGGAGCAGAGGAGTTGTGCTGGCTGCGCAGACTGAACCCACTGCTCACGGATCCCATTGAGCACGGCCTTACTAGTGACTGTGGGAGCAGCAGGCAGGTCTGGGACAGCTCGCCCAGCCTTGGCGTGCCCCCACGGCCACGCTTGGAACTCCCCCCCCCAACGTGGGAACACTGACCTGTGACATCTGGTGCTGGGGTGTGTTTCTTTAAGCAGGTAATGGTCCTTCACCACCCAATTAAAAGGCTCTCCTAACGATGATGAACGCCATCCTTCCGCATGCACTGAAACTGAAATGGCCAAGAGAAAATAAACTTTCAGAGAAACACAGTAAAGCGCGCTCTACAAACTGAATTTAAGTTGTTGAGAACCTTAGGTGCTTGCATCAGAACCACAGGAACAGAAGCTGTGCAGCTGCCAAGAGCCAGCAATGCTCACAGGTTGAGGCCTGGCTGGGTTGCAGCTCGCCCAGACCATTCCTGCCTCCCTGGGACTGTTTGCCTGTGTCCCTTGGTTAACCCTCATTTAACCCTAATTGTTTGATTGCAACGTTTGCAAATCCAGGTTTGCAATGTCAGCTGTACCCCGTGGAATTGGTGCATTCAACTCGCATACATTCAACTCACAGTGATTTTCTTAAGGTCTTGACCCCCAGGAAGTTTTGTCTCCATGTAACTCCTCAATGTACCTCAAAAGAAGAGAGAAAAACACGCACAGTTTGGGTTTTTTTTCCTTCTATTTTTAATGAAAAATGAGATGTCGGCTGTTTCCCTCGCTGTAATTATAGCTCCATTACCAATCCCAACTGTTAACGCTTCTGAGAAATGCAAAAAGAAACATACCTCTGCCTGCACTCATTACTCACAAATAGATTATTTTATGATTCATCTAAATGATTCACAGACCGTAATTAACACGAGCTCTACAGTTAATTGCATCTCTGCAAAATAGTTTAATAATCAGAGTAGTAACTTGACGGGCTGTTTTTAATGGCGTATGTGCGATGGATGTTTTAGACAAACTGCAGCTTATTAGAAGCAAATACACAAATGCATATTTCTCTGCAGACAATCTGGGTCGTTTTAGGCTTAAAAAACACAGAAGCAGTTACGCTCTGATAGGAAAGATTTATATGTTTTTTCTCTCCAGTTGCATGAGCGTCTTTGTCAGTCCCTATGAAATACTGCAGATGAAGGCTACACCGCCTTTCCTGGCCCTTAGCACCATGACTTCATTTTCACAAGGTTAATACCAAAAAGATGTGATTTGGACAAGAATTGAAATTAAAGTAAAACCTGACACAATGTGTTAGTGGCCTCTTAGCACTTGGGATTGCATTTCTCAGCAGCCCCTTCCATGGTGCCAATGCCATGGCCGGCCCCTGCCCCCCCATCTCCCAAGGATTATTGTGCATTTACGTTTACAATCCTTTATTTTTAAAGCAGACTCTCCTCCCTTCCCACCAGAACTTACCACCTCAGGATTCAAGACGTGACTGAAAGAAAGAAATTCCTCCACCTGCCCAAATAAAACGTCGTTATTGGCACCGTGTGTTCAGCATCACCCATTCCTTTATGCTGCATGCAGCTCTGCAACCATCGGCAGTGTTGCCAGGAGGGATGAGCAGCAGCAGCAGCAGCCACAGTTCAGGTCCTTTGGCCATTCTGCACCCTGCCCCAGAGGGAACTGAAGCTGAATTTATAGGAAAGCAGTGCCTTTCCCACTGGCACAGCTGCCTGACAGAGCATTTGAAGAGTGCTTACCCCAGGAAGTGACGTTTTGGGTTTCACGTGCTAGGATCTGGAACATTCAGCCCTAAGAGCCACCCAAGGAGAAGCCAAAGGCAACCACAGCGATTTGCCCGGCGAACCGCGTGCACCTCCACCTCCCATGGCTCTGCCATTTGCAAACCACACGTGTAATAAGGGCCGGGCAAACAGACGGGCTGTAGTGCAAAGCCGACCTCTCAGCACATAGCACCACTGCACCATAAAGACTTAAGTACGTCTAGAAAAAGACAGAGGCACCAGAAGAAAACTAAACCAGTATATTTTAATTCTACAAAAATGTATAAATATTTAAATGTACAGCAAAGAGTACCAGTATGCCGTTTAATAACCGTTACAACATTTAAAGTGTGCAACTCTTTATCCACCATCTACCTTTATAAATTTAATTCAGTTTCATGGTCCTCGCACTCATTCGGGGCGCCGCTAAGCGAGCCCCCAGGCCGCCACATCCCGCGCCGTCTCCCACTTCACCAAACCCACCGCCATCCCAACGCTCCCCAGTAACTGCGTGCCCCAGATGTTTGCGAGGGCCCACTTACCAAGCTGGCCTGAACGTGGAGAAGAGAAATGAACGGGGTTGACAAGTTGACAACCCGCTGGAGCAGCGGTTCTTGATGTGAGTCACCAAGCACTGGAAGAGAAGCGCTGACGCAAAGCCACGTAAGCAGTGAGGACGTTGCTGTGCCCACCCGGCACCACCAGCCCAGGATGGCTCACACTGCAGGGATGGACTGGGGCTGGAGCTGTGGGACCCCAAGATCAGGGCTCACCAGCTCCTTCTGTCTCCCCAGGTTGTTCCACATGGGGTGTGTAAGGAATCTATTTGATACATTAATTAATAGATAGCACAGAACCCAGGGAGCCTGGAGGCTCTGCCCAGCACCCACAGCAGACGTAACCAGAAGGTGTAAAGACAAAGTCAGAACACACAGATCTGCAGCAAAGAACACAGTTCTTCTTCACAACGCTCTTTGCACTGGAGTGCTACAAAGAAATAAATCCTTCTAGTGACTGGGAAATACGTGTGCAGAGAAACTCATCTAGCTCGATGGATCACAACGCCTCACTGCTTCAGGCCCCGGTCATGCCTGGTTTCTCCTGTCTCCTTGGGCTCCCAGCCTTCTGACAGCCCTTTGCTTTATGGCTGGCCCTCGCTTCATCAATGCAATTCTTAAAAACCGCTAGGACTAGAAGATGATAAATAATTATATTCAGTATTTGCAGAGTTCTCTTCATTTTAAACACATTGTGCAAATAGAAGCCAGTCCTCCCAGCGTCCTTCGGAGGTATTTCATAAACGGGGAGGCAAACAGAACGATGCCTATCAGATGTGGACTGGGACTCTGAGTGCTCCCCTTTGTGGGCACACAACCAAAGGAAAGATTTCAAATTATTTGCCAGGGAAACACAGAAATTCAGGAGATGGAGGAAAGACTGGGGTCCAAGCACTCAGAAACTTACATTCATTCACTACATCACAATTTGTCACCCTCAACGTTGTATCAGCATTTAAGGTGCCCCTCACCACTACCACCTCATTCTACATGAGAGGTTTATGTGAAATTCTTCTGGAAGGGCTTGGGGGTTTTCCATATTCTCACAAAGGAGGCAGATCCAGGATCTGACCCCTCATCAAAGAGGTAGGTCTGGGATTCGAGCCAACAGAAATACTGTGACTGAGGCTAAATTCAGTGCTTTTTTCTAAGTCAGAGTGTAATTTCTCAGTCTCAGCCACTCTGAGACTGCACCTCAAGCCTAGCCAATTGCAGACTGCTTGCACCTCTCACCACCTTTAAGCAATGATGCCAGGAGAACCTCTCAGTGCAAACACAGCCACTAAGAGGTGCAGCAGCTGCCACCTCGTGCACTGGGGATGCTCTGTCAGTGACACAGTCACACTGGAGGCAGCCATCAGAGCTGGCACCGCGAGTGCACCCTCCTAATGCTCATGGATGCCATAGGGCCTCCCATAACTTTTACTTCTGCAATGACAAGCAAAAGCCAAGTGTCTGGATATACCATCCACCAGCCTGAGTGGCTGTGCATCTGGAACAGCCCTTGGAAAGGAGATAGAGAAATAATGTAAAAAAAACCAAAGAAAATCTACATGGAGATTGGTGTTTACATTTGTTTGTGATGTTTGCATGCTGTTTCTGTGAAGAAAGATTACAGTCATCTTCTGTTTTGCCAGCTTTTAAGCCATACTGAGTAGTTCTGGGGGTACTTTAAGATGAGACTGGAAGTGCCTGACACCGCTTTGAGCAGGGCTGTTGAATGGGACATCCCAGCTGCTCCGTGACACGGCAGCTCCCACGCATGTGCAACAAACACTTCTCAAATTTAATAGGCCTCTAATTTTCATGTAAGGATATGTATCAAGAAAATAGGAATGGCCTATGAATTTCTAATACCTACATATGAGAACACTAATCCATAATAATGTCAATCTCTGCTGTGATGGCCAATGGAAATGGTACTGACATGGATAGGTCACTTTCCCATACCCAGCCATGGGCTGACACATTAGCTCCTGGGATGCCTCCGACACGACCGCACGTCATCAGCGCTTCTTTAATAACCATGCTAACGAAGCAAAATGATTAAGCCACAGAATTATTAAAAATATAAATAAGCATCTGCCATCTCTATTGGAGCCGGACCCGACCCACAGTTTTACCTGCTGTGATAGGGGCTCCCTGGAGGAACGCTCCCGACTGCGTTTCACACAGGACACAGGGACACAGTGACGCTCAAAAGCAGCAGCTGCAGCTTGGGTCCAGCCTGACACCTGGTCTCTGTTTCTCACAGAGGATCAATTCAGTGGAAGCAGCAAAAACCCTTTACGTTTCCCAGGTGTGAGGTTGCGTGCCCTAACCCTAACCCAGTCTTCCTACTGCAGATTCCAGCGCGTATCACTCCGTCTTAGCATTGTCCCAATGTCTCTTCTGTTGTTTCACTTAATTTCAGTTTATGAATGCGTTCCATTTTGCTGCTGTTTCAAACACACATCCGTGGGTATCCCGTTGTTTCCTGGCACCAGAAACTCCGCACACTGCCTCAGGGACCTGTCCAGTGCAGGGCTTCCCCACCACAAACATCCCATCGTGCTGCCAGGAAAGCCAGGTACCAACATGTGGAGGCTGCAGAGCCACCAGCCGTCACTCCCAGCACCGTCAGCTCCATAAGGCATTTCGTGCCACGCCACTGCTCCGCAGCACCATGGGCCACACAAGCCAACATTCTCCACCCAACCTCTCCAACCAAATTTCACAAAGGTTTCTCTCGAAACACCTCTGAGGACGTTTGTGATGCTGACGGTGCAGGTTTTGATATTTATAAGCTCCAATGCACTTCTTTTGAGCAGTCACAGGTTGGAAGAGGGCACGTGGAGGCCTGCTGGAGGAAGCCCCAGCACAGCTCTGTTGGTCAGCGGGCCTCCAGCGGGCGTGAGGCCTCCAACAGGCCTGCGGTTTCCAGCGGGCCCAGGGCGTCCTGTGGGCGAGAGGCTTCTGGTAGGCCTGAGGCCTGCACGTTGGCAGGAGCCACGGGGCCGGGCCACGCCGTCAGGCCCCCAGCGTCATGTTGCGCAGCAGCCACTGCTGGGACCGGCCGCCCGCGCACTCCTTCATGCTGGGGACCAGCTTGTCCTCCTCCGACGGCCCGTCCAGGCACTGGTTGCTGTTAACGTGCCTCAGGGTGAGCTTCTGCAAAGAGAAATTGAAGAGCTGCAGCAGCACGGCAATCACAGCTGGAAATGCTCCACGGGCGGTTTTAGCCCTACCCAAGGCCCGGCTCGGTGCCACCCCCACCACGCTACTTGCTGCCAGGAGACCGAGGGGGAACGCCTCTTCCGAGCCAGACACAACGGATGGAACAGAAAGTACAGCAGGGAGCGTGTGTGAATATCACCCCATAGCAGCAGTACTCTGGATTAAGGAATTCAGACTCCAGCAACCCAAACACATACACTTTCCAGGCCACTTCGTGTTAGCTCAGAAATAACTGCTAGTGGAAAACTTCAGTTGCTAAAGCAAATTTAAATTTGTTACATATTACATGAACAACATTATCGTACAGGTGGTCACTTTTCTCTTTTTAATGCATTTTTTCTTCTGTGGGACACGTGTCCCTTTCATTATTTGGCTACACCGCACTACTTCTGGGGAATGGGAGATTCAGAATGTATGTAAGTGAAGAGACCGAGGGAAGGTGAACCTACCACTGTGGACTGTTTAAGCTCTTTACAGCAGCTCCATACAGGCTATAACCCTGCCCTGTCCAGAACAGCCAAGGGAACAGATTCCATTAGCAACCACAACACATTCTGCTTGGTTTTATTATCCAAACACATATCTGGGCTACTACACGGTGTAATTCTACACTGCAGTCCAACTTGGATCAACACGTCACACACTGACACTCTTCATTTCTGTTATGAGGGTTATTTCACTGGCTCATCCCTGGAGATTGTCTCCTTGGTTTAAAACAAACTACTATGCACTTCTCAAAGAAAAACCTATAGATATTGTAAGAAATCACTGGGGGGCCATCTGACGTGCATTCAGTGATGAATGTAAGGAATTCTTCTCTAACTACAAAAGGAAAGAGTTAGCAGTGCTAACAGAAGTAGCTTGTTTACTAAAGAGCACTGCTCAAAGCACCACTGATTCTTCACTCACATTGCTTTTTGTGCAATTAACTGGCTATCATTTTCTGCTATAACCAGAAATGCAAAGAAGTCTAAAAAAGCTGCCGCCGCCTTCATCAGCTGTTCCCTTCTTTTCAGTGTATAATTTAGTGCTAGACTGACATATTATTGGGATTTTCAACTGTCTCATAATTTTTTTTTTTCTTTTTGTGTTCTATAATTATTTTTGCTATTACAAAAAAAAAAAAGGCCTCATTTGCTTGGGAAACAATTAATTACTAGGCAATACGATACTCATACAAGGCAGCCTAAAATTTCTGTTTCACTCAAAGATGAGAACACATGGATGGATGCAGAGCAAGCTGCACACACATTCAGATGCACAGGAGCTATGTTGTTTCACTCTTTGCAACGTATGCAAATGACAGCTCTGATGGGAAATCCCTCAGCTCATCACAGCTCTGGGGTCTGCACTAGTGAGAGCAGTGCACTCGGGCATGGAGGGGACAGTTTGCTGCATGAAAATACAAGAAATGAGAGCAACCCTTGCTTGTGTCGCTGTGTGGTCCCACTGTCTCCCACTATGCATACACATCAGTGCAACTACCCAGGCAAGAAAGCCAGTGGCTGGCACAGTATTTTGATTCCTTCACTGGTTAATGCTTCATAATTATCTGTTGTAATTAACAACTAACACTAAATGCGTGCACCATTATATATATGCAAGCATATATATACCAAGAGACAGGAAAGGAATTTTCTTGAGGTAAACAAGCAGAGAATGGAAAACATTTTCCTACAAGGAGCTTAAATCCATAGCTGTTACATTTGCTTTCGATGCTGTATTTGGACAAACTTGCATTAGATGTTTTACATTCAGATACCAACCTCCAACGGTTTGTTAAAGGAAATAATCAGTGGGGCTGTAAAAAATGTTTCTAAAGACTTCCAGCCTGGTGTAGTTCCTTAGCATCCACGTTTGCAAGGGGCTACCATTGCAAGCCTCCACGGTGGGACCATGAGTGCCATCCTCTATCCTGCTGAGTGTCAGGCACGACTGGGTGATTATGTGAAGAAATGTGTGGGTCTGCATGACAGAAAAGTGGTAAAAATAAACAAAACCAGCACACAGGAGGAGAAGCAAAGGAGAAAGCCACAGCCTTTGACTAGACATCCACAGCAGGGAGGCAGGTCAATCTAAGAGCAGGGCTCTGGCAGGAAGGAGGGGGACTGACTGGGGAACCCTGGTGTCAGATGGCACTGTGACCGCTCACAGGGCCAGCTCACACGCACAGAGCACACACACAAATAAAACAGCCATGGTCACAGACTAACGTTCAGTCCCGTCATTACATCTCATCTTGGGTTGAGCTTCTCACTGAAACTATCTAACAATAAATCACTCCCTCCAGCCTTTCTTTTTCTTTGGAAAAAGGAATAACTAAAGCACATATAAAGAGGCCACTAAAGATATTGAGTATAAGGTATAAGTAGTATGAAGCAACAGTTTGGCCACCTGACCAGATTGGTTTCTCCAGTACAGGAGACAATACGTTTCACTGATGGAAATCAGCAAGGCAGCACGGACTGCAGAAAACCTGACTAATGGAAGCAAGAGATCATGTCCTCTTTTTTCTCATTTTATTAAACACTACTTTCTGAGGCAGTAATAAAAAACCTGTGATGTTTTCCCGACTCATTTTCAAAGAGCTGAGCAAGCCCTTTCGTAGCATTACAATTGCAATGTAAAGGGATATGGAAATTAATGGCCACAGTCAGCTCGCAGATTTGGGTCTGACTACACAGACGCCAACTGGTCACGTAACTTTAAAAAGAGATGCAGTCACAAGAGCTGCCCTTGCTTGGAAGATGCCATGCAGTAAATACTGCTGAGTTCCCAGTGTGTCTTGATGAGCACGTGTATTGCAGGCTCAGCACTGGCAGCCTGACTCCTGCAAGGGGCTACCTGAGCAACTGAGGCTTTGGGGATGCCTGCATGGAGAGGACTGTGCTGCTGCGGGGGGAGGCGGAGCTGCACTACTCTAGGGTTTGGCACAGGGACTGCAGCTGTTTCCAAACTTACCTCGAAACTATACTCCCATTTCCCAACATACTGACAGGAGGAAAAAGAAAAGAAGGAAATCAAGAGTCATTGACTCAAGGCACATTTTTCATGAAGACATTTGTCTTTCAGGGAACGCAAATCCCACCGCTTTGTGCGGATGTCATATTTAGCGGCAAATAGAAGAGTAATTATGCACAATCAAATCCTGACATCATTATTCTCGTGCAAAGAAATGAAGCCTTTTTCTATCAAACGTGACTAGTATTTTTTTTTTTCCCTTCAGACCATTTGCATTTACTGTACGTCATAAGATTCCACCGTCCTGTACAGACTAAAACTTGCCTGGCTGTCGTGGGGAGGCACAATGGGATCCACCACCCCAAAGCAAGCACCACGCATGCACTGTAAAACCATTACAAAATGCATGCTGATGGGAAGCCGTCAAAAGCTGAGAAATTCCACCTTGGCACATCCCATTGACAGAGCTGATTTATACAGCCGCCCTTGCAGTGAAGCAGGCAGCTTGAAAGCGGGCCAGGAATCCTAATGGGCTGTTAAGGAGTAGGAAATGAAAGCATTACAAATCAATAACAGAAGGCAATGGATTAGAAGAAAAAAAAAAAAATCGAACAAAATGAATTTCCTGCCAAGATGTAAACGCATTCACACACACACACACACACAAAAAAAAAACCCTCTGTTTCAAAATGCTGCAAACTGCTATGGCTTGAAGTGTTCAGAGGCAGTCTGCTCTGGAAACAGAGAGAGCTGCCCAGGCTGTGGGAGCTATCCTATAGGGCTCCCAGAGGGAAACCCACCGCACCTGGTTTCATCACCAAGCGTTCCCTTAAAGCCACGCTCCGTCCGCTAATGCTTGCTGCATACAAGGACTGCTTTCTGCTGGATTAAGCTCAGGGAAAACCAGCTGGCTGGATGCAGTGGCAGAAGGGCAGGTCCAGCAGCGCTGCCCGGCGCAGCAGCCCAGAGCTGCAGCCAGCACGCGCTGTGCCCGAGCCACAGGGAACAGCAGAATCACAGAAAATCTACCTGAAAACTGAAAAAAACAAAATCCTCACATCTTGATTGAAAGCAATTTTGTTTCAACACGGACTTTCACTTCTTTGCGGACGTTAAACAAAAATACATTTCATTTCCGATGATCCTTTTAATTTGGGGCTTTTGCAAAATAAATAAAGTAAAAAAAATTCAGCTTGCTTTCTAAGCTGGCTCCGAATAGTCTCCATCTTGCAGGAGGTGAGAACCCACAGCAGGAGGTGCACAGCCACGCTGCAAACCATGGAGCCATCACTGCACTGAGAGTAAGGCAGGAGCCCCACTAACAGCAGTGTCTTTGTCTCAAAAAATAATTTCACCTCAAGTTCACATTAACATGTATTAATGATCTATGCTTTAAAAGCATTTTGCACAAATGCGGACACTTTTGGCTTGAGAAAATGAGAGGAGGGGCTTTTGAAATCTCCAGCTTCAAGCTGATTCCATCCGACACCTTCACAAACACAATATGGGATGGCTGAGATTTACCTTTCCTATCACCATCAAAGTTTTCCCATTTCCTTGCTTATTTTTGAAAAGAATATAAATGCTAGGCACTCTAAGGGAATGTTAACACCATGTGACACCTGAGATCTATTTACCCACAAACAAACCTAAATAACGAACACCAACGCGGTTTCACAAGAAAACTTTACAAGCTGAGTCTGAACGTTTGCTGAGAAAAAAAAGGTTTCTACAAAAAATAACTCTTGCAAATAAAAAGGTGCATGATACAACGGACTGGTTTGTGCCCAGAACAGACAGCGAGGCAGCTGCCTCCAAGATCCCTTATGTAAGATCCGAGCACAAAACGCAGCGTATTTCTTTTTTATGAGCTCCATCTAATGGCTGATGGCATTTTTACACAGCCATGGAGAAATTTTCCGCTGAGGATCTCTTATGCTGAACTTCAGAAGATAGCGTGTCTCCGATGCTAAAAGTAAAGGGGAACGTAATGGGATGGAAGAAATGGACCTATTCGTGCAGAATGCTGAAAGCAGCTGCTGCTATGAGATGCTGGAGAGAGTTACAAATAACTGTGCAGTTACAAGGCAGCACCTTTTGAGCTCTGCAGCACTTTCCCAGCTTTGCTGCCATGGAAATAGGCCAAAGCTAAGGTGGCATTTTTAAGCTTAGAATAGCGTAACTGTGCAACTGCAACCACCAGGCAGGCAGCCGGCGTCAGAACTCCACGTGGGAATTCATTTGCTGTAGCTTGTGCCTGAAGTATCCAAAGAAAAGCAACCAGCGTATCTGATTGTTATCAGGAAAGATGGCTCTCTGTGCTGGTGGAAGAGGAAAAAGCATTTGGTGAGAAGCCTTGCCTTGGGTTCTGCTTGCACCTACCAACCAGCGCTACCATCTGCCTATGGGAATAAATGAGGGGAGATGTAAGGTCTTACATTTCCAGCATTAATTTCTGGCATGAGCACTTCACATTACCCAAATGGATTTTGTGTAAGAAGAAAATCACCTTCGTTAAAGAATAAACTGGCTTAAATTCAGATGGTAAACTCAAGAACGTATCAAAACTTGGTGAACACACTGGGGCTAACTGTTGTCGTTTTCCTACTTGGCAGCTCAGTGCTGTGCAATGGCAGGCTTGCATGCCTCTTACCAGAGTCTGTTAGAAAAAAAAAAAAAAAGCAAATACCTTTGTGTGGACTTCACTGTGCAAAACTCACATCCACATTTCAAAGCAAAAGCTCAGAATTAGCACTTTCACCTGCTCTTCCCTGTTGCATTTAAAGAGAGGAACTAATTCAGCCCTAAAACACTGAGATCATAGAATCATAGAATGGCCTGGGTTGAAAAGGACCTCAAAGATCATCGAGTCTCAACCCCCCTGCCAAGTGCAGGGTCGCCAACCACTAGACCAGGCTGCCCAGAGCCACGTCCAGTCTGGCCTTGAACACAAACTTGATACTTCCACGCATTCTGTATTAATTCTGCAACTTCTCTGTAAATCACCGCATCTGTACAAACTGCACTTCCTTTCACAACCCAGGGAAAGCCACGTCCCATCCCAGCAGCTAGCTAAGCAGGTGAGCGGCATATGGAAAATGACTCCCCAGTTCAAACCCAGTCTAAAAGCTTCAAGAACCAGCAGAAACAAACTAGTAAAACTGTAACTTAGTCAAATATGTGTTGTTTTCCGCTTCATTTATATAAAATACGCAGAACGCGTCTTCAATTTTCTAAGGATGCCCAAGACAGCCAGCTCATGGAGCCTGGCACGCGGCTGCCTTGCCGTACGGGGACGGTCCCCGACACGCTGCCCCAGGAGCATGCAGGGGAACCCGGTACCTCGGCGTCGTACTCCCAGAGCTGGTTCCCCCGCATGTGGTGGCACTTGAGCATGGTCACCGGGCCGTTCAGCCGCGACACGTCCAGGCACAGGTCGTCCGTGCGGATCTCCTTGTCTGCCGTGTACGAAAACACCTGCCAAGAGAAGCAGCCTGCAGTGACAAAAGTGTCGGCGAAACGCAGTCCTAAATAAGTGCTGGTTTGCAACAGGCAACATTTCCGCTCCAGTGAAGGAAAACCAACTTTCTTCTCCCAACAATGACATGGGATCTTGGATTTTGTAAGTGTTTCATGCAAGGTTCTCCAATCATGGAAGTCTACAGTGCAGAAGAAAAGGAATATCATGTTTAGGAAAATAAATTTTATGCGGTGAAAGCCAGCGGCCACTCAGCTTCACCTCTTGCTAACAATGCAGTGGAGACACAGAACAAAGACTTTGTCAGAGAACTGCAGCATAACGCAAGTGTGAGCACTGTCCTCAGAGGTAGTCCCACAAACCTTTAACATGAGCAGCACTCTGACCGCTCACCTGAAGAACCTGGGCCTCCTTACACCATACTGGGAAGAAGTGTCAATCTGCCTGGGGGTCAGAAGGCCCTACAGAGGGATCCAGACAGGCTGACCACTGCATTGAGACCAGCCCGGTCCCAGTGACCCCATGCATTGCTACACAGTGTTCAAGAAACAGGCAGAAATGTGGCACTGAGGGCCAAGGTCAGTGGGCAAGGTGGGATGGGTTGGGGTTGGACCTGAGGATCCTAGAGGTCTTTTCCAACCTCAACAATCACATGATTCCTCAAACTAATAACTCCTCCGAGTACCAACCTTAACTGCTGGCACCAAGGATTACTGATACATGCGAGTATTACAGAACCTGCCTCTCTCTTAATAAAACTAGGAAAGAAATGAAGACACGGATGCCACCTGCCAACAAAATTCTATCAAAGTAGGTATAAGCTTCAGAGGGATTATTTAACAGAATGCCTTCAGAGATGCATTCTCCCCTTGGAGACAGCAAGGTTGTAGATGAAAATGTGGACACCATAAGAGGAGGAGGAAACAGAGGACGGTGGCAGGACTGCCAGCAGTTGTGCTAAATTGCAAGGCCCTGACTCACCTGAAGCATCTCTGAGCTCCCAGCACACTGCTCAAAACCCCCACGGTGCTGCTGGCCCCAGCACAAGGTAATGTAAAGGTAATGTGAAGGTAAGTAGAGGTAATGCTCTCTAAAAACTTGAAAAATTATATACTGCATTGAGCTGCCAAGGGAATAGAGGCAAGTATTCTGAAGTTGAGGTTCACAGAAATCATTCAGGGCAACCATGGAACACGAAACTAGCATGCAAAGAAAGCAGTGGAGCTGCCAGGTCCCAGTCACCGCAGTAAGACAGATGTGGGAAAGCGGAGGCTGCAAGGATCAGTGGGCTTTGCATTTCTCTCACTCCTTATTCACTGCTCAGCAGCCACTTGTCAGGATGAAAATCCAGGATCCAAAGGCACAGTAAAGCACCAGCCACCGGTTGCATTTATTCATCCCGCGATAAATCTCTGCAATCAATCTGAGGCTCTCAAAGTGCTGCTTTCACTTAAGAACACATCAGACACAGTTAATACTCAGACGGGCTTTTCTCGAGAGGAAGGCACTTTTAAACACCGAGCTGGGAGCGCTCTGCTGAGATCACACTCTGAAGCATGCTGTCTTGATGGAAGGGGGTGAGATAAGTCCACATCAAATATCTCAGTGTGCATATATTTTGAGTATACATTCCCCTTCCCACCTTTCTGTGCACAAAAATACATTCTATGGCCTTTAAAAACACCATGTGACCTCTTCTCTATTTTGCAAACATTAGTCTTGCCAATGCTTGCTGATGTGCAGAAAAGTAAGTGAATGTAGTGCCCATCTCCATTCATTCACTTCCCAGAAGGATTTAGAAAAGAAAATTTATAGCTGACGTTAACCAGGGAAGACAGATGGGGATCACTTTGAGAGGATTCCTCAGGAGCTACAAGAGCAGCATATGCTATGGACCAACACCAACCTCTGAGGTTAGGAAAAAATTCTCTGTCTGTTCACGAGCGCCTCATTTCTATCAGCTTCTGAAAGCTCTTCTCAGAGCAAAATTGAATAACAAAACACAACCTTCTGCAATCAGTCATCGCCACCCCACAAAACCATAGTACACTGCTTTGATTTTGTTTTTTAATATTAAACGCAGGAGTCAAGAAAGGATCATTTGGGAAGAATTAAAGAACAACGTAATACAACGCGAAAAGGCTATGGGAGCTCTGACACTTACTATATCTACCTACATGTGGTTATTGCCTTTAGAAGTAAAATCTTCCAGTGGTGCTACTCCAACTAAATGCGCTGCTCAGTATTAGAACTTGAACGTGTCACATCCTTGAAGTCATCATTGACTAAAACCAGCCCAAGACTGCACGGGGCTGAGAGATATTTCATGTCATCAGGTACTGAAGGCCTGGGCCAACGCAACCACCAACTGAAACCAGCTGCTCAGCTACCAAGCAGTCATAACCAACATCAAGAAGAGAACCATGCTGGGGGGCATGGTTCTTTCCAACATCTCCAACCAAAAACGTTACTCAAGGGTGAAATACTGGAAGTATTTGCTGGCTGTCACGCTCCAACCAGAACAAGAAAAATGGCCCAATTTCCTGTTAATCCAAAGCTCAGTGACATTGATAGCACCAAGTATTTCTCACTGCAAGAAGCAGAACGTGGCTGCAAGAGTCACTCACACACTCCCATGTACACACTGTACAGATAGTTTATCTCCTGCCATGCTCATTACTCAGAGATTTATCCATTACTATTTATCCTGAAGCAACTTCTACTTAAAATTTTAACTTATTTGTGTTGGTTTCCTTAGAGTAAACAAGTTTGCATCAGACATCTTCTAGCCTCAGAGACACAGCAGCTGGTTTCTGCCGAGCTTTACAGGAAGCAAATACTCAGATTTTGTAATGTATTTTCATTTGCATCTTTCTTTTTTCCTCTCTTCTTTGATAATTGCAATACTCCGCTCCATTATATCTTTTGAAAGAATAAGTGATGTCTGAGTTAACAATTACAGAAGATGGATTTGAAAAACATGCCGTCTTCAGAAAGAAGAATGAGCGTTAATTAAGACAATGTAAACTTATCAAGCTACCATTTTATATATATATAATTTATGTGGATGTTAGTAATCCTATTAATGTCACTGTATAAAAACAGAGGGTGAGGAACAACAGGTTGCATCCCACAGCTAATAAAATAGCGTATGCCATGCAACGACAGGAGTGCTCCTCCTGCCCGTGGTAGGGACATGCCTGCACCCCAGCACAGTCCTCCAGCCCCACGTGCCCCCACCAGCTCCTTGGATTCATCCCTACAGTCAGGAGAACTCTTGGTCACAATGCACAATAGGCCAGAGCTACAATCACGTCTCTGTTAACTCCCCAGTTACTAATGAAGTTTGTGTCTGGGATAATGGACAGACACTGGAGTGAAATCCTTTTATCCGGTCCAAAGTCTCCAGAACCAACAAATACAAAAAGCTCCCACAAATGATACAGTAACTTTCAGCACTGACACAAAGAGGAAATTTCTTACGCTTTTTGCCAAGCTGATCAAAGTGAAAGGGAACCAAGCACTTTTCACCAGTACCTTGGCTTTCACAACTCCTACAATCCTGCTGCAGGCAGATTTATCGCCTACGAGCGACCGCAGGGTTGTTTTCTTTAACAGGAGTTAGTTTATATTTGTTGTTGATTGTCATGAATATGATGGCAGATGTAAGTCCTACAAAGCCAAGTCCCATTACAGTCTGCATATGGGACCTGGACTCTGGCCAGGCAGGGAGCTGTGGGGCCTCACCTACTGCTCACCAACTGGGTGCTCCTTAATGTGAAAAGCAACCAAGAATTCCCCCCAGTAGAAGTCGTAGGAACGAATCCATTTGTTCAGCGCTCATACAGTGCCAAGCAACGTGGAAATCAGTCCATGATCAATACAAATTGCAGCTGTTTATATATACATATATATATATATATATATATACCCAAACACATACGTAATTATCCCTTCCATCATTTGGTCGACATTTTATTTAGAAAACAGGTAGTATATTTTGACAACTTGTAAGAAGTCCAGTGCTGAGAACACAGTTCATAAATCGTTATTTTACACTTTGTTATGAGGAGCTACATCTGGCAGATACATCTGTAGAATCACAGAAGAAGTCTGCCAAGCACTAGAGACGGTCATAAACTGGACATAACTGAGCACAGAAAAATCTAATTTGCTCTGACAACCATTTTAATTATCTAAAGAAGTCCCACAGGCAAGTTTTGATTTCACCTTTCATAATCGACTTTAAATATTCCATTAAAAGCTGCACAGAGAGCACTTTGCCTCTCCTGAAATTGTTTATCCATAAAATATTGAAAGTCACCTTAGCTACAATATGCAGACTGCAGATCAAGAAAAGATCCAGGATCCTCAGAGTTAAACTGCCAGTGATGTTGGCCCACAATGTCAGAGGCGGGTGCTGGTGGTACGGCAGCAGAAGCAGAACCTTCCCACCAGCATCCCATTACGTACTGCATGTGTCAGTGCCCTGGAAACAATGGTGGAAACGTTAGAATATCACAAAGTTTGCACCAGGTGGGTCCTGTAGATGCTCCCATAGGAACAAGAAAAACACCAGCTTCAAGTTTGTCAGGACCTACTGAACCAATACGAGGCTGAAGGTGACAGTTTCCTGGACCACATCATTACTGGCAATGATACATGGAGTCCAAACAGCAGTCCACGGAGAAATGACATGTGAATTCCCCACCGAAGAAAAGATTTAAGTTGCAGCCCTCAGCAGGTAAAGGGATGTGCACTGCCTTTTGGGATAGGAAAGGGGTGATCCTTCTGGATTTCCTTGAATCCAGTTGTCTGGCGTTGGCTCTGACCACTACATCACCACGCTGACCAAGCCAAAGGCTCGAACTTCCAGAGTCAGACCAGAAAAGACAACAGCCTTTCTGTTGCAACACAACACCAGGCCCCATTCCAGTTTGAAGACCATGGAGCACACTGTCAACCTTGGCTGGGCTGTCCTACCGTTCCCACTGTATAGCCCAGATTTGGCACCTTCTGACTTCCATCTGTTCAGGCCGATGAAAGATGGGCTGTGGGGACATCTTCCTAGCAATGATGCTGTCAAAGCAGCTGTGAAGCAGTGGGTCACCGCTGCTGGTGCAGATTTTTATGAGCACAGCATGCAGGCTCTTATTCATCACAGGCAAAAATGCAGAGCTAATGGTGGTGACTATGTTGACAAACAATGTTTCGTGGCTGAGAATTTGCTCTAATAGTGTTACTGTGCTCCCTGTATCTGTTGTAGTTTCCATGGAAATCAATAGGAAGCATTACTCTTGGAGCAACCTATGTAGAAGAGAAGGAGACAGTCTGGTGACCCGGATGGGAGACAGGGGCAGGAACACTGAGCACGTCTGCAGGAACAGCTTCTGCTGGGCACGGTTTCCCAGGGTTGTTAAGGAAATGCCTTTCTGTCACATCCAGAAAATGGCACTGGGAAACACAAGTGAAACCACCTCTTTGTGCTCACGGCAAACACAGCTTCCTGATATCAAACCCTTTGTTCTCCACATGGGAATCCTTTGTCCTTTCCTAAACCACTGCTTCTGTATAGGGGTTTCAGGTGCATCCAGCACTTTGCACAGAAGCTACAGCAGGAGCTGCCTTCTGGCTCCTCTGGGGCAGGAAGGCCGGGGCTGCTTGGTTTGCTTTGGTTTGTTGGTTTGTTTCTGAGATAGCTGTCACTTCAAATGGATGGCAAGCTACATCCTGCAACAAAAGCTGCCAGGATCTCAAAGCACAGCATGGGTATCTCCCTTCCCCATTACTGCAGTGCTGTACACCCAATGCTAGCCTTCCTACATTCTCTGGGGACTGTTTCTGCCAACCTAAAGCAGCAGCAATTCAATTTTTACATAGTCTCTAAAAAGCAGCCAACGTTCTCATTCTGATTATGTTAAACAAAAGATACCATTATTTAACAGCCAGGCACTGCTCCTTTGTTCCCTGCGAATCACAGTGATTTGTGACCAGCAGAAGATAAGCAATAAGCGGCTGCATTCACAACAGTTTTGGTTAAAAGATGGAAAGCTACACAGAAAGCAGAATCGGGGAAACCAGGAGATCGCAGAAGGTGAAAAAGGCAGGAAAAGCAAAGCAGGGCTATCTAAGAGTCTTTCTAGGAAGTGCCTATGAAGATATAACAATTATGAAATCATACCAAAGCACCACATTCAAAGTCTGTAACGATTGCTGTGCTTTTCCCACCAGCAAGCTCTTGAAGGAGACCAAAGGTTTGCTCTCAGACCAGCTGCACCAGTGCTGCCCACTTCCTCCTCTGCACTATTTTCATCAGAAGCATGAACAAATGTCCAACGGTCGCCAAAGGAATGTCTTCATCCCTTAAATCTTCCATGGAAAACACTTTTAGATGCATTACTGAACAGCTGTAGCTACTGCTAAGCTACCTGACTAGAAGTGTAAAACCTGACTGCTGCGCTACTTATCTATCACAGAATGGCTTGGGCTGGAAAGGCCCCAAGGATCATCAAGTTCTAACCCCCAGCCACAGGCAGGGCTGCCAGCCACTAGGTCAAGCACTAGATCAGATTGCCCATGCCTCCATCCAGCCTCGCCTTGCACATCTCCAAGGACTTTCTCTGGCCATATAGAACAGGTTGGTAGTTCTGATGTCACCTGCAACAGCTGCCCCAGGTGAGCTGCACTGGAGCAGACCCTGGATGAAGCAATGCCACGTCCACTCACCAGGAACTGCAATAATAGGCTCTGCAGGAACTGCAGTGCCCCTTCCCAACCTCCTCTCACCCATGCAAGGGATGCTCCCAGCGATTACGACCTGCTGGCTGAAGTACAGGTATCAGAAATGTCCATGCCAACACAGCAAGAAATGCTCCACAGCTCCATAACCCAAGAAGAAATCTTCAGACAAGGAACTTCAGTCAATGGAATTCATGTTTCCTCCTTTTTAAAAGAAGTTTCTATTTTTAGACTCTTATCCTCAGGTTCTTCAGAACTGTTGGGCAGCCAGGAGTTATTTACTCTGTTCCCCCCCACAGCAAGCATGCCCTGTGCTCCACTCTAATGAGCCAGGTATTATTTTTGCTTTGTTTCCATCCAGAAGCGTTTTGTTCCTCAGCCATTTTTGTAACAGCACAGCCCCCACCCACAGCATTTCCACGTCTTAGCTCCGTGCTGGTTTCTCTTTACAGCAGAAGTTAACAGAGATCCCTTCCACCAGGAGCTGTGTGTGAGCTCTGAGGGTGAGTAACGTTCTGCATGCAGGTCGGCTGCTCCTAGCAAAGCGTCCCCCAGGCCACAAGTGCTGCTCATGCCAAGGGGAACAGCCCCTTCCTCCTGCAGATGCACACACACAACCAGTCGGTCAGTGGTTTCTGGTGGATGTGAGAAGTGTAAAGCTGACCAGATCCTTTTTTTTTTTTTCTTTTTTGAGATATACTGGCTTGGGAAGGCTGAGGAAGCATAGCTTTGTTTACCGTCATTAGGTTTCTTCAGATACACTGAACACCCAAGGTGCAAACAGAACTTTGGCCGTATGAAGCCTTACCAAAATGATAACCCTTCATCTTGTAAATCCACTTTACAATGAGAGTGGAGTTTGGGATCGCTATGATGACCTCTGAAAGAAAAGTGGAAGATTTTTCTACAACATCCTTCGTCCTCCCTTTGTTTGTAGCAGATGTGACATCGGAGAAAGCCACTCATGAAAAAATGGCTTTACGAGCACCTCAAAGCTCAAAATCTCACCAAGTTTAGAACTTCTGTTACTACTCTTACCAACTGCTGCAGTTCTTCTTGCAGCAATCCAACACACCTGCTGCAGCGAGCCAATTCTCACCAGGTTTTCCATATCACCATTTGGCCCATGGGACATATACACACCCTTACTGTCTTTCCTACCTGGTTCCCTCCCATGCCGTGGCAGTTGAAGATGCCCACTTTCTCATTTTCCTTGCGGCCCATGTTGTCCAAACACTGGTTGGTGTCAACGTTCCTGATCTGAAGAAAGAAAAAGATGAAACGTGCCTTAAAACAGTATGCCTGTAATGTCGTGTTTGCGCAGAGAAAAATTATGCCACGTATTGCCTCCTACAGCCTATGGTTACCTATGCATTCAGCTACAGGAATATGTTTTAACTTGCAATTTGTAAATGTCATACTCCCCAAAGCATTCCCGTCACAACAGAACCACCAGGTCCAGAAGCAATGAGGAGCACTGGGGTGACAGCAGAGTGTCGCTCCCCCAGATGCTTCTGAGCTGCATTTATCGCAGAGAACAGCAGAATACAGCAGCACCCCCAGCTCCAGCTTCCCAGGGGTGAGCAGCAAGCTGGGGTGAGCTCCGGGAACTGGGAATTTTTCCAGTCCCAACCGGTGGGGAAATGGGAACACAATCTAAGCACCATCTTTGTTCTGGGAAAAATGCTTGTTTCACATCTGACTTTGATTTTCCCCAACTCGTTATCACGAAAAGCTTCATTCAAGCCGCTTTGTCTTACATCACCTTCTCGTAGAATGGAGTTGCAAGTTTTTCTAAGAGAAAGGCAGTCCCTGGGTTCATAAATCAGAGGGCTAAAAGGAAAACTGACTCCAAAGCTCATCTGCAATGTTTATGCCTCAGCTTTACAAAAAAAAACCTTGCCTTTGCTTTGCATTCACTTCCAACGTTAAACGAGCAAAACGCAAAAAGGAATATTCAGCATTCACCGCATTTTGCCAAAAGCTGATGCACTTTCTCTGAGGCCTATTTTTGTTTACTCCGGAAATAATCCAATGCAGTATCAGCCTATCAGTTCTATTCTAACTGAAGGGAAAATTCAGCTGCAAATGAAATCCTGGTGACCGCCAGGATCTGCCTGCAAAGGACCAGCTCCCGTGCCCTGCTGCCTGCCCCTTGCTGGTGGAACCCGAGCTTCAGGCACAGACAGCAGCTGTGACTTTCAGGCACGGGTTTTAATTCATAGGTACCGAATCTGTTTCCATAGAAACTGAGGCGGCACTGTTAAAAATAAGGTGTTTCAATAACTACCGTATGACTTCCTTGTATTTTTATTTTCCAGTCTGACAATATCGCACAAAACCTCCTCATTTGACACTTGTTAGATGAGTTCTTTGCCTGCTGTAAAACCACGTTACACTTTATTCAGTCGTAGTTAAACCCGAAGCCCTACTGTGGCTTTTATTTTCCACTCCAATGGCAAGTTTCAATAGCAAATTGCTTTCCCAGCTGCAGTAAAGCCATTTGCGCCTTTGACTGCTATTCCATCAGTACCTTTAAATCAAAGCATTCAAGAGCTTTCAAAAGTCAGCTGAGATACGACTCAATAGAAGCCTTTTAACAGCAAATTATCTGAGTTTTAAAGAGCCTTCCACAGCAGCGGTACTTGAACCACGGGGCTATGAGGGATGGCAGCGACACAGAGCGCCGAGCAGCCAGGCTGGATTACACCGCACCAACGGGGAGCACACTTCATCAGAAACAAAGAAAAGAGGCAGAAGGAGAAAGAAAAAGAACCTTATTCTACTCCACATGATAAACAATGCTGCAGAGTTGGTGTTTTTTTCTGTTTTTTTTTCCAACTACTGCCATTTTAAGACATTTGTCACAAACCCCATTTTTTTCGACGCGTGGCTCCGTCTCAAAGACAAACCTTTAACGGGGAACGCTTTCCCAACACGGCTTTAAAAAGGCTTAGTGCAAATATCACCTGCTCAAAGTAAGAGAGGAAGACCGACCCGGCGACAAAGCGAGCCAAGGAAGCGCCGCGCGCGTACCTCTCCCAGCGAGTAGTAGCGCCGCGGGATCTGCGAGTCGGGGTAGATGTTCTCCAGGTACCACGAGAAGGGTTTGCACTTCAGGGCTTCTCTCAGCGCTTTCCTGGCCGACACGTCGCCATAATCCACCTTCACAACTCCTGCAATGATTTCAGGAAGAGAAACGCACGGTCAGAGAGCTGTTGTCACAAAGGGAGACGTCACCGAGCGCTGGGCATTTCCCCCTCAGCCGGGTCCACCTGCCGACACCGCGGGGCAGCGCTGTGCGAGTGCACGTGCTGCTGCTCCAGCACGGCGACCTACCAGCACTAAGCAACTCTTTTAGCAAAATGCAGTTCTTGACAGAACTGCCTTTCCCTCCTTTCTGATGATTTACCAATTCGGATAGGCGGGACCCACACAATTCTTCCGTTAATTCCTACCCTAAAACATGAACATTTAATAACTGAGGCCCAACGTCCAGTTGCACAGAATCCAAAGATTTCCCATCAAAAAGCGATGAATCCCAGTTCCCTCTTTGAAAAAGGCAATGAAGTATTAAGTTACTTTGATGCTGGCAGAAAGGAAACCGCCTCCATTGAGCAGCACTGACTGGGAAATGGGCCACAAGTAGGAAATATGGGTCACAATGGGAAAAAATGCAGATGAAAATTCAGGGAGAGTGGAAATCAGCCAGAAATCCCTCAGGGAGGGAAGAAGAGATGATGCTCCCAAGCCAAGAGCTTGTCACGTCACAAGTTCGTGTGCCAATGGTAGAAGTCAGGGCAACCTGACCTAGCTGTGGATGTCCCTGCTCGTTGCAGGGTGGTTGGATTGGATGACCTTTAAAGGTCCCTTCCAACTCTATGGATTCTACGCTTCTGTAATTCTAAGTCTGCGCCCAGGAGAGAGGACCACCACAAGAGGATGCAGGAGGTGACTTAAGCACACAACTAAGGGACTTCTGATGAGCTAGATGAAGGAAAGGTAACAGGCAAACCCCATTCTCTGCTGTCCCACCAAGTGGATGCACTGCACATGGCTCTGACCTAAAGGCAGAACCTCTCTCTTCCAAATCAAGTCTCTTCCCTTCCTCTTTGTGTTCCCAATACACACTGAAAACATTCCCCAGCCCCGAGGGGTCCCTTCCCAAAGCTCCTCTATCACAGACAGCCCTCACCTTGTGTGAACGAGGCCGGCGTGTTTGGGCAGCACTCACCCACATCACACAGAGCGATGCCAGGCCCTGCACTCTCTTTATCTTCGTGCAAGGACCTAATTTGTACAGATCTCCAGCAAACCTTTGTATTCCCATCTGCTCAATTTAAAACCATGCTATTAGAATCAATACCTATTCAGTGTCAAGGAATACCCCACCCCCCCTTCCACTCCCTGGGCAGCTGTGCCAGCGCCAGTGCCTGACAACTCTTTGGAGAAGGAATTGCTCTGCATACCCAATCTGACCCTCCCCTGGCACAACCTAAAGCCATTCTCTCTCATCCTATCCCTAAATAATCAATGGGACTCAAAAAAAATTATAATTAGCGACTAATAAGCCTGCTCGCATTGCACTAAGAAAATGGAAGTGAAATGTCCTTGGATGCAAAACCAAAACGAAACATCACAGGAAGGCAAAGAAAGGGCAGCGTGCACAGGCAAACGTCCCAGGGAAGAGGCAGATGATAATAACAGAGCAGCAGATGTGCTGCCAGTGGAACAAATTGAATAGCTGCAGAATTGCATTACACCTGCATTTTTTTTCTAATGGGCACGTCCTGTAAATTGGTATACAAGGACACGGCTTCGAAATTGGCTAAATGTACCATTTCTGCATAAGAAGTCATTTATTCACGATGATAAAGATGAAAACTATTCACTGGAGTGTAAGATGAAGTTGCAGAGCTGGGAACGATTTCCTTTATGCAAAGATAACGCTGAGGAAAACTTACTCCAAATTAGGCTTGGGCCATCATTTGCTGCTGAGAGGAAAGCATCTCATGGTACACTGGTGCATTCAGAGGGAGAGCAGTGGGAGCAGAGCAGTGTGCGGGCAGCGTGGCTGACTGCACCCCAGCACAGCAACGCCAGGCAGCCCTGCTCTGCTTCCCAGGCTCCTATGAACCCCATTCTGAAAGTATCACTTGATGATTCCCAATTCCAAAACCCAGGGAGCTCTGCTTTACGCCTCTATCAAAAGTAGGCGGGTTAATTGTTAATACGTGCGTTTCCTAATTAGCTAAAGCATCAACGAAGTCGGCTGCAGAACTCCTTGGCATCCTACTGACACCACCACTAAAACACATGTAACTCACTGAGAAGCAGAACCAATGAAAAACGTGGCAGTAAAAAGGCAGCAACACAAAAGCACATCTGAGGGGGTCTCACATCTCGGCAGAAGTGATGGAAGAGAAATTTATGCAGCTGTTTCCTAACAGAAAATACATTATGGAAAGAAGATTCTGAGTTTTCCACGGGAAAATGTCACTATTTGGGGAAAATACGTTTCTGCTGTCCACCACAAAAAATATTATTCATCAAGAGAATGAGTCAATATTGCCAATATTTCCACAAGCAAAGCCTCTTCTGTTGAAAAAGACTTTCAATTACATCTGAACCCATAAACATACTTGCAATGTATGTTATTTATACGTGGATATCGTAGAGAGAAAAGCAGAGGCTTACTGAGGCTAGCTGAACCAACAGAGGATCAGTTCTACCACCAGGTTACCAGTGGAACACTGTTAGGGCTAAAATCAAAGATGCATTAAGATGTTTCTGCAGTGCACAACTCGGGAAAGCTTTCAAGAGAAGGCAGAGGTCAAGACAAAACCTCAACTTTTGTTTTAAACGTCCGGAACTCAAGAGTAAAAATTAAGTAGTAGGACTACTGTAGGAGAAGAAAACAGACAGTCCTATTCCTATGGAAGCCTTAAGCTCTTGGTTACGTTATACTACTTCTCTGTAATAAAAAACACAGAAAACCAGGTGTCCCTGGGAGATCTTGTGGCTGCTACTAAAACACTGGAGTCCTTTCAAGGGTAACCCGCGTTATGGAGGTCATAGCAGGGCAAGAGCTGGTCTTCACTGTAAGTGCATGCGTAAAAAAAAAATCATTTTTGTAGCTGGAAAAAGTGCTGAACACCTTCATTAGAGGATTGCCACATCCATGCTCTATTCAAACACAGGCATTTGTCTGCTAATTGGCATTTACTGTATTGATATTTTAAGAGTAGACTGCCATCAATCTCTATTTTACCGCATCTTCGATGAGTTTTACTCTGAACGTCCACACAAACCTACGAAGTAAGATGCTTTCCTAATAGAGAGCAATAATTTTAGGGAGGAACAAACAAGCCAGCCTCCCTCCTCCATACATTCCCACTATGTTTTATATGACTTGGCACTTCAATATTGGGCGCAATCCGCACCATCGACGAGCGTATTATTTTCTCATTCTGTTTTTATCACAGGAAAAGTAATAAAGCAAAGGTTCCTTCTGCTGTTCCCCGCCAGCTGAAAAGCTTGCTGAAGAGTGAAAATGTTTACCGAGAGCTCTTACTTGCTAGATTGATACAGTCATTATCAACCTAATTATATAATTACACTCGACAGGAGGATTGCACATCATCTGCTGAGCAAACACAAGCACTCATCTTGCAATCCGAAATTAAAACTTTGAAGTGCTATATTTAAATCCTCAAAAATGTTTTAAGCAAGGTGCTTGAGAAACAACGGAACTTTGCATTTCAGCCTTGCTTGAACAGACTAACTGGTGCAGGGGAACTGAACCCGAGCTGATTAGTAAGGCCACAGACACGTGGCTTAGCGACGCAGCGAGCGTACAGCGAACCAAACGAGGATGGGCAGGAGTTTTTCAGCTGACTCTGCAAACGCAGGCTATTCTGAGCTGTAATTATTTCCGTTCGGTGATTAGCTACAGTATTTCAATGCATAGATTGACAAAGCTGCCTATATTTAGGAATGCACAGAGCGAGTGGAATGAGACACACTGGAAGAGCCAGAGAAAGAAGTGAATGATGCTGCTGGAAACGCTATGCCAGGTAAGTGGAGCAAGCTGAGCAGGTATGTGTGTGCAAATCCACCCAGACAGGCACGTAAATATTTAGGCATCTCAGAAATAATAAACTAAGATGCATGTTTGGCATATGAGAGAGAAAGATGTTGGTACTAGCTAAGCACGACCTGGAGCGTAATCCTGCGCTACCAACGTACATCAGTTACACTGATAACAACGCCCAACTGTGCAAATAACAGAAAACTGACTACTAAATAGTCTAACAGGGAGGAATTACTATTAAGCAATTAGCTTCATCATTAGAGAAGCCAAGGAAAGACAGATACAGAGCGTGAACGAACTGGTGCAAATGAACACGCAGCACTTGGCGTCACAGACTGGCACTATGTCTGGGCCCACTTTGCCTCTGGGGGACGAGGCCATCCCAATTTTGGGTACTTTGCATTGCAAAGGAGCTGGGAAAGAGGTTTTTTTTGTTGGTTTTTTTTTTTTTTTTTTGCATTTGGAAAACTGCAAGGACTTACTGACTGACCATAAGTGAAACAGGCCTCAGAGCACCGCTGATGTCAATGTGGGCCATAGGCACGGAGCAGCTCCGCTGTTTTCAGAGCAACTTGATGTATTCTTTTCTTTTCTAAGAAAGGGATCTCCTTTAATCCCATTTGAAGTGTATCTAGTATTTCCCAGATTCTCTGGACTCTCCTGAATAACTGGGCAGGCTCTTACGGTTTTAGGCTGCAGTCACGCTACAGGCTGTAGCTCCTGCCAAGGAAAACTCAAGCTCCTTGTCAAACGCTGCACTGCCACCAAAACCAAAAGGTAAGTGCTCCCTTCTGTAGGTTACATTTTGCAATCCCACCAACAGCTACAAAGCCGTGCCAGCCTCACCAAACAGAGCCTCCAGGACCCTCTGAAGGGGGTGGGACACAAAGCAAAACCAGAGAAGATGCCACTCTTACCCACACACAGCTTCTGCAAAGACCAGGGAAGGCAGCCATCTTCAGAAGAGCTCTTCGTTAGTGCAGTTAGTTACGTTTCTAATAGCAGACAGCCTCCAGAAAGCAATCTGTAACTTGATTAATGAAGACTTTCACCTCCGACTATAATTGCGAGGTGCGCGCCCTAATTACGCTGAGAGAGACTGGAGGCAGCGCCGCCGTGAGCAGCCACTGGTTCCTCTCAGGACACAATCTGAGAGACAGAGAGAAGCAGGGCCCAGAGGAGAGGGGGAAGGCGAGCGCTGCTGATAGATAATAGCTTCAGAGACCTAATTACTAAAATGCATCTTGCTTTGTTCTCCAGAAGAATTATCCGGAGATCTGTACGTTTCACGTTAATAACCTAAAGGAGACGCGTGCCAGATGGAAGGATGAAAAAAAGGAGTTCAATGATACAGGGAACAATTTCTGACATTTTGCTACGTCCTATTAAAAAAATAGATCATTTCCAACGGATTTTTGTTCAGTTTTTTTTTTTTTTTAGTTAAAATATGACTGCTAACTTTCGTTCATCTTTCTAAAACACATAAGCACCTTTCTCCTTCTTTTACTTCTGAATCCCGAGGAACACCACGATGGCATTTCAGTTGGCAGTTTACGTCGTATATTCTTAAATAACTTTAGACACCTACAAAACCCGCAGGAGAAACAGGAGTGCTGAAATTCCTGCCAGCCACCAGAACAGCACCAGGCATCAGGGCTGGAATTAAACAAACCTGGTCCTGCCAACACCACCGCATCACCGACCTGATTTCACTCTTCTAGGTTAACACAGTGTACTAGGTTCTCCATCCAAACCTTCAGCAAACATGTAGCTGTGTACAGAAGAGAGATGATGTTCGGCAGCATTAAGTTCCACCAGTTTGTGCTCACTTCAGAAGCAAGAGGCAATTTCCTTCACAGACAGAGAAGTCTCAGTCTAACAGCAAATAGAGTAAGTGCATTGGTATTTTACCCTAACTTTTCTAACAAAAAGAAACAGCTTCACTGAGAACTGGGGGTTGGACTGGATGATCCCTCTGCATCCCTTCTATCTCGGGATATTCTATGCCTCTATGAAAACCGTTGTGAGGAAAACGAAAGGTTTTTATCCTGCACTGCCTCTGCTACCGCACCTACAAGTTTGAATTGGCAGCAATGCAGCAAGCACTGCCAGCAGCTGCACTGCCCCAGTGGGACGTGGGATGCGTGTCCCCCAGGGATGCTCAGCAGCGAGGACCACGCAGACACTGAGGAGATGACCAAGTCCAGCTCAGCAGGTGGGACGGGGAGGGACTGGCACCCGCAGCTGAAATGCTGAGGGATATTCTTCATTTTCTGGCTTACTACCTTCCCAGCGTTTCCGATGGAGAGTGCACTTTCAGAGCCACCTCAGCACCCTGCTGGCATAAAAGAAAGGGCAAAGCACTGTGCCAGCCCTGGGGAAATGCTGATAGGAAAACTGATGGAGAAATGTCCCCCTCAGCGTGAGGAGGACAGCGGTGCCTCCTCCAGCCACCTTCTTCCCCAAGCAATGACTGCAGAAAGAGGCATTAGCAATGCACGTGTCCTGCTGGATGACAGGCTGCTGAAAAACGGTTTGTTAAAGATAGCCTTGCATTTACAGCCGTGCTTGGGAGCCTAAATTAAAATGGCCCGCGGCAAGAACTGGTCTTTTCAATGGAAGAAAGGATGTCTCTTCCCTTCCAGAGCAGCTGATGAAATGCTGGCTAGGAAGCCGAAGATTGGACATCCAAGATAAAAAACACTGCTGACAAACGTTGTCTGCTGAAACCCTGGAAATTGCAAAGGTACCTTCCAAAGGGACTGCAGAAACTCCTTGCTAATGTAGCAGAAAATAACCCGTTATTCCTGACCGAGACACCCGTTGCAATGGAGAAACTTCAAAACGCGTATTCATCTGACCCTGGACACAGCAGATGCAGTTCAGGACAGAGCTTCAGGACGGCTGCTGCCCCCAGAAATGCCAGCATGTTTCCAGACTTTCTAACCGGGCACTTTCTCCCCAGCTGAACAGTGAGATAAAGGTGAGTTCAGACGATGACACGGCAGCGCTCCCTGCTCCCCAGCCCATGGAGCAGCCCTCCAGCACCATGCCAGAAGGCTGCCTGGCCGAGCAGTGCCTGCAATGCTCCAGGGGAGCCAGCAGCTGGGAGGGCTGCCGCCTTCACTCGCACCACCCAACGTACTCCTCATGTCCACTTCCACCACTAAATCCCCTCTTCAAAATGCACTGGCACAGGTATGACTTCCTGCACAGTTCCCACGGCATTCCGCAATGCACACGCTCTGATCAATGGAAACAGATCTTTCTTTATCAGCGGCCGCTGCTGCCCTTCTGTAACAACATCTTCAGAAAATCAAATCTGTATTTCAGCTTTTGACTGCCCCGCATTTTTAAGCCCTCGAAACGAGGCAGTTCAGCCACCTAACTCACAGACTTCAGAGATCACCTTTCTGACAGTTCATATCCTGCAGCTTACACACCGCTCCCCACAGCACTGACTTTCAGAAGGCGATGCCCGTTGTACTCTGACCTGACCGAAGCCGTGGAAGCCCCTGGGCAGTTCCCTGCCATCCCACCCTCTCAGATGCCTACATTTGCCCCCCCAGAAGCTGCCAATCACAAGGTCCTCCGATGCCATTTTTTCTGTAACTCATTTGTTTTCTCTAAAAGCTTCATTCTCCTCCGGAAAAGACTTTCTCAAGTTAAATATCCCCAACAAATATTTCAAACCTTGCATACAATCCGTGCAGCCCAAAGAACGCACTAAGCTATTGTATTGGAGCACTGACACGTCAAACCATCCAAGGAGCAGACCAGGAGAGATCAGGAGCGGAGGGGATTGCCCCAGTTTTGCAGATACTGCTTAGAAATAGCCTAGCCTGCCACAGGTAGCCTTGTATCAGACTGATTTGTTCGTGTCCTTTTTATTTGCACTGTTACGCCCAAACCTAACCTTTTGCTCAGCACTGAATTCCCCATTCAACGCAGAATACTGCGGTAGAACTGTGGTAAGAAAGCATAAAAAAGCCAAGGGCAACTAGGGGAGTCCTGCTGTAATTAAATGGACTGATTAGAAGACTCTAAAACCAAAAGCAATGGAGGAAAGAAAAAACAACATTTCCTTTTCCTTAAAAAAAAAACCAACTACACAGCAGGAATTTCACCTTGCACTCTTCTTGAAACTGGAATTTTTTAATTATTCTCCCACGTGTGTCATGATTCTAGTCACATTTAAATGCATTTTACTAAAATCTCATTTTAAATGTATTGTATTTTAAACAGCCCTTAGCTTGGTATTTCTGGAGCTTCAGCTCCTCTAAAGGCATTAAAGCAGCTAACTCCTCCCCAGCCCAGCAAAGGCTGCTGCCCAGGCAGAAGGCAGAGCAGGCAGTGCCAGCCCCCCGGATGCAATGAATGGGTAGTACCTACATACCTCATCCTCACAAGAACATGTACATTTTCAGGGTCAATTATTAGAAAAGCATTTATAGTTCAAGAAAAACGCGACAGGAATTTGGTATTATGAGACTGCACAAAAGCAGAACTTAATAAGGGAGGGCTGAATAAAAAGAATGGCTAATCCGATGGGAGAACCTTATGACTTGAACTCTACTGCATCTTTTATCGGTTTTGAGTTCACTTTTGTGCCATCTTAGACATCCATTTCTCAGTGGGATTTTTTGTGTCTTTTTTTTCCTTCCTCTTACAGGGAGCAGAAACCAATTACATTGGTAACAGTCAAATCTTCCATCACATACCGTATTCTTTTACCTTGAATTGTGTAGATATGATTACCAACTACAAAGGGACACAATCCTGCCTATTTCACACAGCTCACTTTCCATATTTAAGAGGATCTGTTAGTGCTGCTGCTTCTCACTCACATTATACGATCTTGCTGCATGCTGCTAAATCCAGAGGGAGGGAAATCCATAGGGCACTTCCCTATGGTGTGGCACATAGGCAAATGCCTGTTCAGCCAGCTCTAGGAGTGATGACAAAACACCAATGGCTTTAATAAGAAGGGCTTCCACAAGGGAAGGGGGGGAGTCTCCATTCCTGGAAGCGTCCCACAACCATGGGGATGTGGCACTGAGGGACGTGGGCAGTGGGCATGGTGGGATGGGATGGGTTGGGGATCCTAGAAGGCTTTTCCAACCTCCATGGCTCTGTGATTTTAAGTATGTTGGCCAGAAAAGGGCGAGTCAACAAAATGTATGCCCACAAACAACCAACAAATAAGTCAGCAGAACTAGTAACAACTGTCATGGAGAAGGCTCAAATTCGGTATTAAAGATAATACCCCTGAATTTGATAATGAGCTCGAAGAAGAACACACTAAACATCTGTGACTGTAGTACTTGACTCTCCACCCAAGTCATGTTAAACGTCACCCCAGGGAGGGGAAGAGAGAAGGGTAGGACACTAGGGCAAGTAAGCACTGCCCTTCACCTCTTGGTGAGGAATACCCAGGATAGCATTTATTTTGCTAGCACTAATATCACATATCAGCACTATTGCTGCTATTACCCATGGCAATCCTAAATCTGTTACATCTGGTGCTTCAATAAACCATTATAAATCATTTATTTTTCAGTGTTTGTGAAACTGTACTAGTGAAAGTCCTTAGGTGGACTCTGGTAGGCAAACGTTGAAACTGTGCAGGCGACAACTACCAGAAAGCAAATCTACATCTATCCGTGCACCTTGGGATGTCACCGGAGAGTCACTGTCACCCCATGACCTCAGAACAGAGATGCAACCGAGGCTGGACAGGGCCCTGGGCAGCCTGAGCTGGTGGGGGGCAGCCAGCCCATGGCAGGGGTGGGGCTGGGGGCTGTGAAGCCCCTTCCAATCCAACCATTCTGTGGTTCTACAATCTTTAAGGTCCCTTCCCCCATCTATAATGTCATTATACATTCAGAAAATAATTTCTTACCTGGGGATATTATATAGAAGAAGTCTTTAAACTCATCCATCCAGACCTCTGCCAGCCTCCTGTTGTTCTTGTTGATGACATGCCCTGTGCCACCAGGGAAGGTGTAAGGGGTTGCTTTACGGAAGACATGGCCAACGTGTGAGCATGTGACAATCTCAAGGGAGCCACCACACTGCCAAACCTGAAACGAAAACATGTAGAAAAGGTTGACTAAAGCCAGTACAAAACACGAAAAGCTTATAGCAGGAAGGACTCTGATGGGTTAGCAGCTATCTCCTGATTTATTCAAATGGGAATTTCAAACTCAAGTTAAAGGGGAGCAGTAGGGATTTAATTCCCGAGAGCAATCAAAATGCATAAACTTTAACTACAGCGTAAGAAGCTTGTGTGAATGGCACAACTGGCTATTTGATCCTATTACATAAACATGTACAAACCACTGCCTTAGAAAGGAGTAATCCTGTTCAGGTTTTCAAGTGTTTGAACGCTAACCATGTATTTGAGTTTTGCAGGAATACATAATATTTAAAGAAGCAGAGAACTTTTACGATCTATCAACCCACGTCTATATTTTTTAAAGCAGAATTGAGTCCATGACCACACTAGCGAAGGCACAGCAGACCTTGGTTAATATCACCAACAGATATAGAAAGCAACAGAACAAGAGGCACAGGCACCTTGAACATCACAGACAGATGTCCCCAAATCTAAACTCTGAGCAAGCTTAGTGCCTTCAATACGTCTGCACCAGTATAAACAATCCTTTAATCCTGGGCTTAGCACCCTGCTGGTAAACGAGGTAATGTTCTTCTGGCAGCTCAGCAGCCTTGGTTTGACATACATCAGCTCGTGCACTACCTGCAATCTGCTCTGCAGCCTCCTGCCTCTCTGGGTGCTGGGATAAACTGGAGAAGGAACTAAAGAGGTTCCAGGTCCAAATTGGCAGAACCAGCAGCATAACGCAGGCAGCTGGCTCCTGATGTGTACGGGGACAAAGGAGGATTCCCAAGGGATGCACACAGGGTTACTGAACTTGGCTGTCCTGACAATGTCAATTCCTCAAGGCTCCCCCTGCACCGAGGCTCACTGACAAGTTTTGGCACTGACAATGGTACCACCAGCTGCCCACTTTGTTACCCAGGCTCACCTCGCTCTTTGTGTAGGCCTCCTGCTAAGCAGAGAGAGGGGGCTAAAATCCCCAATACCTCTTCCTAATAAGAAGCAGGGCTTAAGCATCGTTTGGTGTCTTCAGAACGCCGGTACAGCCTTGTAATTAGAGCTCCTCGACACAGACATAACAGTTACCATAGAAACTTAATGCAGATTTTATTTAATTAGGGCTAGATCCTTTTATATAATTTCATTAGTATGCTAAGTGATGTACTCTGTTGGGATGAGCAACGACAACATCAAAATATTCTCGTGTCGAACATCTTGTGTTTTGCAGCTCGGTGACAACCAGTCAGCTCAGGTGAAACTCTGGGTCGGCCAAGCAGGGCTCCCTTATTAACCCCCAAATAGGCACTGCTGCTGTATATGCACAGCAATCCCCTACACAGGACAGCATCGAGCACCAACAGCTCTAGGGACATTCTAACCTCTGTCAGCTCCGCCATCAGCGCTCTCGCAGCTTGGCCCTGACCTCCCCTCCTGGCAGGAGATTCCTCCCACGCTAACGCTTTCAAATGTGTGTTCTGTACATCTTGAAGCGTATTTTTGGCTGCCCTTGTTACAATCTGCTAGTTGTCATAGGGATGCGGATGAACCTGCACGCCGTGCAGAAGAAAAGGGCTTCCATTTTTTCAACATTACGGGGAAAAAAAAGCAACCAAAAAAGCCCACAACAAAACCAACTTTCCTCAATACTCACTGGTAAAAACGACTCCTCTCCCCAAGCTCATAGTGGCTAGAGCTTGCAGGGTCGCATCAGTTTGGCAAGAGTATAGACAAGATACACAACAGCATGCAATTAATCACTCTTCAACGCGAGCTCCTATCTGCCGACGTAATTTATCCCATTTTAAATACAGGCGTTAATTATTTAAAACTACCTTTCGATCTCAGGCTTCTGGCAGTCATTCCCATTGCTGCCCAAAAGGAGTGCATTAAACTCCACCCCGTTTCTGCACAGCCCACCTTTGAGATCCTTTGCCCCTTCTGCCATTCAAATCTCTCTTGCACACCCACAGATTGAAGCCATGCTACAATATCCCCAGTGATTTCTGCAGCCAGAAAGTTAACACTTGAGCACCAGTATCTTAAATGAGTTGAAGTTGCTGGCTGCTGTGCAGTGGTGCATAAGGAATAGTTAGGAAAAAGCCTCTGATGCCAATCCACAAGACCTCCATACTGAGACTGAGTCAGTGTACTTGGGATATTTTCCCCCACACAGACACAGAGGTGTGTTTTCAGTCTCGTGTTTGCAACATGATTAGAACCACAGAGCCATTAAGGTTGCAGGAGACCTCTCAGATCCCCAAGCCCACCCACCCCACCATGCCCACTGCCCACGTCCCTCAGTGCCACATCCCCCAGCTCTGGGACACCTCCATGGACGGTGACCCCCCACTCCCTGGGCAGCTGTGCCAGTGCCTGACTGCTCTTTGGAGAAGAGATTTCTACTACTATCCAGTGGGTCCCTCTCCTGGTGCAATGTGAGGCCGTTCCCTCCCATCCTATCACTGGTTACCCGGGGCTTTACACACCCCAGCAGCACTCAGCCACACAAAAACCCACTTCTGATGCCACTGCACTCTCGAAGATAAGACAATGCCACAAGCACGCGACCCCTCCAGCCCCACAGTCACACCCCATGGTGGCCATAATGGTCTCCCTGCCATCCAAACCAACAAAGGTGCTAAGCTTGCTTACCAAACCACAGCCAAACACATTCTCACCCTTGCAATTCAGCAGTCAGAAGCACAGCTCTCCCACACCATCAAGCTGAACGCTGGCTGCTGGTGGTCCCTTGTCCCTTCTGCTGCATGGCATGGGTGTTCTGCAGGCAGGGCACTGTGCTGGGCTACGAGCAGCTACACAGCCCTGCTCCTTGCTCCCTCACTGGAAGAACTGCTGCAACAGTCAGAACTTCAGACATTTCAGACAGCACGTACGGCCCATCAGTATATCACACTGCTTAGCAAATACGCACACGGCTGCATCCCTTCTGCATCTCTAACATTCACAAGCAAGCAAAAAACAAACAGCACCTTATTCCTCTTAGAGCACACACTGGCTCCTTCCAGCCTTGTTTTGGCCAACTGTGTCCTATTTGGATATTTTTTAAGAATACACCTGTGTATACTTATTTCTTTTTACCCGATTATTTTCAATGCGCTGTCCTAAGTTAGAAAAGCTCCTTTCTGTCTATCGAGTTTTCAGAGCATTCTCTGGTCTGGAAAAAAAACCATGAAGAGAAGATGAAAAACGTTCAAAGAATTCCACACAACAACAACAAAAAAAATTATGGCAAATATTCAAGAATAAGTGATGTTTTCATTAGTCTGGCAGATTTCTGATCCTTGGCTGCACGAGAATCCTGCCAGGACTATTTTTGCTTTTTTTTATTATTATTATCTTTTTTTTTTTTTTTTTTCCCTCCAAACTGCTGTCATTAAAAGCCATCCTGCAGAGCGGATCACGAAGGACAGCTGAGCAACGAGCAGCAGCTCTGCTAACAGAGGAAATATCGATCCACCCTGAAAGGAGGGAACTCTGTGCAGCAGCGCACAGCGCCAAGAAGCTTTACTGGAACGGGGCAGGACGGGAGCAATATCAAGGCACCGCTGTAACCAGATCCAGAGCTGTCTGCACTTAGGGCTGGCTCCCACCCTAGCAATGCCCTTGAACTAAGAGTTACTTGCTGCACTTCCCTTGCTTCGGGGACACAGGAGATGCTGGGGCAGCGCCCTGGTGACCGCGGCGTGCTCTGCTGAACGTATGCTGCTACACACTCATGCATCCCGCATGCATCCAAGGAACATTTTGGAAGGCTGTGCACCAAGAAAGCTGCAATCTGATTTAAAACATCAGCACTCAGAGTGAGTCTCTCTACCCCTTCGTTTTTACTGGGAAGTGAATGATGTGTAGTTAATAGAAAACGGCCTGAAAATGCTTTCAGCTTCTCAGCTGATCTCCTCTAGAAAATATCTGCCCGACAGAACTCTTCAAAGCCGGCTCTGTCAACAGAAAACATTCCTCCAACCAACTTTGGCTGAAAAATAGAGAGGATAAAAAAAAAAAATGAAAGAACATACCCAGTGCAGTCCGGTGGGTATTGGACAGCTGTGACAGGTTTTATTTTGCATACTTACTTCAAATGCAAAAACTGTGATCCATCACAGACGTCAAAAATCATTTCCAATATCCTCGCTAAAAATTACTCATCAAAGACTCCGTTTTTCAATTTTCCTTCATGCCTAAAGGGCAATTACTAAATGCATTTCACTCCATTGGGTTTTGCTGGTCCTGGACAACGTTCCAAGCCCTTCCTGCAGGCAGTGCCACTTCCCATGCAGCGTAAGCACCGCGGCCAGAACTTGCAAGTTCAAGTCAACGTACGCTTGCAGAAACACAGACGTGATTTCTTTTTTAAACTAGATGCATTTATACCTTGTTCATGTCAGTTAGCATTTGCACCATCTCACGGAAAGCCTCGCTTTTTCAGACAAAAATGTATTATGATAATACGTACCATCTCAGATAGTGCAAAGGAAAAGTTTCCAAACAGTTACAAAATGTTTCATGCAGTGCAAAGGACCAAACACTGTATTGAGACATCCCCAAATAGCTTCAGCATTACAATTAACCCGCCACTTGCATGACAGCTAAAACAGAGCGGCCCTGACTGCAGCATAGGAACTGTTACAGCAAAACTGTGTTGACAGAAAATGAAGGAAAACGGCAATTACCCTAAAAGACATTTCAAGATTCTCGCCACCCCAGATATCCATTCCTGCATCGTAAGATCCTATCTCTTCAAAGTAGTTTCTGTCAATAGAAAATAGGCCACCAGCCATAGTAGGGGTCCTAGTTGAAAACAAACAGAAAAAAAAAAAAAAAAAAAAAAAAAAAAGAGGAAAAAGAAAAGAAAAGAAAAAATACCTTTTGAAAGACACTGTGGAATTCATCGCGTGATACTACAGCACACATCTCCTCAGACATTTTGACTATCCATACATTCTACGCACAGCAACTTCAATACAAAACACCACGACGCGGTTCCCCGGCTCGCTGCGTGCACTGCGGGCTGACTCCCTCCATTAGCTCAGGAGCATTGCAATGGTAAAGTGGATGGAATTTTGGTGCTCGGCATCCAGAGCAGCGCCTTAAATCCAATCTGAGATGCTTAGTGAAGGGAGTTCAATGCCTTCGCTTTGCCTTAGAGGAAGACTGAATGTGCATAACCTTACCGGGTGTAATCTCTCCTAACAGGATTAGGGATCCTTAAAACAGCCAAATCCCGTCAGGGTGCAACTCCTCCTGTAATGCTGCCCTGCTTCCCCACCGATGCCTGCTCTAGGTTTTGCAGCACCTGATGCCTACACCCGGGCCAGGAGCACAGCCCCGTGCCCCCCAGCCTCGCACACGCAGGCTGGGAGCTGCTGGGACACGGCCCTGCCACACGGTGCTGGGTGCCCACGGGACAGCATGGCCCAGGGCGCTGCACCGAGCAGCACTGTGAGCATCCGCTGCTCCCGGCGCATGAAGGCCTCTGTGCCCTGAACCCGCACACAACACCACGCAGTGCTGCGGCTGGGGGGCAGTGGCTGGAAAGGATCTGGGGGTGCTGACCATCAGCCAGCACCGTGCCCAGGTGGCCAAGAAGGACAACGGCATCCTGGCTTGTGTTGGCAGCAATGTGGCCAGCAGGAGCAGGAGGTGATCGTGCCTCTGTACTCAGCTCTGGTGAGGCTTCACCTCAGGGCTGTGTTCAGTTTTGGGCCCTTCACTACCAGAAAGATGTGGAGGTGCTGGAGCGTGTCCAGAGTTGAGCAGTGAAGCTGTGCAGGGTCTGAGCACAGCCCTATGGGCAGTGGCTGAGGGAATGGCATGGCTCAGTCTGCAGAAGAGGAGGCTGAGGGGAGACTTCACCGCTCCCTATAACTCCTGAAAGGAGGCTGGACTGGAGGAAGGGGGGGCTCAGCCTCTGCTCCCAGGTAACAGCGATAGGACAAGAGGCGATGGCCTCACCATGCACCAGGGGAGGGTCAGGGTGGCTATGAGGAACAATTTCTTCTCCAAAGCGTGGTCGGGCACTGGCACAGCTGCCCAGGGAGTGGGGGTCACCATCCCTGGGGGTGTCCCAGAGCCGTGGGGATGTGGCACTGAGGGACATGGGCAGTGGGCATGGTGAGGTGAGCTGGGGGATCCTAGAGGCCATTTCCAACCTTAATGGTCCTGTGATTCTATGACGTGCCAGCACCTGCACCTCTGCCCATCTAAAGCGCAGCTTCCACACTTAATTTATTTGGTGACACCTTTATGCAAACACTGGTATCAACCAAGCTTCGAGGATTTTTACAAGACACAAGTCAACAAGAACAGTTCGTGTGCAATTCAAGAAAACTAATTTAACAGAGTTGGAAACCTGTCTGCAGTCGGTTGCTGAGTGAGCAGGGGCAGCTTGCAACCCCAAGCTTACCAGCACTGTCTTTCTATTTTCCCCCTGTGCTCCCAGCTCAGCTCATTCCTGCCTGTCCCCCCTAGCCCAACCTTGCCAGGCTCCAGAGCTGGAGTGCTACCACTGTGAAATGTGAGAGGTGAAAGACATTCCTATGATTGGTTACTTACTGTATAAGTCTATGCAAAAATTATTCAAAACGAAAGCAAAAGCAGACTCAGCACTTGGTTTACTCACAGATTCAAACTTCTATCATGGATTAGAAGTCTATAAATCTATCAAGAATTACTTAAAGTGATACCAAAATGGTGCCAGCACTTGGTTTACTCACACACCTGAAAACTGGCCAAGCAATCCACAAGCACTCGGAGCAAGCACGTGTCCAGTGCTGCAAGAGCAAACCTCAGCTCCTATTCTAGCTGCAGGTAACTGCCCTGAGCCAGGTGAGAATTGCCACTGCCCTAAGCAGAGCAAAGCCAGCCCCTGCCCTTCCTTATCCTTCCTTTGCTCCCTCCCCTGGAAGAAGGCTGTTTGCCTGACTGCTATGAAACGTTCCATTCTTGCAAAGACCCAGCGCTGAACGATTTTTGAATGATGCGACTGTCAGGATTCTTCTGAAATGCTGCAGGTAAAAGTTGATGAAAAACAAAACAGAGTTTCCCTACCTGCTTGCTAACCGGACTTGCAAGTGCTGAGTTTCAGGCTGTAAAAGCGAAGGAACCATTGTATGCCACAGAGTGTTAAATAACTGAGGTGCAGCAGGCAGAGCTCTTCTTTGCTAAGTAAATTTAATGTTGCATAAACAGAACTGCAGAGCTCTCACTGTAAAAACAGCTGAAACAGTAATTTTAGCAAGAGGGAGCGTTTCTGCAGGTTTTTTTTCACAGTTTTGTGCTTATTAGTTCTACTTTGCCTACTTGGGAGTCACACTAGCAATACGGAACTATGATTAATGCTAGCCATCATTCCAACCCATTTCTCATTTTATTTTGGAGACAGGTCTGCTTTTCCTTTCTGTGACTGTGAGCAGCAAGCAGGATTCCCATTCCCATGCTTGCCCCTTTGCCTTCCTATAGGGAAGAGCACAGCACACATGTGTTTAAGCCCTGCTCTGCTGCAGCCCAAGGCCCTGTGCAGCCACATGGATTCTGCTCCCAGGCAGCCCTACAGAACAGGAGGCTCTGCACTTCAAGTGACGTGTTTTGCAAAGGTCTCTAGCCATGTACCAAGTGCACAAACCAGGTGTTACTCCAGAGACAGTCAACAGAAATGACAGCATTTAGAGTGTAGGAACAAGACAAAATCTTTGAGGTACATTAAAACAGCAATGAGCAGCAGCAATGGTCCTTCACAGCTTGTGCAGAAGCATCACAAGAAGAAAGTAAGGGGAAAAGTGCTAGGGGCTGAGGTGTGATGGCCAGCAAAGGAACAGTGCACGTGCAAGCAGCCACATCAGAATCCATTCTGTCCGAGGCAAGGTGATGCTCATCAGTATGAGAGGCACCCATGAATTCTCACTGTTCTGTTTGCTAGAAATATGACAAACAATCCAACTTTTCTAATAGATTCCATTAAGAAAGTGCTTTTACAGCCGTACTGCGTGACAGGGAGATGGAGGGTTTTAATATCAGAGTCACTGCATTAATTAACCTTTTCCCATCAGTTCCAGAGATTCCAGCAAGGACGGATATTTCAGTGGGCTGAAATATCTGATCTGTGAATGGAAGAGTTTCTTTAATTCCTTAAGCAAACAAGCTCCGCATCCACTAATTAGAAAGGATCAGGTACCTTCTTCTGAGGATAACACACGCTCTGTGCTTAACTCCCCCCTTGGGACTAATGGTCACAGCGATGGCTGAACCCCATTCGTGCCAGCTGATGATCTCTTGGCAGCGAGCTACTCTGATCTTTCCATTAAAGAATGTATATACAGTACTCAGATATACACAAACAACACATTTGATATAACAGAATTAAAAGAATCACAGCACTGTTGGGTTGGAGGGACCTCACAGCCCCCAGCCCCACCCCTGCCGTGGGCTGGCTGCCCCCCAGCTCAGGCTGCCCAGGGCCCATCCATGGCCTGGGGCTCCTCCAGGGATGGGGCACCCACAGCTCGGGGCAGTGCCAGGGCCTCACTGCACTCACAGGTTGAAAATGTCTAATCTCCATTACGGTATTAAATCTAAAAAGTCACAGTAGGAATTTATCATCGTTATTACGGCAGGTAAAAATTGGAGTAAAACACTTTTTCTGATTACATGGCTTTTTTAGTGTAATAAAATACAGAATTGGAGTGCAATCATTATATTACGCATGCAAGCACATAAGTCATTGATCTTTATGTATTTTGTGCTTATTCCATTGATTGCAATGAAAAAATGTGAATGCACAAATATTCGATCTACATGAGACTGAAATAATGTCATAGAATGGGGAAAGCAACGTAAAAAAAAAATGAAGTCATCATCTTGTTTCCAAATGGTTGTTGTGAGTTTGGCTTTTGCTTATTTTTGGCCTCTCATCTTTAGAATAATCAGGTAGCAGCATTTGCCAAAACCCTTCTGAACTCAGCTGAAATATTCCACTCGATCTCATTAGATGCAGAGTTCACTTTTGATGAAGTGAATCACAAGATTCACTTGTGATTCCGACACCTCGAGACTGATTTACTGCCGCAATCTCTTGGACTGCTTTTGACAAGCACTTCCAGATAGCAGCCAGCACTGAAAGCAGCCGATGACTTATTAGATGTCATTTCCCATATGAAGACTGTTACACCTCTGCTCAGTGTCCACCAGCTGCCAGTGTTTCCAGGAGAAATCTCACAGACTAGCTTTGACCAAAAAGTCTCCCCTATGTGTTCAAAGGGCACCTGTGCCTAAAAGCTAACAGCTTGCGTCCCAGGCAGCCCAATTACACCACCCCTGGAGCCACTGCCTCCCTCTCAAGTACTCCTTACAGGGATAATTAGAGGACATGCTGCATTGTTCATTAACCTCTCACCCTTCACTAACACCCATCTTCACCTGGAGAGCTCCCAGAACATCAGGCAATCACCAGCTACTAGCCAGTGGGGAAAAGATGAAAAGCTGCTTTGCTTCAGTAATTGTAGGAGTCAGATACATGTACGATTCTGGATTAACTCTAAGTACTGCTTCCTTTCAAGATAAGGAAATAAGAACTTGGATCTGCCCGTCCTTCAAAGCTTCTCCTGTCAGTGAAACGATCAGCACGGAAACAAAGCCAAGGGTGCGAGGGGGGAGCAGCCGGGGCAGTGCCAGCCAGCACAGCGTGAGGCCCTGCAGCTCGTTATGGCAATTAACGCTATGAACTTAACACATGCTTCAGGTTTAACTGGGTAAAGAACGGCAAAGCAAGGTGGTTCCCAGAGATGGTCTGAGGAGAAAGAGATTTAAAACATCCAGCATTTCCCTGACCCCAGGCTCTGAAGGAAGTGAAGTGACAGATTTTGGCTACTTCCAGTATCAGTAGTTCCTAAAAGCTTTCCTGTGCCCACGCTCTGCCTTGCCTGGAAACTCAGTGAAGCTTTGCTGGGAACTGCCGTCCCCTGAGCTGCCTCCCTCCTTATCTGCCTGATGCCCACAGTCAGGGGCTTGCAGGACTGCAATTCTTTCCACTTCATCATCTCTCTTAGACAGGTTGGAAACCATTACATCCACTTGTGAAAGCGTTTTTTTTTTTTTAATGTTATTCTTTCAGTTTTCATGAAGATCACAGAAGCTATTAGAGCTGAGCAAATAACCCATGGCAGGGAATGTATTCAATTTGCCTGGTTTCAACATCACTTAACATTTTTCTGGACGTTTTGTTACAGACCTTGGTTTCAGCAATTAGATGAAGGAGGTCAGGACAGCTCAGAGAAACTCAGGACATACTCTTAGATCATTTTTTACTGGGTGTGCACTGTCATTATGGTTATTTTATAAGCAATAAGTAGGTACTTCAAGAAGCGCAGATCATCATGACCAAATGCCTGGATTAAATGTCCAAGATTTTGCATTTCAGAAATATGTTCCAACATTTGTTTTAAATTATGGGAACGGTAATGTCTGCAAACAAGTTCAACAAAGCTACTTGCGGATAACAAACGCAGAAGGAAGCTCAATACTTAGGAAGCAGGCATTATTTTGAATTATTGAATGTTCTAAAGGAAATATTGACAGAGTTTTCTCAGCTCTGATAACTACATTGCAGCACTAAGGACAAGGCAGATGCTGGTGTTCTCCACCACCGCTATGTGATGTGTACTCTCCAATACTGCAGCAAAATCTTCAGTATTAAATATTATTATCTACCTACAGCAAAGCCAAACGCCCCAGTACTCTGTTTCCCCTCCTTACCTTACAGGCAAGGTCCTGTCCCCTTTCCTCCTGTCCATCTCTCTCTGGGGCACGGGGTACCAGCGGAAGTTCAGCTTCCAGTTGAACCCTCCATAAGTCATGTCTGACCCAGCCATGTACTCAAACGTGTCATCACTGATCACATCGATGATCGGGCATACAACAGTCCTCCTGTAAGAAAAAAAAGCTCCGTTCAGCAGTGCTCTGCAACAGGACAAGGGGCAATGGGCACAAACTGGAACCCAGGAAGCTCCATACGAACATGAAGAAAAACTTCTTGACCTTCATGGTGGCAGAGCCCTGGCACAGCTGCCCAGGGAGGTGGGGGAGTCTACTTCTCTGGAGATATTTGTACCCATTTGGACGCCTTGTGTGCAGCTGTTGTAGGGAACTGCTGTGGGGGTTGGGCTGTGGGGGCTCCAGAGATCCCTTCCAACCCCTACAGTTCTGGGGTTAAGTAATTTAAACATAAATTTTATAGAATCCTGTATCTTCCTGCAAAATAAATCTTTAAAAAGTCTTCTTTTTCAGATCAATGAATGCTTGGCATTTTCACAGCTTTAGCAGCACAGTGCTCGAAGGACGGCCCAGAGTCCCAGCTGATGCTGCAAGGATCTGCTGTCCCCTGCCACCCTCTCACCTGTCCTCCCGGATCCTGGCCAGCAGTGGCTCCAGCCAGCCACGGGTGCACTCGCAGTGTGCATCCAGGAAGGTGATCACCTGCCCCCGGGCAGCTGCTGCCCCCCGCAACCGCGCACGGATCAGCCCTGACCGCTGCTCCATCCGCAGGATCTTCACCGGGACCTCCAGCTTCTTCACGTAGTTCTCCAAGGAGGCCTTCAGAAATTCTGCCGCAGGCAGCGGGGGAAAAAAAGAACAGAAGAACATTATTTGAGGGTGCTGAGGCCCTGGCACTGCTGCCCAAAGCTGTGGGTGCCCCAGGCTATAGATGGGGTCCTAGGCAGCCTGAGCTGGGGGGCAGCCAGCCCACAGGTGGGGTTGTGAGGTCCCTTCCAACCCAACCCTTCCATGGCTCTATGATCTTTCAGGTCCCTTCCAACCCAACCACTCTGTGGTTCTGTTATAGCTAGGTTCAGCAACTCCTGAGGTCTCCAAATACAGCTGCAGAACACACATGTCATGCTTGGCCCTGCCAGGTTGCTGGCACAGCGCAGGAAACACCTCCTGTCACATTTAGAGTTTTTCTGAAGAACAAGAGCAGAGCTACAGAGGCTCACGCTGGAATTCAGCTCAGTGCAGCCACAAAGCACACATCTGTGCATGCACACAATGACCTGAGCACCTCAGGAAAACAGCACAGAGATAAAAATCTTGAATTAAGTCACAATCAGTTTTCTGGTAATAAATCAGCAATCAGAAATGAGTGTAAGATAATTACGCTTCTGCTCATTTGTATATGGCTTAATATGAATACAGCTATTTTTGATAAACTGCACCATTTGAGCCCTCTAGGACTACTCAATTTGTTGCTCTTAGAAAAACTGAAGTCCCTTGGCTAAAGCCTTCCTCTGCCTTTGGGCACAGAGAAATAACAATCCTATTTGTTATTGAAGCAGGGAAAACCAGGACAGTAACTAGTGTTAAGTTAGTACTACATGGAGCAGAAGTGAAGGATGGCTTGGCTTACACCCTCCTTGCATTGAATGGCTGCAACTGGACGTTGCATTTACCATTTATGGTAAATTTATCTGCATGTTTGCCATTTATATGGCATTTATCTGCATGTTTGGCTGCACCAGGAAAAACTGCTCATCGCTCCATCCATTCCATTTATGGAATACAATTTTGGGAATGCAGCAAAAGAGAGACCAAAAGAGAGATGGGGGAAGGGATTCTGCCTTTTGCAGCCACACGCAGTGACAGAGCGCAGCACAAAGGATGGCTCATGGCTTCCTGCAGCACCCACCCCTCTCACTGGCATCGTCAACCAGGATGATCTCGGCGAGCAGGCGGCGCGGCGAGCGGGCGACCACGCTGTGCACGGTGCGCAGCAGAGTGCTCCAGGCCTCGTTGTGGAACACGATGACCACGCTGGTGTTTGGGAGCTCGTCGGGGTACACTTTGGTCTTGCACCTGCCAAAAAGTACAGGGAAAAAAAAAAAAAAAAGAAGTTAATCCAGAGTCCTAAGGAGCTCTACCAACAGGAAGGTCTGAAGGAATTTGCGTATGCATGAATGCTTGAGGAGGAGCTCCTCCAACACATCAAACCTCTCTGTTAAGAGCCAGGAAAACAAACGATCCAGGTCCCTGCAGCAAAGTCAGCTTGTCTGTATGGTTTCTTTAATAAATACAGAATCATAGAATGGCTTGGATTGGAAGGGACCTCAAAGATCATCGAGCTCCAACCCCCCTGCCTCAGGCAGGGCCGCCAACCTCCACATCTAATACCAGACCAGGCTGCCCAGCACCACATCCAACCTGGCCCTGAACACCTCCAGGGATGGGGCATCCACAGCCTCTCTGGGCAAACATCACCTACTATAACAAAACTTATTTTAATCTCTTCTTCTAAACGACTGCCATTTAAAAAAGTACGTGAAATTGTGACCACAACTTTCCAAATGTGAGGTGATAATACAGAATACTGAACATCACTGCTTTCTGCAGAAGAGGCAAAAGGTTCACGAGATAGTCACTGAACACCAGACCTGACTGCAAAAAGTATGGTGCTAACAGCAACCATACAGATAAATGCACATGGATGAACACATATGTAAATATGTGCACACACAGAGGTATGTAATGGTCTAGATATTACTTTGATGAAGACCACTTGAGTCTGCTGGTAACCATCCCACCTCTGCGACTTCAGCAATCTCATTAATTGTGTCTAGACAACAATTACGATTTAGATGCAGAGTTCGTATAGAAAAAGTTCACTACTTGTTACAGATAGAACAAAGGGAAATGGTTTCAAACTCAGAGGGTAGATTTAGGTTAGCTATAAGGAAAAAGGCTTTTACAGTGAGGGTGGTGAGGCACTGAACAGGCTGCCCAGTGATGTGGTTGATGCCCCATCCATGGAGACTTTCACAGGCCCTGGGCAACCTGACCTAGCTGTGGTGTCCCTGTGCACTGCAGGGGAGCTGGACTTGGAGACCTTCACAGGTCTCTTCCAACACTAAGGATTCTATGATTCTCTATGATCATCCATGACAACAGAGGTGCCTAGAAGAGCAGAAGCACAGCAGGACAGTGCGTCCAAAATCAGACATTCTGAACTGACTTATTTCCAAGGCACGCTGAACAGGTATACACAAAACTGGCATAAATTCTGCTTGTCCTATAATTCACAACAATCACTTTAATTATATTCAGAACAGACGCAATTTTGGAAACTGGGAGAGATCTGCTGCAGGGGATTGTGTTTAAAAATGTCCAGACACGTGCATTAGCAGCAAAAGGACAGGACACGAAGGGGCAGCTATTTCCTTGTTTGTGGCTAACCACTAACTTTGATCACAAAATCACAGAACGTCCTGAGTTGGGAGGGAGCCATGAAGTGTGAAGTCCTCCTCCTCTGACAGCCCAGGCTCCATGCACAGCACCAGGCCCTGCTGCTCATCCCCCCTTAGCATCCCAGACACTTCCATGCTGGGATTATCCCCTCTGGGGGAGGTTTATTCAATTTCCAGATGACTTCATTCTGCTGCTTGGCTATGTATAGTTTCTCGGGTACCTCAAGTGATGAACTGGGATTTGTTGATATCTGGTCCGCCCATCAGAGACTAAATTAAATCTATTCACTTGGCTTAATTTGGGTCATTTGATTTCAGTAGAAAATGTAAATGCATGTACTTTGTCTACATTATGGTATTAAATCCATACTTCAGTAGATTACTGCAGCTCTCAGCCCACCCAGAGGAGCATTTAGTCTACTCCAGGTGGCAAACTGGGCCCCATGCTGACCTCCACTCCACAGAACGCCGTCATCAAATCAGAAAGGTGCTCCCAGAGGAGCAGTTCTACAAGAAACTCAACTTTCTTCAGCTTTCTGGGAGTTTCTGGAAACACATTTGCACAAGTGGAGGGCTGGCTGTGCAAAGGGGAGGCCAAGAGCAAGGCAGCACCCAGGCAGCAACACTATGAACAAAGATGAATTTGGGGGGTCATTATACTTGTGCTTTAGCTATCACTAAGGTTTTCGTACACTTCTTGAGCTCAAGGGATAGTTGATGTTGCATCATGTTTTATTTCTTACAGAATTTTCACAGAAACATGGAAGGGTTTGGGTTGGAAGGGGCCTTAAAGGTCACAGAACCGTGGAATGGTTGGGCTGGAAGGGGCCCACCAGCTCAGGCTGCCCAGGGCTTGTATAGTTTTTCACCACAGGATATCAGTGACCTAAGGACCAAATTTTAAATAAGCAGCTGCTCTGGAGCTGGCAAACTGCACAGACAAAGTCAGTAGTGCTTGCTAATTGATGAGTGTAACAGAGGTGATTCCTGCACTGGCTGCTGGGATAACCTCCATCCACAAGCATCGGTCCCATGGTGAGAACATTCACTGCTTGAATTCAATAATTCCACGAGCTCACTGACCTGTTGGCTACCTAACACTTGCAAGATGCCCATGTGTCTCCCACTGAGGCAACGTGCTGCTCCTCCCTGGGTCCTATGCCAGCATCCAGCTCTAGAAGCTAAACAAGACATGCTACAGCCGTGCAGCAGGGGTACAATCTCCACTGTCAGCACTGCTCACCTGGAGATGTCTGTAGGCGTATGGAGGATAAAACCTTCCGCTTCCCCTCACTGCCATCACCGCACTGACTCACACTGCACTTTTTCTGCTTCAGGAACACACAGCTCACCGAAGGGAACACAAAGGTAAGCCATCCACTTAGCTCTCCACCCCACCCCAGCGCTCCTCACAATGCTCACTGACTGTTACCGCACACCAGCGCTGGCAAGACTTCCCCAGAAACACTGGTTTTCCTTCTGCACTCATCAGATGCTACTTTATGAATACGCATGAAGTAAATACAGCTGTTTAAATGCAGGAAAAACACATTTTCCAAGATCAGTAACATGGAAACAGTGAGACTATTTACCATCCTTCCCGTCGGCTGTGTGCAAATTACACGAACGTGAAGGGCTGTGCTGTGATTTTTCTCTTCCAGAATTACATTGAGGCTCTCAGGAAAGAAAATCAAGACAGAAAATCATGCACGAAAGCAAAACACTTGGAGGGAAAATGAGAACGTAACTAGTAAATAGGATTTATTATGCACTACTTGTGCATTAGGGAACATAAAGAACTGCGTTAAATAGATGTAGTTTATACAAGCCGCGGGATTTTGTTGATTATTTAGTCATTACCCACTATCAGTTTCCATTACTGAGAATATGAAGGTGAAAACACATAGAAAAAGTGTGTAACTGGATGTTGGTGTGATCCCTGATCACGTTTTCTAGAAGTTGCACTGTGCAGTACCACTTGGCCGCTCGCAGTCAGCAACGCTTCAGCTCTACAGAAGCAGTAACATCTGCACTAAGAGAATCCTGCTGCCTGAAACACAGCTCTCTCCTGTATACAAGACCTGCAAGGGGTGGAAATTTAAACTGCTATGAGGAAACGCACGGTACGTCGCTCTGAGCAGCAGAACATCATGTTTGAGTGGCTGCCTGGAACAGGAGACTTGCTTTAGGCCTGAGCTGTCACCAATCCCCATTGCAAACCCTACCTCCGTGGGAGCTGCATGGGATCTGCTCCGGAGTGCCAGGAGGAACAAGCCATTGCCACCTGCTCCATCCTGCAGTCAATAAATTTCACTTGAATCGCACCAGTTCCTGTTTTAAAACTGAAATTTATGCAAATGAAAGGTAAATAGGAAATAACTGAAAAGAAATTTATTTCACTTAAGAGTGCCAGGATTGCAGGCGCGCTGTCTCACTGAATTTTATTGTATCAATAAGCTCCAGCGCCAATCAATTTTTATATGCAGCAGATGAAGGATGTGAAGATGCATGAAAATTGTTTTCTGGTGTTTCATTACGGAGTACAAGCAGGTTTGCACTTGGTAGGAGCAACCCTTCGCTCATCCCTCCAGCTATCGGCGTTCATAAAGCTTCAGGCATAGCCCTGAATATCAAATATTCCTCGGGGATTTTCCACCCCGAACTCTGCTTTGAGATTTCTAAAAATCACTTCCGAAGTCGGTCACTAAATGCTCAGAGCCATCTTCATGTTTGAGGAAGGCCACAATAACACAGCACAGCATTATTAACAGCAAAGAACCCCCAGTCAATACCGCAGATCTGCTGCCCTGAGCCTCCCAGCACACAGCTCAAGGGATTTTCACCTTAACTCCAAGTGGGAGCATCAATACCCCCACAAATCTGAATGCAGCAGCAGTTATTCTCCAGCGTGCAGCTTAGCTCAGGACAAACCTGTAATGGAGCTCACAACAAACCAGATAAGGCTTTCCTGGATGGCTTTTCATCATTAGCTTTGCTCCATTTCCAGCTCTACTTTTTACGACAGCATTGCCAAATCTGCTCCACCTTATATTCACCAGGCTAACCTCAACCTTCCACTACTTTTTAACGTATATCTTCAAAATATTTTAGCAAGTATTAACTTTGGATCCCCAAATCTCTCGCTCACACCTGCAGTACAGGAAACAAGACACAAGCAAATCCCTCCCACTGGCCAATGCATCCGTCCCAAACTGCCTGGTGGAGCGGACGTACCCTGATGCTAATGCTCTGTGTAAGGGCCTCCTGGAGCTCTCAGTAACAAGGGGAATTCTCTCTGCATGCAGTATCAGAGCACAGGAGTCAGCAGGGTGGGACAGCTGCCCACAGAGACACGGTTGAGAATCACACCTGCCCTTACCAGATGGGCACAGCCCCACTGCAGCCAGATGCCCGCTGGGATGCAGCCGCAGCTTCTGCCACCTGGCCAGGGCAGACCCTTTAGTTCTGGATGCAGTTAGTATGGGATGTCTGCTGCTCTGGTCCTACAGCAACCCCATTTATGGACGTAGCCAACGGCACCACAAGCAATGTCATTACGTCATGAAGCAGTTATTAAGGAAGCATATGCTCCACAGAGACAGAAGGAAGCCAGGACAGCCATCCCGGCACAGACACCAGGCAGCACATGGGGCACAGCCCTTGGAGCACAAAGACCTGGCCAGCAGGCAGGGGCACTTCACCAAGCCCAGCGTACCATCCCTTCTCTCCAGCAGCACGTCCACCCCTTTGGTACTGAGAAGTTTCACCCATTTCCAGAGGAACAACAGTAAGCTGCTTCGACTGAACCCTGCTGTACAAACACAGCCCTGCTGAGCACTCACACTCACTCCTGCACATAGTGCTCTGCTGCTGGTGCCTGACCCTGACTGCCTCCCCTCGTGCCTGCGTTCTGTCACACCGAGCAGAGCAGGCTTCCCTTGGCACGCATGTAACATCCTTATCTCTGCACTGCTTGCTCCGTGCCAAGACCACAAATAACTGACTGTCCTCACGACAAAGAAATCGGAGGAGCGGCATTTTCCGCTAAGCGGAAACAGAGCAAAGCCAAACAAAGCAAAGCTCTGGTCCCCCATGGGGCTCTAGGAGCAACCCAAAGCCCGCCCGTGAGATGTGCTCCAGCAGCCTGAGCACGCCAGGCAGAGCTCAGAGGTCTCCCTGCATCCCTCACCCCCTATCAGAGCTACGGCACCACGGCATCTTTAAATTCAGCAGCGATCCCACATGTAAAGACCTCACGGAGGCCGCTGCTGAGTGGTGGTGTGGGAAGCTACGAGCTCAGCAATTTGGAAGAAGCTGATGAGACTGCAGGCACTACAGCAGGGGCTGCGGGCACCTCCAGAGGCACAGCTGCTAACTCTGACGTTGGGAATTGCCCTTGATGTTGCACAGATTACCCGCAGGCACCTCTCCTCCCTGCGGGCAGCCACCCCAGGTAATTCTCCCTCCACGTACACAAGGGGGAATAATTCCTAACGTGTCATTCACAAACGTTTTCCAGCTGAAAGCACTGATCGATTTCTCTCTGACCTACCTTGTTTATGGATGGTTTAGAATTTCTCTACGCATAACTTCATAATCACAGCAAAATATTTAAAAACAAGTCAGCTTTTACAGCAGTGAAGCTGCAAGCAGGTAAAACCTGAACGTTCCTTTAGTGACCACCACTTTGAGCTGGAAGAAGAAATAAAGCAACGCACGATGGCACAAGACAAATGGATTAGATGTAACCACGAGAAATCAAAATAATTTGCTCTCCCTTACCAGGGATAGATTGGATGAAGAACTAGTGGCAGCCTCAACAAAACTCCCACCAAGGAGTGGGAGGTCCCTCCCTGCCCAGGCACAGGGTTGGAGGCACTGCAGGATTTCTGCAAGCAGCAATGGCTGCTCCCGCTTCGTCCAAAGCCCCCTCCCTGCTCTGAGCACACAGAGCCATAGAACAGCCAAGGCTTTGGACTGGAAGAAGGCAGCACAAAACCATAGCCCCACGCTCAAGCCAGAGCTACAGTTTAGAAAAAGGTGAGGCTAAGCAAGTCGACAATGAAAGCACTGCTTCTGCTTATCACATTTCGTAACATGCCCTTTTTAGCAGAGGTCTTCTACATGTGCAATGACCATGAGACACAGATATGTGTTCTCCCTCACCTTTCCCACTGAGAAACGCCAGAATCAAGTTTCAGCAGCTCACACTGCTGCCAGGGCTTCGGACAAACCAAGTCACCCAGCACCAAGTGACCACCGGATCCGCAGCGTAACGAGTGCCACAGCAGCAGCTGAGCACCTTCAGTCCTCAGGAAGCGTGCTTACTGCTTACTGTGACTATTGCCTGAGATCTAATAACAGATTCTCTTGCTTTCATCAGAAGTCAAGCGGCGTTGTTGGGGTGAGTCCCTTAATATTCCCAGGTATCCATAAGACGCGGGCAACGAGGCCAGCCAGATCCGAGCACGGCCCACGGCAAGCTGCCAAGGATAAGGCCAGGAGCATAAAGAGCATAAAGGCCAGGAGCATAAAGATTACTCCTGCAGGTATTCCAGCAGCCCACAGCCCTGCCCAGGCAGCTGGATTCTGTGCATCACCTGTGACGTTGTGGTTACTGGTAACGGGCGCACCCAGGACTGCTGCTTGTATAAAAGGTTCTCCAGAGCAGAAAAATGAAAGCCTTTTTCTTATGAAAGCATGTTTCTGATCAGAAGATGTATGCTCGTAAGCACAGACACAGCACCACGGCTGACTTCAATCAAACTTCCCATGATAAGGAAACCTGATTATAATGGTTTAGCAATTTGTAGAACAGCACACTCAACTTATTCCTTCAGAAAAGACTGAAGATAGATTTCCTCCCGCTGGAGAATACGCTCAGAAACAAAATTACACATTTCTACGTTGAATTCAACTGTTTTTAAAGTTTAATCAATACCTACTTCAAATTAGACCTGACATTGATGAACATCTTCGGGCTGCCCATTACCAGCACAACTCGGGTCGTCGGCTGCGATTCCTCGGTGCACTGAGCAGGCACGGTGGGAAGCAAGAGACTCAGCCTGAGTGCCACCGAGCTCATCAGCACCCAGCAGCAGGGCTAGTCCTGCCACAGAGAACTCCCAGGCTCTGAATGGAAAGCTGGCCTCTGTAACATCGACCAGGTCTGGTGTCAGCCACCCAGCACACATCTGGAGCGTGCCTCCAGGCCCCAGCAACACAAGCAGGTCTCGCTGTCACACACTCAGCGCATTAGCCATAAAAATGTATTCTTCCCTACGAGCAAAGCGTTATAAATGGCGTTCAGAACAATTTAATCCTCCTTAAAGACAGACCATGCAATGAAAGCATCTGTCAGAGGAGGAAAACATGAAGACGCTTTTTTTTTTTTTTTCTGAGATCCTAAAATACTTTGTCTTCTCAATGCAGATAGATTATGAAAGTTTTTCTCATAAAAGAAACGCACGTAGGCAGATCTGTCTCAGCACTACACAGCTCATCTCCCTCAGACCGAGCACAGCCATTCACTGAGATGAACACTTCACGTATTTACTGATTATTCCTTTTCTTTTCAACTCTCACCCACAGGGAGAGGACAGAGCTTTCAATGGCGACCAAGCAGCACCTTATTTTCCCTCCTTCCTGCGCAGGGAATTGCAGGCAACAAGCAGCAAAGAAGCAATAAGCAGCAAAGCTTTCCTGGTGCTTCCACTGCACAGAGTGCATCTTTTCTGGCAATAGGTGCTGTACTATGGAAAATGAGCATCACCAGATTACAAATGGTCATGCACTGGAGAAGCATCACTCGCGCTGCTTGTGAATTAGGTCTGGTTGTTAAGGAACACTTCTGTTATTTGCAGAGACAAATAAAATCTGGAATCGGGGTTGGGGGGGAAGAAGTATTTATTTGATTTTAAATTTCATAGGAACCTGAAGAATGCCCCAGACCAGGCAGAACCTCACCAGCACTGCAGGCTCCGGCCCATCAGCCCGAATACACAGGACTGTTCCAAGGCAGAGCTGGGAGATGGAGGGGAGGGCAGCGCAGCCGGTGCCCACCCAGCTGCAAGCACAGGAGCCTGAGCACAGACGAGCTATTCACAGCCTTGTTCGCCTGCTCAGGCAGCAGCTGCCCCATAGAACCTCCAATCTTTCATTCCCAAAACACATCAGTGCCTTTAGCACCTTCGTTTCTGCACATTGCTGTTAGCACGCCTCATCAAAAGAAGGTACGGTATGCACGTGAGCAATTCAGCAACAAGCATCAGTATTCAGTGCTGCAGTCTGTAACTGCACCAAACCGCTTTGGTTTAAGAGGCTGCGCAGGCAGGCCGGGCAGAACTGCCAAAAATGGGAGTTATGCAGAGAGGTCACCTCCAGGAGAGCATCCCTCCAGGAACAGGAGGTTCCCAGAAGGTGGGAAGCCAGCAGCACTTAACGGGGTATCAGAACCAGTGTGCAGACACACAGTTATCAGTCAGTTTCTGTGGCTGAAGAAGAAACAGGACAGAAAAAAAAAATCAAACTGAAAAAGCAAAAATCCAATCGACATTAGGTTTCTAAAAAATTTAGGTGGAAAAAATTCCCTGCATCCAAGAGGTTACTGCCAGCAGCATGCAGGTTTGGGCAGTCCTCCACACATGCAGCTTCACTGAAGCACTGAGGACAGCGCCCCTTTGTGCAGCAGCTTTCCATTAAATAGAGGGGCTTCACTGCCTACAGCACCTGCCAGCAGCTCTCCTCCTGATCCCCTCCCAGTGTCACACGTGTGACACTGCATGTTACTGTGCCTGGACTTCAGAGCTGGATCTCTTGTTCAGGTCCTTAACTTGTTGTTTGATCTTTAGAGAACCAACAGCACTGCTGCGTAAATGATGATAAACAGGCACATTTGTACACAGCAAGTGCACGGGCCAACAGAAAGCCACTTGAGACTTACAAAAACCATGCGTAAATTCCATCAGAAGTAACACAACCCTTGGTGAAACAGCAGGCTATTCCACAGTCTCAAAGTCAGCGCGCAAACCTCAAGCATCACTCGAAAACAATGGCTAGAAATGATCAGATTTAAATGAACAAGCAGACTTCAAAACCTTCAGACTCGAAGAAATGCAAAGTGTTCTGAAAGAGATTCTTTAAAATGTGATCATCCCAGACAAGCCTACGGGTAGAACCAGAAGGAAGTTATGCCCCGCAGGACAACTTCTGGCACCGGTAGCATCATCTTCTTATCAGAATTAAAGCGTCAACTTTTCAAGGCCAATAGCATCATTACGAAAATTTATGAAGCAGACAGTGGTGGATTTTTTTTTATCACTTTAAAACCTTGAAGTCTTCCTGGGGAAAAAAATAATAATAAAAAAGCATTGCAGGTGACGTGACAGACCAGACAGCGTTTTGTTACGTGCCACAGTGTAAAATGCCCTAAGCGAACAATCTTCATCAGTTCACAAAATAAACTGCACTGCATACACACACTTGTGACGCGGTAACGCTTCGTCTAAGCAAGTGTTCTACAAAGCCAAAGCTAGAGCCAGTAAGCCCCAGTATTTCCACCCAGCTCCTTCAGGCAACCCCTGCCAATGGCAGCCAGTGAGGGGCCCTGAGAGAAGCAGGCTGCACCCGGAGCCCAGCGATGCACCCGGAGCCCAAGGAGGATTTGCCTGCAGCCAGCCTGGGATGCACTGCAGCCGAAGCCCCATTTACCAGCAGCAGAGCCCCGAGCAGCACTCACCCATCCAGCCTCACATCTGGCAAGCTTCTGTTCAGAGCAATCAGGTCACTGGCCATAAGGTTAAACTGGTTGATTTTAAACAGCTCTTTCATCTTCTCCTGGTCGTCCTTTGGGATGAGCACCGCCTTCCCCATCTCACCGGGTCCTTCTTGGTTTCGGGAAATGACAGCTGCAACACAAGACAGCAAGAGGCCAACTTTTAACACGAGGGTGTTTGCTCTGCACCAACAGGGATTCACAGGTTGTGGTATCTGCCTCCTGACATGACAAAAATGGATTTGTGCACTTGCAGCTCTCAGCTGGAATCACGCCGACAGGGCATGAATATTCCAGAGAGACTCATACCGGGATTAGAGCCCAGCACCAGGTTCTCAGGGAGATTCTCCACGAAAAGGTCTGGGCAATGCTTGTACAGCTATTGTAGCTATTTGAAGAACGCACATTAAATCACTCCAATCTTCTTTTGTCTTATGATTTATTCCCAACTGAATGGCATATGGCATTATCAACCTGTCCTTTAAAAATCAAACACCCCTCCAAAGCTTGCAAAACGCAGTCATCCTGAGAAACACGGTCTCCCAACCCTGTCACCATCACAGCTTGGTTCGAGCAGGATTTGCAGTCAGTTCATTACCAGGTCCACATCTCCTCAGCTTTGAACAACTTGACATCACACTGACAACGTTTGAATTTGAAGGAAAATTAAGTGACCGTCTCCTACAGGCACAAGAAAGGAGCAGCATAAAGACTGCCCGTTAGGAAGCAGTACACAGGGGAAAGGATATGGGAAAGGAAACCTGCCGAGTGCAGAAACAGCTCTGATCACCATTCTGAAGCCCCCTGCACAGAGCCCACTGCTAACGGCACCGCAGCGGTAACGGGGCATCCTGCTGCTCTTCCTCTGCCATCCCTTTGGTGGGGATGGGCTGGAGGTTGTGGATGGGGTCATCTCAACCATCCGAGATGATTCCCTGATTCATTTTTCGTCTATCATAGCAGAAGTATTTTGAGAAGTTTGATATCCCTGAAGAGCAGCACTTGGAAAGGCTTCTGCGCTAGTTGAAGAGCAGTTACATCACTTATTTTCTGCAACAAAGAGTCCAAGGAGAATAAAGCCTTTTCTAAAACAAAGCACAGAAAGTAGAGTTACCTCTTAAGGAGAAAAGTGATTTTTTCTGAGCAAGCCAGACACCAACGCTTGCTAGAAGAGCGTCAGAAATTTACCTAGGAGGTTTCTGCCTTCAGTTCTAGTGCATGCTTCACTTGAGCAGCAATTTTCCCAGCGCTCTGTGATATGTTTCTCTAACTCACCCTGCTCAGAAGCACTGCTGCACGCTGCACCCAGAGCACACTGCTTTCCCTACGATTCCTGCAATTCCTGCAGCACGCATTTACACGTCACACATGCAACTAAATTCCTCTTGGAGCATTTCATAAGGGATATTTACGCAATGCATAATGCAAACGAAGTACTTGGAGCTAACGGCTGGCAATTAAACTCTGTTTTTTGGAGGACCTATGAGATTCTGCAGAGTGCAATGTGACGAGCTGGTCCCTCAAGCTGCAAATTCTGGTTATGGAGACAAATTCTGCCTCTTTTTGGTTGGAGAAGCCTGAGGGCTGCATCCTTCCCCTGGCAGTCCTGCAGGAACCCTGCTTCCCAAGGGCCCGTGCCTCAGGAGAACACAGCAGGGAGCAGGCAGCCATGCTAAGACATTGCTGAAGCAGTAAGACAACATCCCAGAACGAGCTGATTTTCTGCCGAAGTACTCTGAGTTTGGTGGAAAATATCTTAGTGACAGTTCTCTGTAGAAATCAGAAGCTTCCCATTAAAGCAAATGGGCGTGAAAAAGAATCTGTCAGTGTATTATTAGAACAGTCATCGTGATGACAGTAAGTTTGCTGCCTCTCCTAGCAAACCCACTAACAAAACTGTACCTCCCAAAATTGTGTAGGGTGACATCAGGGAGGGCCTCAGGCTCCAAGCCAAGCACCACAAGGATGCCGTGCTGCAGCAGGAATCACTGCCAGCTCACCAGCAATGCCAGCACACAGGCAGTGCCCTGCAACAGTGCCTCCGATTCATCTCAGCCTGAAACTTTCTGCTAGCTCTTCCTGAAGGCAGCGGTTATTTATGCACCCTTCAGTAATACTGAGTTGTCGTTAGCAGATTCCGTGTTCCTCTGCTGTTTGCTGAGGTTCATCGAGATAAAGCCCAGGACAGCAAAAGCTCTGCGAAGCTTAATAGCAAAACTAATTGGGAATTTCCTGAGCAGCCTTCCCACTCTCACGGTTTTATCCAAAGCCCAGTGATACCAGACTACATTTCAGTCGGAGCGCACGCAATGCTGTGACCAAGAACTGCATTTAATTCCCCTAAATGCAGCAACCTCAGCTTTCCAAGCCTGCAGAGAAGATGCACAGGGCTAGCAGGTTATGTCCCCCAAGCTTTCAAAACGCACAAAGCCACAACAAACGGTTCTACTCAAATGTTCTAATTACCCAACCCAAACGATGCTAACATCCCTTTCCTCACACCCTTAGGTTTCGCTTTCCCCTCTTTCTAGGAAGCACGGCACGCTTCGTGCTTCAGCTCCAACGGTTCAGAACAGTTCACAAAATCCCAAATCTGTATTCCCGCATTCCCAGCTTCCATACCAAACCCGTGATAAATACACAAACAGAAGCATAATGCAATCTCTGCATAATCAAGAAAAACGTGCTTCTTAAGCATTCAGAACACGAGTGCTAAAAGAGGGAACAGTCAGCGAGCGCACACTGCTGACCATGAATTACTCTGCCTGCAGCGGTGTGTGTGAGCTGGAACAAGCACAGCAGGCCACTTCCTTACAGAGCACATCTTTAACAGTATCACCCTCAACTGACAGCACAAAACGCCTTTCCTCGGTCGCTTCTCTGTTTCTTTTTGAAGGCACAGTGAGGAGCACTGACCGCCAATGATCCAGTGGAGACCGAGTCCAGAAGGAAGGAGCAGCCCTACCAACCAGCACTGCAAGGAATGCCACGGTGCCGTGGAAAGGGAATACTCATGCCAAACAGGAAAACTGTGGTGCGTTCGTTAGAAGCACCGTATTTTGATTTCTGTTGTAGATTTCTATCATAAATTACCACATTCCCTTTCTCAGAATGAGATGAGTCTCAGCCTCTCATTAACAGCTTTTTACCAGCTCCGTGAACACGAGCGGTTCGCGCGGAGTCGGTGACACCCTTAATCACAGTCGGCGAATTCGCAAATGACGGATTAAACCTCAGTAAACATCAAAGCTCATTACAGATCTTTCCTGTGTATTAGTTTCAGGAGACGATAGCGAGTCCAAAAGAAATGAATTTTTAGGTCTTTCAATACTCAAAGGAACGCTCCGCTGCCAGAGGAGGCTGAGGAAACCGAGATGCTTCAGATCCACAGAGATGCTCTGCAACACAGTGACCCCAAATTAGTTCAGCAATTCAGCCTTTTTATTTTATTTTTTTTTTTTTTTACATGAGCTCCCTACAGTCACCGCTTAAATAATTTGGGCACTAACATCAGGAAGCCCCTCCGCTTGCAGTGCTGGTGCATGCGGGGCGACGCGTACTGCAGGGCTGGACAACGTCCCACCTGACACAAGGACAGGTCTGAGATGCACACAAGAGCCTGGTACAGAGCAGGAGGAAGATACTTTCATACAAACATGCAGTTATGAATTGACACACATATATGTACGTAACACGGGTATACACATCCATCTTAAATGATAAATATAATAAGAGAAGGATGGCTGAATGTATGTGCTGCCACGTTAACCCACCGACTGCTGCCAGGTAAGTACACTCCTCAGCCTTCTTTCTGCTAAGACTGCAACGAGCTCTGTCCTCCAGCACCAACAGCTGAGGCTGCCAAAGCCTTACAAAAGCGGAGACCTAGCCTCCTCCTCTCTGGAAATCAGGATGGTTAATGAACTTGGAGCCTTCTTGCTGCCGTTTACAAGTAGAATGGAAGAAAATGACAAGAACAGGGATGGAAGTCGATCTCAGAAGGTCACCAAAGCTTTCCCTGCACCACACGGAGTTAACTGGACTTGAGACACTCACAGCATGCATTTAATGTCTGCCCTGATGGACGTTTTACAGCCTTTCAAGAAATCCAAGCAACACAGTAAGCAGATTACACTCCCACCTTGACCCAGCTGAGGAAACAGAATTTTCACAAGCTACAGACACAAAAATCAGAGAACTGGGGCTCTTTAGGAACATCTAAGGGTTGGGCGCAGGCGGACAAAATGAGAGGTTTGTGTGGGGAACTGAGCGAAGAGAAACCTCAGGAGGCCAGAATTCCATTGACTACATTCAAACCCTTCGCTGATGATTCAGCCCCCGAATGAGGAGAAACTTGTTTATCAAGGGATTTACAACACAGCTACAAAAAACGCAGGACTGAAAACCAGAAGCGCTTCGATGAAACGTCCCCAGGCCTCCTGCAGTTCCCAGTCCTGCCATCGTACACCAGAACCAGCAACTCATTAGCTGCGTGCCCACCCCAGAAAGCCCTGTGCAGGGTCACGAGGAGGCTGCTAGATCCAGGCCGGGCTCCTGGCCCACTCACCCCCCAGTGCCACCATAGATCACAGCAGGATCTTCAGGGATGCTGCTCTGGGACGGGGGGGCAGACCCAGCAGAGCTCCCTGGCTCAGCCCTGCCCACCCCTGGGCCAAGCACACACACACACACAAGGCCTTCATCCCTCAAGGGCAGAAATGCACGTGCTCCCACGAATCTGTGGGACTGTTTGTTTGCAGCACAACTCTTCAGCTGGGGTTACCTTTCAACAGCTTGAAAACAAAGGAATCTACAACTCTCTGCAGACTCGTACGCCTTGTCACACCTGTGTAATTGCGACAAGGAGCTGTACATTCTGAACAGCATTCAAGGAGGCATCCACGTGTGTCTTATCATGCTTTAGTTAGTTCTATTGAAGAGCTGCGAGCAAGGAGCAGTGATTCAGCACTTCTGTTTGTTAACGTACCGAAGCGGATTTCAGAGGTTGCGCTTTTCAAAAAATGTGCTTTAAAAGAAAAAGTGCCTATCAAAAAATAGCTTCACCTCCAGGCACAGGAATTAACGCTCATCTCTTCAGTGACCATCTTGGAGCACGCGGGCATAACGGAACTGACACGAAGCATGCCCACAAAGAATAAAAATGCTATTTATCCAGCATTCTGCCTGCAGACATTTGTCATCATCTGTCAGAGGAGACAGGCCTGCTTTGGAAATGCAAACAGCCCCCTCGAAAGGGCTTACCAGAAGCACTGAGGTCTTTGGTGGAGCACAGAATTTAAAGCGCAACATTCAAGATAAGGAAAGGAAAAATAAAGCCGACCTCAATAGATTTCAAAGCATTCAATTTATTTAGTAAGGGCTCTGCACATGGAGTGCTGCTCAAAGATGTGGCGACACTCGGGAGATATAAGGACTCAGCACCCATGCATTTTCTCCAAAGGTTTCTTTTCCTTGCACGTACCTGAAGCTGAAGCCCCCGTGCACTGGTTTTCAGCAGCAGTGCCAGTGTAACAAAGCTGCTCTGATGGGCAGTGGGGTCCCAGGACACCCAGCCCTGTCCCAGCCCAATCTGGCAGAGGGCAACCAGCCCACGGCTGGGGCTGTGGGAGCTGTAAGGTCCCTTCCAACCCAAACTATTCTGTCATTTCATCATTCTTCATATATTATTAATCAGTTGAAATGGCTAAAGAGAAAGCTGGCAATAGCACTGTTACTTACCCACCGCAGCCATGATACAGCCTTCGTGGTCCCTAACAGCAGCAATCAGACGGGGGCTTCAAAACGAGCAGGGTGATGCAGGGAGGGACTTCAGCCCAAATCTCCATTCTGCAGCTGCCAGAAACGGGCAATTTCAATAGAAAAAGTCCCAGCTTCATAAGAAATTGAGGGAATGCTGGCATTATAGTTTGGAAAGTTAAAAATAACTAGGTGAGGATAAAATCGATCTTAGTATAGCGATAGGGAAGAAAGTAGCTTAAGGGGTGTAAGCCACGTGCAGCTGCCATCTGTGCAATTTGCTGAGTGTTCACAGATACCTCAAAAACAGAATGGATAGAAGATGAGATGTGAACGGCTTACTGGTAAGAACACCCTAGTCAATGACAATTTGTCTCTACTCATGCTGAAAACGTTAAGAGAACATGACATAAGTTCATTTTTCAAAGAAGAAAGGCCAAGGTTGGCACCCTGCTCCATAGAGGCCACCCAGACCCAGGTGCCCAGGACCACGGGCAGGTGGCTGCTGGAGATCCCCAGTGAGGGAGACAATTTTGATTGGAACTGGAATTGAAGGAATACAGAAATAAAACCAGGGGTAACTTAAGTGTGATGCGAGAGACAGGCAGAGCCGCCTGCCCTGCTGCCTCTACCAGCACCAGCTCTCCCCAGGCAGTCCTGCAATATGCAGTTTCTCATCATATTTTACTACAGCACTGATACAAGGCATGAAATCAATCCCCCAGAATCCTGAACAAGTAATTCTTTCTTCATTGCACCTCCATAGTGGCTCTAACACTCTCAATATTATTCCGCTGTTTTATACCCAAATAATTTGTTATAAACTCCATAGAGAATCCAATAAACTAAAGGATCAATTCGCAGTCCTTTGCCATTTGCATGATGCATCTTTTGCTGCTCAGAACTACGCTCAGACTCATCTTAATCCAGAACATAAAGAATTCTAGTTTTAATTATACAGTACCAATAAATCCCACAAAGTTGTCATAAACATCATTAAATAGGTCATTTACTTCACAATGTCTTCTAAGACAAGAGTTCCACAAGTCTGGGAAAAAAAAAAAGTCGCTTTCCAATAGTAAAGGCATCAGAATTCATGGCAACTTCTGCCATAAATATCTTTTTCAGCATTTCCACGCTGTCTAGAGACACGCCAGGCTACACTGCAGCTGACAGCCCCGAGGCAAGACGCCGGCGAGGCACGAGCAGCACGGATCAAATGAACATCAGATTCCAACAGCATTCAGGATGGATGCGAGCTCTGCTTATAGATGCTGGCTGCTGCCTGAAGAGATCTGAAGGGAGGCATCTTCACATCAAAGAAATACATCAGTTCTCATCGATGTTCCTCATGAATTCCTGAGGAACCTGCACACGTGATGCAATCTCCTAAAGCTGAAGGTCTCCGCTGTTACTGGCCTCGCTTACACCATGGTAACAGCTACTATTAGGTTCTGATAAAAATTCCATCTAGAACACCTAGCTATTTCTTTCTTTCTACTTTGTGGTTTCGCACTCAGGAAAGACAGAAGCAAAGCTGCGTAAAGCAAGACAGAAAAACTGACCGTTCCTAACTGAAATAAGCCATTCAGAAACTTCAAACTGGGCTGTAAGATCAAGCCAACAAGAAGAGTAGCGGAAGTTTGGTCTATTGGACTCCCTGCTTTGCTGTGGTAAGTAAATAAGTAAGTCTTGGATGAAAATCCAAGAGAAAGACTGGCAGCCAGCACCTGCTCTGAAGCACAGAGCAGCGTCCCACCACTCACAGCCCTGCTGCTCCCATAGGAGCAGCTGCAGTGAGCAGACACAAGCCCCTTCCGTGAAGGAAAGAATGGTATTCCAATTAATCAGATGCTCATCTGTCACCCTTATGGCTGTTACTAATGATTTCTGGGCTTGTGCATACAATGAGGTGTGAGTTACCTCCCTCCAAATAATAATAAACGAGCAACGGCCCAGGAAAGATATATTAACATATCGATATTAATCTAGACGTAATGGAAACACCGATGCTAGCTGCTAAGCAAGCAGAAGCCAGAAGATTGCACCTGCTGCTGCTGGAGCTGGCCTCATCAGCACGGAGGAGCTCCATGTGTGGCACGACGGCACGCTGCACGAGTCTGTCACACTGCAGACCTCAAACAAGTCAGCACACAGAACACTGTCCCACGTTGGCCTACAGCAGCAGCAGTTATTCTGAGAAACTCACCCTACAAACGAAGCAAAAAGTATGGGGGGTAGAGCAGTGAATGCATGACTGATGGTGGCAGTAAAACCAATCTCCACAAGGTAACGCTAAGCTGGCAGTAACTGAACGGAATGAAGGTAAGAGGAGTTTCATTTATTTTTAGTTTTTAAAGCGTCCCTGACCTCCTTGGCTGGCAGTCCGATGTTTTAGAGCATCCTATAACATCCAGCCATTACAGACACACAGCTTCCCTATCTCAGGGTCTTATCTACTTCCAACAACAGGCTCTGTATTTCCACATCTGTGAAAGAGGAAGCAAGTGCCTGAGAGCTACCCGGATTTATTTACACATATCTTCACAACAAGATCCCTCTTTGCAGCTGTCCCCCTGCGAGGCCAAACAAGTTCCATGTTTGTTCAGTGCCTGCCCCTCTGCTCTGCTGATGAGGAGCTGGGAGGTTACCACAAGGAGCTGGGGGGTTACTATGAGGCCCCTCCTCAGCCTCCTCCACTCTGTGCTGAAGAAAGCATAGGAGCTCAGCTGCTCCTCACATCTCACCTCTGGGCCCTTCCCCATCCCTGCAGCCCTCCTTTGGATGCTCTCCAGTAGCTCTACATCCTCCTATTGCAGCGCCCAAAGCTGGGCCAGCAGAGCGGGCCCTGCCAGCTGCCAGCCCTGCCCTCAGAGCCTTCTCCAAGCACCTCGCCACCCCAAGCAGCCCCACCATAGCCCCAGGGATTCCCCACCCACAAATCCATTTCTTTAGCTACATGTGCTGGATTTAATTGCTTTCAGGACAACTGTCATTTGAAGCAACGCGTGCATATGCAGGCTGGCAGCGCGGAGCTCTATCCATTATCCTAATTGGTATTTGATACAAGATCTGATGGGTAATTATGTCACGTTTCAGCAGCATGCATCAATCCTTGCTCGCAGAACCTGTGCACTTCGATCTAAGTTAGACAGCGTTATTTCAGTGCAAGAAAAGAGGAAGGGGCACGCTTCTGAGGAGCCACTGCTTCGTGCAAGCCTTAAGTAACTTCAGAACTCTCCTCTTCCCTTGAGAAACTCTCACCCCCCTCACTAACGAGCAGCAGCTCCATCTGCAGACAGGGATTTACTGCTGATGGTCACACTGCTCTGCAGGGCAGCACCCACCGCTGCTCCCTTCCACTCATGGAATGCCATTCTATGGGAAGAACGCTTCTAATGACCTACTTAATTAGTGCAGTAGGATCTGCTAGACTTGGCAGTATTTTAAAAATGTGCCTTCTTAATAAACGCCGTGCTTTATTAATGTAATGAAATTTAAACGCAAAAAAAAATATATTTTCTTCAGCCGAAAGGATCGTGCTTCAATTTCCAAAACAAGCTACTAAAGATTTTACTTGATCAAGAAAAACACTTCTCTGTCTAGGCCTGCTCATCGAAATCGTGGTGCCTGCTCCGCAGTAAGTCTCACTGTTAATGACTGGATGAAGGTTGCTAATTGCCAGAGGCTGCAGGAAGTCCCACACTGCTGTGTCACCAGGTACTGCAACTCCTGAGTCACGGCCACGAAAAAGGGAAGATTTCCACTTCTCACAGACACAACACGACACAGGTCTCACAAGTTAGGCCTTCTGAATGTCATAATTACATCAGTCAGTTGTAGACTTATTCCCCATAATTGAGAAAATAATTAAGTTATAAATAACAAAACAAATACTTACTTGTGATTCTTCATATTACAGTCAGTGACTATTTATCTAACTGACAGCCAGACAGTAAAGGATATTTTCCAAAGCAAACCCTATTTGACAAAGGAGTAAGTGAAGAAAGAGATTGAAAACCACCCAGTGAATCTCCTTGGGGAGCAGAGCCGTGCACGCACTGATTTAAGCAGTGACCAGAGTAAGTGCATCGCTGCAGGTGACTAATGACAAGCTGCACATGCAAAAGGTAAGAGTCCCTATTTCTGTAACATGTCTCCTGGAAAGCATCAGCAAATGCTTATGCTGTGGGCAGGGTCATACAGCAGGCTTGTTAACTGCTCCCCAGCAAGAGGTGACGTGATGGTGCACCAGGATTCGATAAGCAGCACCTGGAGACTGAGAACAACCGTGAGTCAAAAGTCTCATCTCTAATTACAGACAAGGAGAAAGGAAACAGGTTTGTAGCTGTGTTAACAGTTTTTTAACTAGTTTAAAAAAAAAAAAAAAAAAACTTGCAGGTATTCAATTCTGCAGATATTTCTGTTTCATTTGCATCGAATTTGTAACATCCTTCTCGTGTCAGAAAAAACTGCCCGAGGGTGAAGAAAGGACCTCATGGCCATTTTCATAACGGTGACGTATCCCATCACTGCTTCACTTAACCAGTAACTTCTCATCTACATAAGTAGCCAACCAACCAGCCTATGCAGTAAATGACAAGTCAAATTACGCCAAAAGAGCTTACATCTTAAGATGCACAGAAAAAAAAAAAACAACAAAGAAACCTAACACAAACAATCTGAGCTTAAGCTGAAGAGTCTCCCAACTGTTCAACAGGCAGGAAATTTAAACTTGCACCTCAACACAAACACAAGCTGGCTCTCCAAACCCAGAGCAGCCTTCGCTCTGCCTCCTTTTGAACTTACAACAGAGTTTGTTTCACTCCTGTTAATGAGAAAATGCACTGAGTGCACACCCAGAGGTCCTGCTCCACTGCACAGTGCTGAGCACCAGCATGGTATCTGCCTGCAGACACAGCCAATGGTTCTTCACACACACACACACACAACTAATCACTCCTCCAAGAAACTGCACCCTACATGCACATGTACTAATTAAAGCACTCTGTGCATTTTTAATTGCTGAAACAGATGAAGGGGAATGAAAGGCGCTGTCTAGATATACATGCCGTCAACCTGTCTATAAGACACTGGTGCTGATCAACACAGCACTGAATGTTTGATAGGAGCTATGTACACAGTAAGATGTACTTCACTGGCACATTCTTTTCGCCTAGCTGATAGAAGAAAAAAAATGCATAAAATTATATAAAAACTAATTTGCCATTAACAATGCGCACTAACAATAGACTTTTGTGCCTCTTGAAAGTCTCTCTATGGATTACACTGAAAGCTTCATTTCCTGAACCATGTTCCTGGAAGAGAATACAGAGCAGTTCCGAACACAGAGCTACTAATGTAGGATGGTTTTTCATTTAAATACAAGCACTGAGAAAGAAAGACCACAGAAGAATCGGCTCCAATTAAATTAAGGCACTACCTTAGCTAATGTCTTCCAGCCTGCACCCTGTTCCAATGGAAAAAAACAGAACTGGAAAATGGAAGGGGGAAAAAAAAAAAGCTTTCATATAATTAAACTATGCAGCTTTTCTTTTGACAGTTTCCCAGCTGAACCACACGAGTTTTTGAGGAGAACCTTTCATTTTCCTGAGAAGATTCATTTCTGTACAAATCCTGCCACGTATTAATTGTTCTTATGTAACCTGCACTCAGCTCGCATGGCAGAATCGGGAAATTCATTACACTAAGCAAGGGCGAGGATGAACGCACTCACATGAGAAACAAAGCATTTCTAATATTCACTTACATTTTGCCCCTTCTTCCTTTGCTGGAAGAGCAAAACCAAGGCAGGAATTTCCTTATTTTCCACTCGTATTAATCTGTGAGCAGTTTACACACTGCTAAAAACTTCCAGCACGGGAACAGGCTGACATAATCACACCCTCCTTTATCTGCTCTCCTTTCTGCTGCGACACACCAGCTGTCCCACTTTAAACGTGCCCATTAATTCCAATCAATGCAGCAATTAAGGGAGCTGAGGCAGGTGATGAGGCAGGTGATGCAGGGGGAGCACGCTGCAGCAGCTGGTGCAGGCAGGATGGTGACAGCCCACCTGGGAAAGAAACCACGGTGAGGTGGCACCAGACAGAGCTCCATCTCCCCCAGCCAGACTGCTCCTGGGGGGGGACACAGATGGACGGGGAGAAAAACCTTCACGTCTTAACCCTAATTCCTTTCAAAAATAGCCAAGAGGAAAAACGTGAGGTTGACGTAAGCCACAAAAATGGGTGAACAGCAGCAGCTCGGACAACACATCCGCACCGGGCTCTTGTCTCGGTGCAACAGATTGGGGTTTTGGGGAACACAAGCATTCCTTTCTCAAGTTTGAGAACCTTCCTCATTTTGATACCAGATGAGCATTCCTTTTCTTTTTTTAATTTTCCTACGTTAATGACAAAACACCTCCCAATACTCTGCTGAAACAAGCTAAGCATGAAATTATGCCCTATATTTGACCTGTTTTCTGTGTTGAAATGTAATCAGGGTTACTGTTTTGGAAGAGAGTAATGTGGACCACCTGCTCCCGAGGGTGGAAGAAAGCACTGACATTACACATTTGGATATTTGCTTTCTCTTCCTCATTTTATATCCCAGCAGGGAAACAGCACCCACATACCACTCAGAGCCTGTGATTTCATTAAATAGCTCAGTGTTAGCTCCAGCATGCACAAAGACAGCTGTTGGTCTACACAGTGCAAAGAAAAAAAATCATTCAAGACATGTCATTAGGGGACCAGGCAGTGCTACCTGGATCTTATTAACATCAGACAGGAAAACAATGTTGGATGAAGCTAATTTAAGTTTACTCATCAGTGGTTGAGGAAAGCCTTCCTCCAGCTGCCAGAGAGGGAAATGTGTTTCCAGAGGGCACCCACTTCTCTCCAGTTGAGACCAGCAGCTCCGCGATGGGCAGTAGTTCCTCTCTGATTTATTACAGCCCTTAAATGACACAGTGCTGGGCTGCAGTTTAGCTTGTGCCACCTTCCAAGGATCCTGCCCCTAGGAGCATCGCTGCCTGCCCCACAGCGAGGACCCAGACCCACGGCAGCAGCCTTTTGTGTGCGATAAGCTCAGCAAGCCAGCAGTCTGCCAGCCAGGTACAAATTGAGTGCAATTCTTCATCCTGTACACAATCTCACGAAGCAGTAAGAGACTCTCATCAATTGCTTCTGCTTCCAATAAACTTATCACAACAATTGGAGCAAGAGCGAAGAGCTGCCACGAGAGGTGGGGACCTTTGTGGGGTCAGGTCGGCGTGCCTCTTCCTTCATCAGCTGAGCAGTAACAGACCCGTTATCCCTCCTTACGTGCTTATCTCCCACTTAGAAGCTTTCTGAGCATCAGGGCTGCAATCCTAGGGATTAGCAGCAGGTGCTTAGCTCCTGCCCCCACACCAGGCTGCCGTCCCTGCTGCTGCCCATGTCAGAAATATGGAGCTGATGGGGCTCGAGCTGCAAAAAGCATTTTCCATTCTCATATCACCAGCCTGGGCTGTAGAATGCAGAAAGAGCCAGGGCAAGGCTTGTGCCTTTAGCTGATACAAGCTCGCCAGCACTAGAGAAGAGTCTCTGATGTTTTGCTTCTTTTGTCAGAGTTTTCACTTGTTAGCTGGCAGAATCATTCTGGTTGGAAGAGACCTCCAAGGTCACCAAGTCCAACCATCCACCCAACGCTGCAGATGCACCGCTAAGTGCCACTGCTCGCTGCACCAAAACCTGCCACGGAACTGCCTGAACGCATGTCACATCACACCCACAAAGCAGATTTAAAAACAAGAATGAGCCTCTAATGGGAGGCAGTTAGATGACAAAGTTCAAACACCAGCAATTTGACAGAGCACTAACCTACTTTAGAAAAAAAAGGGATACTATATATAAGGATAAGCAAAAGAAGTTTGAAGGTCACAGTGACAAAAATCAATTTAGAAAGACAGCAAAAGGACAGGAAACGTGCTGTCAACGAGATCTTGTAAAATGCGAAAATAAAAACCCAGCAGCCAAGGACAATCAGATCTCAGACAAAACGAACCCAAAAGCAAGAACGGCTTCCCAGGCAAACAGCGTGCGCTTGAGCACACGTGGGGGTGAGCAGGAAAAAAAGAAGTAATTTCAATGCAAACTCACTTTAATTATGTTTTAAACACGTACTTCTAAAAACTCAGAAAAACCTATCTTCAGCACAGCGTGAAGCCTGCAGGCAAACAGACAGCATGCGTTTAGAGGAGACAGAAATATGTTTATTCTTCTGGAGAGGTTTTGCGGGGGTGTGACATCTTGTGCGTGTTTCGGCAGCTCTGTACGGCTGCAACAGATGAGAAAACTGTAAATTCTGTGAAGCATTAGCTAAATTAATGGATGTGTTAGTATCATCATTATGGTAGCACACAGTACAGGGGCTAAAGATTAAAAGGCTTCGAACAAATTCTAAAGCAACAGCTCCGCAGTCTGCAGTAAGTAACAGGTAGCTAACACAAAAGCAGGAGAGTAATTACTTGTGCTCCCTGAACAGAGCCCATTTAGGAACAAACATTCTCAGCACAAGAAGCACTGACTGAAGCTGTGACATCCAGGGGAATTTCTCATAAGCAGCGACAGCAAAGTCAAGCACACAAAGCCTCGAGCTCTTCCTGCAGCGCGCAGGAGCCGTGCAGGCTGATTTCAGAACGTTTCAGAGCAAGGAAGAGAATAACAACAAGCTTTAAAATGAAACCAAAATTAATTTTGAAACTGTTTAATAAGCGGGTTAATATGGCTTGCCTCTTAAGAGCCAGCAACATTTCCAAGCACTAATAAGGCTCATACTGCTCCTCTGTCTCAGTCACATCCCATCGCTGCCGTTCACCAGCTGGCACAGACGAGGCAGCCATAAATCCAGCCCTGCCTGCACCACGGGCAGCAGCCATGCTTGAGTAGGGCCAAGGCAATTTGATGCTTTGAGGGCAGGAAACTAGAGAAAAAATAGGAAAACACCTACTGAAACATACCCAGTGGTCTCTCGTGTTTGTTCATCATGCCCAAGGTGATGAGGCAAATCTTTACTTCTTTCCCTTTTCTTCCCCTTAGTTTCACAGCTCTCCAACTACTAAAACCAATATCTGCAAACATACAGAGCTATTCTCATTGCTGTGAACATCTGAACACCAGGAGAAGTTAATTCTGAAGATTATATACCTGGAGGAGGACAGCACTGAGCTCAGAAAAATGCACCTTCTAGAAATGATTTTGATGCCAACAAGGGAAATAACTTCAGCACATACACTTTAGGGGGGTGAGGCCCTGGCACTGCCACCCAGAGCCGTGGGTGCCCCATCCCTGGAGGTGCCCAAGGCCATGGATGGGCCTTGGGCAGCTTGAGCTGGGGGGCAGCCAGCCCATGGCAGGGCACTGGAACTCACTGATCTTTGAGGTCCCTTCCAACCTATGCCATTCTATGAAGAACGTGAGCAGCAGCAGATCCCTAGGAAGGAAGCATCTCCCAGAGCAGATGCATGGCACCCACCTGTCCCCTCCCCACTCCCCCCACCTGCTGTGAGCACAGATGGCCCAGCAGCAAGCAGACAAGGCGAGCGGCTGACAGCAGCCCGCACTAATGTGGAATTAATTATGAGCTTACCAGCGGGCAGTTCCCAGAGGTTCTTACGTAAATCCCCTCTTAGTCTGCAGGACAACACACAAGTTTTGTTTACAACACAGCTTTTCAAGAGAGCAAACATTGTGTCTTCCATGATACTTTAGACCACGTGTCCAACCCACTAGTTTTATGGCTGTTTGTTGCCCTCCTTCCTTGCTTAGTTACTTAGATATTAACTACATTATATATCTTTTTATGCAGCCCAAGAGAATTCCTCTTTACTCATTGCAACCCAGGGGAACTGAAAGGTTGGACACCCATGCTTTAAACAAAGCACGTATTCTACAACAATAGCACGGAACGACCCAATAAATGCATACCCTGATACACCTTCAGGTGATATTTGTAACCTGCTGACAAGCCACTTGAATAACCCCCTGAGCAGGTTCTGCCATTACTGGGGGCTCATCCACAAGTTCACTCTTTCTAAAGCTCGTTGGACAGAGAGCCTCCTCCGAGATTTTCTCCCTCCTCCTTGGCAGAGGGCTTTGGAGCGCAGTGCACCTGCGTGAAGAATGATTCCTGATGCCTGAATCGATACCAGACAGCAGAGACTACAGCCAAGCAGACCCCACGAACGTGCCTCAGAGGCCAGGTGACATATTGCAACGCAGGGGGCATGGGAATAAAGTCAGAGGACGTTACGTGGGTCAGCCTGCCTCATTTCCACACCAGCAGCCTCGCTAGCCTGTTGTTAGCAGCTTTAGGCCATTTGCAATGTTAACACTTCTTACCTCTGCAAATGCTGAGCATCATGCTGAACTGCACAACTATTGCCTGTTTGGAGATTTCCTTTCCATTTCCTCCCTTCACTCCACCTGAAAGTTCAACTTGGATTACGCGAGTTTAAACTCCTCCTAGCAAGCAATCAAGGGAAATCCTAAATTTCATCATCAAAAGCATTCCACAGCATTGAGATTGCCCATAGGAGACCGGACAGGATAGAACACCACGAAGCATGCAGCTCTGGCACTAACTTATAATTTCTGCAGTAATGGCAAGGATTTCACAGAATCCAGCCTGAATATCAATTCCACCCTAAATTACAGAAAGCTCAAAGCAAAAGGTGTTTTTAATTAAAAATGCCTGTACAGGTCCTTGCAAGCTAAAATTAAGGCTTACAATGGCACCATTTATCTGCAGACTGTTTCAAGAGCTTGCTTTAACTGCACCCACTGTGACAATTTAGGAAAGTTCTTTCCTTCTTTTTCCACACTTGTAGGATAACGATTCTGACCATAAAAGCAGCAGGAATTTGAAAATACAGAGATGGGAGCTCCAAACCACCACCAAATGCCCCATACTTCCTCTTGTTGTAGGTCTCCTCGGTACAGTAATCCACGTTAGCAATTACACTTCCATTCTGGCAGCATGTTTTAATTATACTTTATCATACTGCAAGAGAAACAGACCATTAGCTGCTGTTTTGTTGTGGTTTTTTTTTTAATATATAAAAAAAGAACCAGCTATCCCTCAGTTGTTTAATAACAGCACCTGAAACAGAATCGTAAAGTCCTGAATGCTTCATTATTTTCTCACCAACCCGTTTTCATACACAGTTAACCTATAACCACTCCTCCCACCACCCCCAGCTTCTCAGGCATGTGGGGACCCCACCACCCACAGCCCCAGAGGGGCTCACCAGGAGCGGATGGGAGCAGCAAAGCCAACTATTTAATTTCTCTGAAAATCCAAAAACCAAGCAGCTTACCTTCCCCCTGTGGCTCCAGATGTCTGCCCAGAAACACAGAAGACATACGGCCTCAGGTGAATGACAAAGTTCCGAGTCTACAACCAATATTCATTCTACGCTATTTACCTAAAGGTTTCTAAGATTTGTTTTCTACAGTACTAGAAAGGATAATGACTGAAAAAGCACACATTCATCACACTGAGTAATTTTAATACGTTTAAATGATTTGTTTTTTCACTCCTTAAACCATGGGCCGCTGACGGTCAATACACAAACCAAGGCCAGTTTAGTGGCTGAATTCCAGCTGCATGACCTACTCATGGGGAAGCACATCTTTCCTCTCACTTTGCTCTTCATGCTGCCATACAACGCACGCCAGATGAACAGCATTTCTATGGAGCATCTGCCCTGCCTCATAGCTCTTTTTCAAAGTAGTGTCAGAGCAACTTCTACACCTACACAAAGTCACAAACGGTCCCATAAGAAAATCATTTCAAGCACAGTAGTTTAATTAAAGCTGGCTTTAAAGCCAGTAGTTAGAAGACTGTGTAAGAAACCTGCACTGCAGAGACAGCATAATGCTTTCCTCGAATACCAGCACCTTTAGAACTGCAACAAAGCAGAAAGCAACATCCCCAACAACTACGTGCATTCTCTACAAGAACAGCGACACCCAGATCCGCCAGTAGACGCTGGCTTCCCATCAATGGCCAACACACTGCAAAAACATTCTAGCCAACCAAGCCGAGGGGCAGAAAAGCAAGCAGCCCCCACCTAACCCCATGCTCTGCCTTCTTTTTGGATGTATGCAAATGCTTTCAGCACCCTTCTCCTCCGCTCAGCAGTGGGCATGAGGGAACTGAGCTCTCTCTGCTCAGCATCCATACCAGCACTAACAACCCATTCTTACAACAAAATGACTGAAGTATTCTTTATACTTAAATATAAATGCTCTTTCACACAGCCTATGTTCCCATTTCCTCGACTTGGCATGTCACATAAGGATTAAAGTACCTAGCACTGAGGACTAAGCAGAGACATAAATAATTATGACAGTAAATAGAGAACCCTTGAGGTAATCAAATGAAATGACTGAAGGAAATATTTATCAGCGATACAAATCTTTAATCTTCAAAACAGCACCAGACCTTTGAGGAGACGAGCCAAAAGGAAAAGAAATGAGGCCTAACCAACACCTCTTCCTACCCCGACTGGGCTCACTTCTGCTTTCCTCCCTTGAGGAAACAATGCCCGTACCTTCTTCTGAGCCACCCAAAAGCCTCAGAACACGGCCCAACATCAGCGACGCGTCACACAGACCCCATCCTGCTGCAGTGCGTGGGTCCTGCTGACAGAGGAGGTCACAAACCCAGGGACAGCTCCACAAATGCAGCGCGGGTATTCTCAAGCAGAGCACGCCGAGCCGTGCCACACGCCGGCAGGCTGCACGAAGCACGAGCTCTGCCTGAGCTAAGGCCACGGTACATTCAGCTCCAAATCACCGCTTCCACCGAGTAGCAAAATGAGGCAAATGGACGTTTTATGAAGTTTAAAACGGGATTAATTTAATGCTGTTAAACTTTAAGACTGTCAAAAGTGGAACCAACTGCTGAACCCATCAGCACTAAGGTCCCTATATGCTGTATTTAAGCTTCTAAGTAGCAAGTAAGAGAAACTGCCATTCTATAAAGCCTAAACCGAGAGAATTTAACGTGGTTAAATTATTCCTAAACCATGGAAGACTGACAAGTTCTTTTATTACAAAGCGCTCTTATCGCTTAATGGAGAAAGTCTTTTATGATTAAACTTCTATTTGGTTTTCAGATACCAACATCACTCAAGGAATATTGCTCCTGCAATTCAAGGCACTCCGGAGTGCAGAATTATCTCCGTGCGATAGCAAGGGAACGTACCACTGAACTCACGGCAGTAATTAGGTGCTATGCCATAGTATGGAGGTTGACACGTGAGGTTCATTTTGGTTTGTTATCAGATGTTCTTTGTCTGCACTTCCATTGAGTGCCATGGGGCCAAGGCCAGAACCTGGCATTCTGTCTGCCTCTGCAACAAGACTCAGACAGAACGCAGCTTTATCACTTCTGCGGAGCCTTGGAGGTGTGGGAATGTGAAGTTAGAAAGAATGTGATGGCTCTAGGTTCAAGGCTTCATGACTGGAGAATGTCCTCTACTAAACGAAGCCAAGTCTGGCAAAGGCACTGGGCACAGGACGCTGTGCTTGGCACACATTTACATGCAACCACCTGTAAGAAGTAACGAGAAGTGAGAACTCAAGATAGGTTTTTAACCGTATCATCACCAGCCAATGCCAAAGCGTTAGAAATCACTTTTAAGAAAACCTACACCAAGCATCAATGCATCCCTGCACTTCTACAGACAGAACACTCCTCTACAAAAGAAAATAAATACCCTTTAACTAAGAACTAGTTCGTTTGTACTGAAAAACATCCTATAACATACCACAGCAGACGTAACCCTTCAGCATAGTGTTGGTTTGCTGCTGACCCCTGTACTTTCAGAACATAATTTGACAAACCGCTGCTTCAATTACCACAAAATACCATTTTCCACGTATTTTTTCTTTGACTGCAGCACTGTAAGACACAAAGCTTACAAACAGGCATTCTGCATACAAAACTGCTTTCCAGCTGATTAGATTTGAGATTAGCGAACATTTAAGAGCACGCTGTGCAAAGCACAATAAAGGGTATGACTGTAAGCCACAGCAGGTTCTCCAGGAGCGTGTGAGCACAGGAACCAGGCAGCACAGGGATCCTACCCATCCCTGCTCCCATGGAGGAGAGGGGCAAAGCACTGCAGTGCACACCTTTGGCACAGAAATGCGTGCAACACTCCGGTTTAAAAAGGGACAAAAGCTGCCAATCAAGTGGACAGTGCCGTACTTACTCCTACAAGCCCAGAAACAAGGCCTTACTGATCAACTGATAATTGGATTCTCTTTCTTAATTTGGACATTTGAGAGGAAGCCTTCTCTACCAAATGTTTATCGGAATTCCTCTTAAAAGGCCTCTTTGCTAGCCAAGTTTTTGTAATCTTCACGGCGACTGCTATTTTCTCTCAGTGGAAGGAAAGCAGAATTACACCTCTGCATGCTGAGGATCAGTGAAAGAAGCAGTGGGGAACGGAGGGAGGAGAAGACACGGAGGTGTGCATTCACACTCCATCTGCGCCTCTTTGCAGAACAGCATCTCAGGAGGCACGCAGCACACAGGCAGCTTTCCCCCTTCCTTAGCCTGCCCCAAAGCTCCAATTTCTCAAGCACTGCTACAGGTTTTCTGCACACAGAACAGCCACAGAGAGTGTAATTAACGATGACCCTTGGGAGGAAAGGGCTATTTGTGCCACAGCTAAGGCCAGGCACGGCAACAAACCATTAAAGCGATTTAGGGGCTAAATGCTTCCAGGCTGCTTCCAACCTTAACAGAGCCCTGACAACAGCTCTCCAACACAATGCCAAAAGGATCAGACTCCACGTAATGCACAGGCTTGTACTGTGCATTAGTTATAAGACCCAATAAAAAAAAAAACAAGATACTTTTCCGTGTATTTGTAAATAAGTTTTAAACCATTCGAACAAAAGATAATTATCTTTTATACATCTTGTTTTGCTGCTCAGCCCCGAAAAAGCTTCTAACTATTTAGGATAAAACTCAATACAAAGGTGGCAAAAGTCACACCGGTTTGATGCTGAAATTCCCTCCCCTGCACTGCTACTACATTGCCATTGACACAGGAACTGGGAGGCACCCAACGCTCATTAATCGTGGGCCTTCTAACCAGAGAAGAAGGTGAACAACACCTCTGTGCCACCAGTAGTTGGCATATGGCAGAGGGCACAAAGTCCCCAGCGATGTTTACTCATCTCGCTCATTCTTCTGCATGGTAAGAGCCTGGGGGTTTTGTTTTGGCTTGGTTTTCTTATTAATTGATTTTTAATACAGACTAGGCTCCCAAGGACAAGAAGGACGACGCCGAAATAAATTTCGCTCTGATTCTTCACTCTTTATTATGCAGATGAATGCACACTTCAGCTTGTCAGCTTTGGCAATCAGGGCTCTTGAGAACGTCTGCAGCCGAAAACTTTCATTACAGATACAGGAGCACTCTGCACAACAGCTACAGAAAACAGGCTCCAGGAGCAGCACTCAGATACACAAACAATCAGGGCTTCGCAGCAGATATCACGATTTGTAATTGTTATTCAGATCTCATCCTGCACCGCGACTGAGAAACATAATTGAGAAGTGTTTCTCAGTGATAACGCCGATTAGTATTTCTTGCAAAAGTTGCCCCCCCAATTCCACATCACTGGCACTTCATAAGGGGGAAAGAAAAACCACAAATGGTAATCGCAAGAACCACGGCTTAAAGCTAGCATTATAAAAACCTTCCTCTCCCTTTGCAAAGCAGAAGAGTGGCAGCACAGAAGCCACCCAACGTGCTGCACCACCTTCCAATGCTGTATGCCCTCCCCACAGTTCTCATTGCCCCAGCGTCTTCTTGCACTCTTTAAAACCTACACAGAGCTCACACAGGATGGGAAATTACTCCGCCGTCCTCAACTACACTGTGTAATTTTCAGAACAATGTAAGGGTTGTTTAACAGTGGATTAAAAGAGGCTGAGGGCAGACTGAGCTTCATTTCTAAGCCTCAGTTCTTGCAGCCAGGCTCGAGCACACGGACAGCATTTGCAGAGCTTTCCTGAAATCAGTGAAGCTTCATTCAAGGTCTAAAGCACGGCATAACAAAAAGGAGCCATAATTTAATCGACAGTATCTATTATTAAAGCTGATGCTGGAAGTAGGCAGCTTCCAAGAATCGTTTGCTAGTTTCCATAAAACTAAGGTATCTGCAAGCAAGCAGGTCTAAAAGGTGACACGCACCCTGCAAAAAGGAGAAGACTTTCTCTCCTGGCCGAAAAGAATTTCCAGAAATCTTACACATCATCTGCTGAACGTAAAAAGGAAACCTAAAGACCTACCAATCAGCTGGAAAGCACATCCTGCCATCGCCAAAGCAAAGCTGACCTAAAACACCTGTTAATCCTATTAAGAACGACTTAAGTTTCTCAGTACAGCCAAAAGAACAACTGATTTCTTCTGCCTTGCAGTACAACTTATGCATCTTGCTATCAGAATCAACATGATGGAGGGAAAAGGTTAAGTGCTTAACAGCACTGCCTCTTGCACGTGCACTTCCCACAGCTCCTTATGGACAAAAGAGGTCTGTCTGTCTGGCACACAAGGAGTGGTGCAACAGAAGCATCCTTTGCAGGAGATACAAATGCTAGCTCCAAAGTCACTCCTTTACCGAGCCCCATTACACAACACAAGTCACTCAGAAGAGCTTGGCAGGCATCCTTCTGATGTCAAACATTTTAAATATCATAAATAAGTTAACAGCAAGTGATGGAACTCCATCACTGCAGTACAAAGCATCTTGCCATTGGTCATCCACGGCCTGCTGGAAAATATGACTCCTCTGCAGCCTGCGTGCTCGGATCGGGGGGCACCAGATCTCTCAGGAATGCTTTCTTCTCTTTTCCTTTTTTAAAATGTTTGCAGTCAGATAAAGGCATCTGCTATGCTCAAGTTTTCCCCTCGCTCTTTAGAAATGCATTTTCTTGAACTGATCTAGAAATTAGCTTAATGCACCATCACAATGCCCAAATCAGCACTTCAAGTTTTATTTGTCAACAAATTTGTGGCAAGACTTGAGCGCAACGTACACATTCATCCCTCCATCCATTAAATCTTTATGGTAGGCTATTAAAAATATCTGCTACCATTGTTAATGCAGACAGCCCAATGCATACAGTAATCTGACAGATAAACACGTTGCTATGGAAACCACCAAAATGAATGCCTTCTTTTCTAAACTTGGCCATAACCCCAAACTTTTCATACAGCAGCCCAATGTTTCATTCACTTGCTTTACATGATCACAACAGACCTTTTCTCTCTCGAAACAGAACTACGTTACAGGGTTTGAATAAATGAACCTTCCCTTTACACCGAGTTTTCCTCAAAATAGCATTTTAATAACTTGTACTGATGTTCTGAAAGCCCTTTTGTACTGCTTAAGAATACAGTTCATAATACGGGAACAGAAATCTGCATAAAAACATTAGACAAAAATATTAAGGATTTGTCACTACTTTATGGAAATCTAGAGCATACCAGCACATTACAAAGCATTAGTCATGCTGCAAAGACAAGCATTCAAAAATACAATTCCACCTCAACACTCTCACTCATTTTAATTAAAATAATCACACTTCCTTTTAACAATTACTATTTCGGTCGTTGCACACGCTCCCTATTTTACTGCTTAGAGAGCTTTGACTTTCCCAAAATCAACACCTACTTTCCGAAACCTTCTAAACAAGAATCATCTTCAAAGACTTCGAAAGCTTTTGAAACAGAATATACTGTGTTTCATTAACAATTTCTAATTTGAAATTAAAGGATTTGAGTATTTTTCCATTCCAAATCCCTTCACCGCGAATCAAACACCGACACGAGCGCACGACACCAAAGCCTTTCTGACTGCAGGATGTGTTCATTCCCTTTGGGCACAAAGAGCTCTGGAGCGAGGCCCTCCCTGTCGTGCACCTGGGGTGGCAGCTAAGAGCCAGCGAGACTCCTGCACAGCAAACTCAAGCGGGGCTGACATGATTCTCTTAATGCTGTTTGAGATGATCGATGGCAGATCACACAGAAGCCAAGCAGCTGGGAAGCCGGGATATCCTGCCCTCTTTCAGATGTTGCTTCTGCCCCTCCCAGTACAGGGCTTTCTCTGGCCCCTAGTCATCCTAAGCTTTTAGGCACCCACAGCACCCAGCCCAAAGGGGTGCTGGCCTTTACTTGGTCTCCCAGATACTGCTGTGGGAAGGAGGGGGCTGCAGGAACCAAAGCACAGGCCTTGCAGGTCCCTCAGAACTACTCCAATTCATGGAAAATAAAAATAAAGACGAACTGATCGAGTGCCAGGCCGTCAGACTACCTTGGCTTAAACAGCATTTCTTTTGTTGGAAGCTCAGCATGCTGAGCAAACTGACCTCTAGTCCACGCATAAGCACTCTTGCTTTAAATACCAGAAGGATTATTTCTGCAGGCAGACCTGAAGGCACCCTGCCCTGCCTTTTGCAAGCCTTGCATGTTTCAGAAGAACCATCTGCTAGGAATATTAGATTGAACACAATTACTTCACAACATAAGATTTCATTTGCAGTCTTTTTCCTTGGGCCAGCAACTTTTGCATTCATCTCTGCCATTTCACCCATTTAAAAAGAAACCAACAAAAAAAAAATACAAAACATCACAACAGAGCTGTCCTTACGTCCTTAAAAAGCATTTGAAATGGAATGGTTCTCAATACCAACACTGCATTTTAGGGTTTTTTTTGTGTGTGTTTGAACATGGCAACTTTTCCCTTTCCTTTGGAGCCCTGGCTGAGCCAGCTCTAGCAGCACACCCTGGCTCTGGATGTTCCCAACACATCAACAGCTGTGGCCCCTGCTTCTTTGGGAAGGAAAAGAGGGGAGCAGACCTGCATGCAGGCCAGGAGATGCCCTGCTGAGACCCCCCTCACTGGCTCCCTCTCTGTGCTTCAGTCCAGAGAAGCCAGAGCCAGCTCCAACTTCATGCGATGCTCTCCATAAAACTTACCTCTCTTACAGCTTTTCTGAAGTGATTTAGGTATGATTAGAGCTGCTGTAAATCTCCTGAAACTCCAGACAAAACATGAGCTTCCAGAGAAATCTCTGCTTTTGTGCTGCTTGCTACAAGACACGAGGTGCCTCTGAGAACAGGAAGAGTGCAAACCTTTTCTGATCCTACTGACTGCTTTTGGAAGAGCTTCTCCACCCCCTGTCTGGTTTCATGTCCTGGGAACTTACACCTCTGTCACCTCGAGATTTGTCAGGCATCAGCCACCTACAGTAAGAAGGGAAAGCAGCAATAGGAGAACACAACCCTACGGAGAGGCCCCACGCTAAGAGGATGCAGAATGCTGATATATCGATCTGATATTTTCACAAATTTCTGCATATGCCATTGATAAGCAGGGACTGCTGAAAGACTGACCAGCATTCATTTCCTTCTAGGAGAGGAAAGCAGCTTTAAGAAATCAGCATCGTTTCCTTCAATCGTGGCACAAAAATAGATACAAGTAAAGAGGGCTTGACTGGAAGCCAGCTCTATGTTAATTGGGATAACACTTGCAAGTTGTTAAGCAATGTCACTAACCAGCACAGCGACAGCTCACTGTTACAGCACCCAGCTTTTGTACTTGTCACTTGTACACTTCAAGATGTAGCAGACATCAGAGGTGGGCTTCTGACAGCTGTGTTCAGTCTATGAACTGTCACCACTTACACTGTACACCTACTGCAAAGTTGTCTTCATGAATCATTTACAGAGCAATAATTACGACTAAAAAGGCACGGAAAGCTTACCCCTTCCTCCTATGCACATTCTACATAAGCAGAATCTTTCCTCTCTAATCCTGACTGCAAATACTGGATTATCAAATAATAATTATTTTGGTTTTTCCTCTCCTACGTACCAGACATTTTATATTGCTTTTGCTGAAAAAAAAAAAAATGTACAAGACTCGGGCTTCAATATGGTAAAAGGTCAGACACTAAGATATGTGCAGTTCCGAAATAAACTGAAATAAAGTACTTCAGATCCTGGTATTCTGTCTGTTTGAATTGGAAAAAAATAATTTAGGAAGTACAGAGAAAGATATGAGATCAAATAATTTAAAAAATAATAAATTTATGACCACGAGAGATAGCTCAGGCTTGGCACTTACCTCTCAGAGCAGGCAGCAGGGACCTCTCTTTCTTGTCATCGCATTTATTACATTCACTGAAGTACAGCAGTAAGAAGACGTCCACAAGCACCCACATGAGAGAAGTGGCCAGCACCACCTTGCAGTAAACAAATCTCCTCATCGCTTTGCTTCCTTTCCAGCTAAAGTGCTAAAGAAAGAACGCCGCTGCTGAGATGGACCAAACTCCCACAGCCAAAATCCAGAGTGGAAGCAAAGACACGCATCGCACTGCAATGAAAAGAAGAAAAGGTCTGAATCAGCTAACAAATACAGCCTGAAATGAAAAAAAAAATTAAACATCTCAACATTGCACCTCCACATGAAGTATGCAGGCACGTTCCATCTTCCAACCTGAGGCCCCCATCCATGAATACCGACCATTTAAATTTACATATTTGAGAGGTCGTCTCCATACATGCTTTTATTTCGAAGAACAGCATGTGTATCTCAATCATTTTAATGATATTCTAATACAATGTAATATATTTTAATGAAGGGCACTCAAAGGGTCAAAGTAATGCTAACAGACAGTTCTAAGCAATACTCCAATAAGTTCTAACCTTTTTGAACATAGTCATTAACACAAAAAAGTTGTATTTTGCCTCCAGTACTGTGTTTATAATGCTGCTGTAAGGATTGGAAGCAATTTTTTTCTTTTATTAATCCTGAAGGAAAAATTGAATACTGTCTTAGCAGCACCAAAGACATCTGCAGAAGAACACAGCAGTTACCCATCCACCTCTTTAGGCTCGTCCCTGCAACACTACGTTTGGTCAGCAAAAACTATGTGAGGTCTCCATATCCACCCTCAGCACAGTTTCAGAATAACTGCATGCATCAGCACAGGTATGGGGCTGAGCCGCTGGAAAGGAGCTCTGCGAGCAGGACCCGAGTGTCCTGGTGACCACTGGCCAGCAGAGCACACTGGTAGCCAAGGAGGCCAACAGGACATGAGAAAGAACTTCAGTGCTGTGAGGGAGCGGAGCCCTGGCATGGCTGCCCAGGGAGGTGATGGAGTTTCCTCTGGACCTTTCCTACCCACCAGGATGCCTTGTGTGCAGGTGCTGTAGGGGGGTAGCCCTGGGGAGCTCCAGAGGTCCCTTCCAGCCCCCACAGCTCTGGGATTCTCTGCAAAGTTAGATGACCACATGTGAAGGCCTCACCATACCATTATACGCTGTGTTCCATGCTAACACTGGGAGCTGTGCTCCAGCCGTGTCCCCACGCACAGCCTTGGTGCTGAACCACAGGAGAGCTGGCTGTCCCAGCACCTGCAAAACAAACACAGGACAGGCCTTACCACTCCGCTGCCTTTCCTAGGATGGAAACAAGCTTCTCATCAAGAACGCTCACAAACCGTGTCTGCATTTTAACCTACTTATCTTAATTCCAACAGATTTTATAAAGAAATTATGTTTTAGTTTCACTTCATTTGAACAAATGAGATGGAACAATTTAAATATGGTTTTTAGAAATCCGCTTGAAGTGCTGTTTTACTACGTAATAATCAATAAAGCTGCTCACTGCCTTCCATGTAAACACAGCCAGCAGCTCCTTTTCTCACCAAAACGAAACACGGCCAGCTGATTTAAAATTGCATGGGCTCTGGAACACTTGTTTCCAGTTAGCACAATTTATTTTCACGATAGTCAACAGGAACGGTTTAGTGACAGCAAGAAAATTACGAAGGAAAAAAAAAAAAGAACAGAAAAATGCCACAGATCTTTATTAGGGAAAAAAGAGGAGAACGTGCAGAAGCGTTCACCCCCCCACGCAGCCCCTGCCACCGCGGCTGTAATTGGCTTCTGTAGCCTTGAGTAGCGCAGTTATTTGTTCAGCACCAGCTGAGACACAAAGGCACGTCCTCCCCGAGCACTTAATCATACAGACAATTCTTTTCTTCGTCAATTCTTGGTTTAATACAACCCAGCGAACCTCAGCAGGGTAGCAGTCGGAGGGATGGGTGGAAAAAAATCTCCTGCTCCCGAATCTGTGCAGTTTCTAAACCAGCTGTGCAGGAGCCACCGCCGCTGTAGCACTGTGGGCAGGAGCTACGCAGTTTGCAGGGGTTAAAATAAAGACAGCGTGACGAGCCATTATGAAGCTAACGGCGATTGTAGTTTTGGTTTGCTTTTTTTAATAATTAACATTTCAATTAAAGACTCATCCCGCTTCTTAAAAAAAAAAAAAAAAATCAGACCTGCTTTAATACTGAAGTCCAGCTAATGCAGGGTCACTGAGTCCCTATGCACTGATACACACCAGCTGCCAAGTGCCCTGGCCCTGAGCTCTCCCCATTACTCTGGCCCTAAATTGCTTTGATTCGGGATTTTACTAAAATCTGGAGTACCGAGGCTTCATGAGGAGGAAGGGGAAGAGAAACGTGCCAGGCCTCCCAGCTACCACTGCAAAGAACAAAGCTAATTTTAAACAGTAGGCAGCAGCAACAAAGCAGGGAAATCCCTGCCCCAAAACACTGTAGTTTGGCAGTGCTGGAAGCAATAAAGGCAGGGTTTTATAATAGAAAACAGGATGCAAATTTAGAACTCAGCTGCACTGCCAGGCTTTCCTAAAACTGCCACAGCAAAACACAGCACTAAGAGGATCTTATGGAGGTTACGAATTCAAGCTCTGTACAACTGGCAGAATTAAAGACAGCCACAAAAGCTCACATTGCCTTCCTCGGGCACTGAAACAGTCCCCCCTGCAGAGCCTGCTTCCACCCAGCACACACAGCACACGGTGCTGGGGACATGAAGCACGCGCTCAGCATTGATCCCTGCAACTCACCTGCTTCATTTCCTCATGGGCTCAACACCGTGGCATTCTGCACTACTCTGTCCAGTTGCCTAAAAAGCTTTTTGTTTAGTTTCACTCTATCACAAACCAAAATAAGCATCCCTTCTTTAAAAGCAATGGCAGCACCGATTGGGACCAGGACTCTGAGGAGCATCCAGCACCAGCTCTGCTCCCTGCTTATGTGTGCACAGCCCAAAGCCGACACACAGCCCCAGCAGTGCACTGATCCCACCACAAACAACACACCTCAAGCCAGCATCTTCCTGCCAGTGCTGTTTGCAACACGCCTGTTGATTATCCCAATCCGGGCTTCTCTCAGAAGCATCCATCCATTTCACAGCCCAGCGGTTTCCACTGACTGTGTTTTGCTCTCCCACTTTGTCAGTGCGGCTAGCAGTGATTTCGGGCTGGGCTGGTGGATCTAGGACAGCAATTGTAGCAACGTGGGAGCAAAGGGAAGAGGAAGGCAACACAGCAGCACCCGAGGGACCGCAAGCAAAAACTGCATCCAGAAAAATTAAATGGAGCTTTATCTCCATCTATTTCCAAACGGCCAGTATCTGCAAGTCTGCACGAGTCCATTCTTGAATGGCCCCTTAATCTACTGCCACTCTTAGAACTGAGTATCAATTAAGTGTCCTAATGCTTGGGCAAGACTGAAACAGAAACACAGAATTGCTCAGGTTGGAAAAGACCTTCGGGACCATCAAGTCCAACCTCAACCTAACCATACTGCCCTAACTCTAACAACCCACCACTAAATCATCCCTCCAAAGAAAATCGGAAGTATCACCCAGTGCTCAATGAGCACCTTCACTGATTTAATAGGAACAGCACCACGAGAATCCTAGAGTGCACCTACATCCTAGGTATACTCCTAGAACTGGGGCCACATCTTCCAAAGCAATGTGAGGACCATTCTGACCTCTGCCTGGCCCCCAGCTGCACATGGCCAGGGCCAGCCCCCCCGGCTGCCCACACTCACTGACATTTAGGTGCTTAGATGAGAAGGGATGCAAAAACATGCTGTTAGGAGCTGGGGGGCACAAAACTGCTTCCATTGACCTTCAGGGCTACATTTCAATTACAGCACGCAGCCTGCAGATCACAGGTGCGTTAGGAAGATGAGTAAGTGGATGGAGTTACATTACCGTTATGACTCCAGCGGTAATTTCCTGCCTTTTCATTATTTAACCGAGGTATGCTGCCTTCTCCAGTGAATCTATCACACGGGCTATGCTTTTGAGGTATGCAACTTCACCACCTCCATCAGGGCTGAAACCCACCCTGCTTGATATCTCTGTATGCTCGCAAGCCATCTCCATTCACAGCCCTTGGCGCTCCCCTCATACTCGAGCAAATTCAGGCTAGAGGCTAAGAGCTAGAAACCCCAGGATGGCCACAGATATTGTCATGACACTGACCACAGGAGTACAGGATATGAGAAAACCAGCTCATTTACAATACTTAAGTACCGGCAACAGAAAGGTTTAACGTTGTTATTTTTGCCAATCTCTGCTGCAGAACCAGAACGCAACATGGGCAGCGCTGCACCAAATGGCAACTGGCCAGAGGGAAGTGACAGAACACATAAACAGAACTGCACCCACGTGTGCTAGGGCCAGCACATCACAAAGTGAGAGCTCACAAGCTGAAGCCCACTGCTTACGTTTTGGTGCAATGTGTGCTACACTGCGTTACAAATAAAATCCATCAGAGTTGCTTCCAGAGAAATAATCGTTAAAAAGCTGAGGAAGCAAACTTGCTTTAAAAACTACTAAGGATTGCAATCCTATTTTCCATGACATACATTGAGAAAATATTTTAACTTTCAAGAGTTAACTCTCATCTAACCAAGCCTAAATATATACTATTCTCTCCAAAAAAAAAGCATGAATCATCACCCAATACCGTGAGCAGTTATTAATTCATGTACAGTTACCTGAAGAACTTAGAATGCCCCAACTGCCAATCTCAGAGATTAATACAGGAAGCTTTCACATTCAGTAAGAAAAGAAGAAAATCAGGTGTGTCGGGTTAGAGCTACCCAGAGCTTTGTGTCTTAAGACTGAGTTTCTCCCCCTCTTTCCTTTCCTGAAATAGATAACTTGACATTTAAAAGTCAACCTATTCTTCATCTTAAAAAGCAGTTCCATGACTCTGAAATTAAAGTAGAAAAGGCTTATTAATTCATCTAATCAAACTTCTTTGTTATACAAGTCTATATTTTCTGTTGCTTTGTTCAGATCAGAGGCAAGCAATATGCCTAGCACCAGCTTCTCCCAGAATCAATACCTCGATGCAACGCACCTCCAGGGTTCCCTACATCCAGACAAAAAAAGCTTTTTGCACTCAGAGCTTGCAAATGATGTCAAATTGGTAAAGGATTCCTTTGCCTTCAGTCCACGCCTTCATATACTTGCACTAAGACATGCTATTTCCACAGATCTGCTGGCACAAAGCACTAAAAATGCAAACCGAATTAAAACGCTGATCTAAAAGAACACGGGCATCAACTCAGCCAGGTGCTGCCTCCCCCTACCTGTCCCCTCCCCAGCACCCAACAGGCAGCAGCTAATTAACAGAGAAACCTGACTGCACCTGCTCTGCTTTCAGATGGTGGGTGCTCTCCCACACAGACCACTGAAATTAAGAAGTACCAAGTATGTGAGTGATATTGACAACTCGACAGATACCACTCAGAACCACTTTCCCAGCCCTTCAAACACGGATGAAACGGTACAGCAAGCCAGGCAACAGCCAGGGGAAAAGCTATGGGACAAGCACGGCGGGAAGAACACAGCCCAAGCAGCACAGCCATGTACCAGAGGATTTCCTCTGGCAATACGTGGCTTGCCAGCACAGTGCCAGGCATCCCACAGAGATGTGGAACCAGCTGCCTCAGCTGGGACAGCCTCCACCAATGTGCTCAACAGCAGCACTCCACTGACAGCGAAAAAAGAGCTGCTGGCCCGAATGTGATCAGTTGTCTGCTAGGTGCTTGTGCTCATGTGAATCTGGAGAGCTCACTGCCAAAGAACAACGGCGGCTGCACCAACTGGAAGTGTGCAGTTTGCCTACCTAGTGCACTGAATGGCCTCTTCATTCATTTTTCTACCCACCGGAGCCAAAGAAACCCATTTACAGTGCTGAGCAATCAGAGCTCTCTCACTTTCAATCCCACAAAACAAGTCTTGAAAAAGCCAAGTTTGTGAATCCTGAAAAGGCCATTTCTGACAGCGTACATTTTAATTTCACATCACAGTCGCTCCAACTTAAAAGCAAATCATCAAAAAGTAGTAGAATATGCAGAAAGAATTAGTATATAATCTCAAACGCTTTGAAGAAAAACAGACCTGCTAGAAGCATAGAGGCCTCACTACATTGAATAAGAAATTGTATACCGTACTTTCCTGTGTTGATAAAAATGATTCTCCCATATTTTCAGCAACAGTAGTTTCTCAAATTCATCCACCTATGTCAAACATACAAAAAAAAAAAATAATACTAACGATAAGCAAAACCAAAAAAAAACCACTAGAATTGTAAGCAGCTTACAGGTTTCTAAGTTTCTTATTTCCAAGCGCTTTTGCTTTCCTTCTTTGGCTTTAATTTTCCCATCACTGGACAGAGGGCAATAGGCAGCGCTCTGCTGCACGATGCCTCAACCCAAAGCAGCAGCACCTCACATCATGAGGGAAGCAGCGCAATCCGATTCTGCAAGCAATGCTCCAAACATAAAATGGTAGCAAGCTCTTGCTATAGAGGGTAAGGGATGATCTTACAACTTACCGATCCCTAGCAATAGCGTTCTTGGGGCACAGAGAGTGGGAACAGATATGCCACTTTTTCTGCTTCCTAAATGCTTCGGGAGAATCAGAGTTCTCTTGCTGGGGGAGGCAGAAGCTAACAACGCAAAGCCCGGAGCCACACAGGGTTACATTCACACACCCTTTCATTCGTGCCTGAGAGGCAAAGCTAGCCACAGTCCTCCTTCCTTAAAGCTCATCTACAGCCAGAGGCTGCCAGCCTGCTTCCCCCTGCCGTACCAGCACCAGCTCTCACTACAGCGCACACTCATCCTCTGCAACCTGCAGACACTGAGCTGTCGGGCACGAACGCAGCCAGAGGAAGACACAGCACAGATCCGAGTTCTTAGAGCACTGCTACGGTGAAGAAATCACTCCTAAACCACACAGAGCTGATCCCGGGGGAACTCAAACGCATGCCGTATTACGCTCCTGGTTTAACGCCAGCCACAAATACTTCTTGATGAAAAAAAAATAATAATAATCCAGAAGCATTTGCAACAACAGGCCAAACTAGAGCAATGCCTAGAGAGGGAGCAGCAGTCTGGGAGTTCACCACAGCTCCAGCAGCACGCACCGCACGGCAAACTCAGAGGGATTCACACAGCCTGCTTGAAAAGCAGCCCGAGACCGAAGGCCCCTTCTCTTCCCACGAGGCACGGAAGCCATCATCCAGCGGCAGAAGCCCTCGCCTCCTGCTTTCCTCTGCACAATCCCAAGCGTGCCTTACCCATTAATCTTCCCCCCCCGCCGCTTCCAGAAGCGCCCAAACAAATTACTCAGCTCACTCTCACTCCGCAGCAGAGAGCTAAGCGGGGAAAGAGGCGGGCACCCAACTTCACGGTGCTCTGCAAAGCCCGGCTGCTCAAGAGAGCCGTCCTCTCACAGCGCCGGGCGGACACGAAGGGAGCTCCGGAGCTCCCGCAGCCCAACCTCCGCAGCAGGTTCCCCGGAGCAGGTTCCCGCAGCCGGTCCTCCGGCCGACACGGCGCCCAGGGCTGCCGGCTCAGCGCCCGAGGAAGATGTTCAGGAGCCGGCAGCGCGGAGCGGAGCGCGCAGCCCGAGCCGCTGCCCCGCGCCTCCCGCTCACAGCGCGCTCCCCGGGGACGCCCGCACCTCCTCTCCCAGCCTATTTCCGAAAGCAGAGACACCGGCGGCTCACGAGGGAGAAACCCGCGACGGGATTGAGCCGCGGTGCATCGCAGCGCTGCCAGGGCCGTGCCTGGGGTCCGCGCGCTCCGTGCAGACGTGCCTGGAAGCGGCGTCCGGCGGCGCGGAGCGGTAGCAGGACACGGACCCGCTGCCTCGCACTGCAAGTTGTCAAACGCGCGGGCTCCGACCCCGACCTCGTCCCCGACCCCAGCCCCAGCCCCAGCCCGCGCTCACCCGCGGCGGAGCGCCCCTCAGCGCCGCCGCCCGCCCGGGGCACAGCGCGGCGCCGCCGCCCGCTTCCTCCTCATGGCCTCCTGGAATGGGACGGGGCTGCGGCCACGGCTACCCGGCGTTCGGCTCGGCCGGTCGGTGGCCGCTTCTCCGCCGCCGCGCCGCCCAATGGCTGCGGCAGCGCCCGGCTCCCGCGATACTTGCGGCCCGGCACGGCGGACCCGGCGAGGGACGAGCCCGCGGCGCGAAGCGAGGGAGGGAGGGGCGGGCAGGTGCGGGGCGGCGCCTCGCGAATGGCGGCGGGGGGAGTGGGGGAGGAGGGGGGGCGGCGTTCTGCGCCGCTCTGCTGGGCGGGAAGAGGGGAGCGGCCTCAACCCGCCCCGCAGTGCCGCCGTGTCCGCGCGGGGAGCGATGGTTATCGGGCGCTGTGTTGAGGGGAGAGTTAGGGAAGCGTAGAAGCGTCTGGGTTGGAAAAGATCTCTATGATCCGCCGCCCAGCCCCGCCATGCCCACTGCCCACGTCCCTCAGTGCCACATCCCCACGGCTCTGGGACGGTGACCCCCCACTCCCTGGGCAGCTGTGCCAGTGCCCGACCGCTCTGTGGAGAAAACATTATTCCTCAAACCCACCCGACCCTCCCGCGGCACAACCCGAGGCCGCCACCTCTGCCCTTAACTCCCCAGCTCTTTGTGATTCTTGCAACATAATAGAAGCATCTCTCAGTATGTCCTCAAATAACACCCGAATAAATAATCTGATGCCCTTTGTTTCTCAAAACATACAGGACTGCAAAGCATTTTTTAACCTCTCCACAGAGGTGCAAAGGCAGTTCAGTGCGTGTGATGTGCAGCCTTTAAAGTATTAAATTATTCCCAGTGCAGACTCAGAAGAGACAAAGGAGGGAACTTAGTCCAGTGGGTAGAGCACAGGACATGAAATCCATCGTGCTGTGTTTCTCTGAGGCTGAGCAAGTCAATTCCTCTGCATTGCAGCGTTCTTATCTCCAGCCTCACGCGGGTGTTGTAAGCATTAATTGCTTTCTGTACAGTATGTGGAGATGCAGAAGTGCACATTGCCTCCAGAAGCGCAAAGTGGTCTCTGTTCACTTTTAATAATGACATTGGATATTAAACTTTTTGAAAGTTTAGAAAGATATTTCCCAAGTTAAGAAAAATGTCCTACCTTACTTTATCCTTGTCCACTGTGGTTATTTCATGTGCACGTACGGAGACTTCTATTGATCTTTGCATTGCTTCTATCTCCATTTTGAAGACCTTGACAACTGGGAATTGCAGATGCTTTCGGTGCAGGCAGTGCATAGCGAGCAACTCCGCTTCAGTCTCAGAGTGATTCTGCAGTCACCTATCGAGTTCATCACCTCTTTTTCTTTCTCTCATCCTTTAGTACATAGTGGCCAAGCGATGCATAAGCCAAGCAAGGTCATTTTTCTCCAGACATACAACGTATGGTATTACATAGCATTAACTCTTCCTTTTAGAATAACATATTCCTCAGAATTTAAGAATGCAAAACAAAGCCGTGGAGGTACAAGAATGAATAAAACATGTAAGATTAGGTATCTGAACTTTAAAAGTATGGCTCGTGTAACAGTGGGATTTCTGCATGGTAGCATCTGTTTTATCGTTCCCCATGGGTGAGCGGCATGCCCATAACCATGACAAAGGGAATTCCATTTTTTTTTGAGGGAAAAAAGTCTGCAATATAAACATATGACGGCAAAGGGCACATAGTGTAGGAATGGACACACATGACAGAATCAAAGACAGTGATCTGGAATGAACTCTAGAAGAGCAGTGTAAGAAACAGAGAAAACACAAAGGAAGCCTTCTCTCAGCAATCTGTGTTTCCATCAATCAGCAGTGTGGGTTTCCAGTACGGGGGCTGCATTCAAACCGTTGCATGTAGCGTCTAGATTTAGAAATTCTATGAATTTATTTTAACGTCTATTTTAATTTCTCTTAACTTTTAGTTTCAACAACAGCTTGAGCCACAGAGTTCCAAGAATTATCCTAACTTTTGTATAAAAGTACCTCAGCTTCAGCACATTAGCTTTATCCTTGCTGCTTAGTATTCTTATCGGGTGGGCTTTCCATTGTCATATTTTGAAAAACAGTGGACAAGCATCTCTGTGATCTCATACCCTTCGATCTTTCCTCACTCTTAGGCAGAAGGGAAGCCCAGGTCTCGTCAGTTTCCCATTTCACAGAAGCCACTCCACAGCTTCACTGCTAATCATCTTTCCCTCTTTCCCTATATGTATATTTTCTACTAGAACTTTCTCCCACGTAGAAAAAACAGGAACATAGACCACCCCTTGCTTCCCAGAGGCATGAGCACCGCAGTCAGTCCTCTTATCAGTGGGTTGGCTTTCTGACCTGCCTAAGTTCACGTCCACTAAGCTTGAACAGGAATTGAATAGCACTGAAATAAAAGCGGTGTTTTTTCCTGACAAGTACATTTAGATATTGTGTTGCGTTACTTAAAATGTATATATACCACTGTGCCAAAAAAATATATTCCTAGCTCTACTGGAATATCTACCATGACCTTCCAACCAATCTGTCATGCCAGAAGGTAACCTTTTCTTCTTGGCAGATGAGGTTAGAGAAAAATTTTATGTATATTTATCTCCTGGAGCAGATCCTTTGACTTGTGTATGGTCATATGCGGAAAGGAAAACAAAGCTGAAGGAAGAGCCAATTCATTTTCATCTGAATTTCACATCAATAATTACACAAAATATAGTATTCTTTCCTACCACCTAATAGAAATAAAATGGGCTGATAGATAACCGACTGACAGTTATTGCATGTGTGCTGCCTTTCAGTGTAATCCATTTATTATTTTTAGGTAACAGCAGCCTATACTGTTCTACTTACTCAATTTTATTGCTCTTTCTATATTATCTTCTCAAATGCAGGACCACAGGTAAACCAAAAGTAAGTATTCATCAAACTCATGGAACTATCATTTGTAATATTAAAGCTATCACAGTTATTGCATCCGTTAATCCCACACCTCCTCTGACAGAGGCTTCCTTTACAACTGCACAGCCTGGTTTTACCATTTAAAAATAAATTGGATAACCTCTGAGATAAATTTCCCTGCCCTGTATGAGAAGGTTGAAATACCCTTGCATTTAAATACTTTATGCCCTATACTCACTTTACGTCTTGAACACAAATCTTCGAGCTTTTTTAAAGCAGGATATGGCACTGAGTCCTCTCATCTGATATAGCAGGTGTGTGTAATGATAAATTACGTACATTTGGCAGTGATTCCATTGCTTCAGGCTTCAGTTTCTTCAAGCCTCCTAGACACACGTCATCTGATCTTTGTGATTTCATTTGATTTTTTCATTTGTACTTTTTCCCATCTTAGTAACTGCCCGTGTCTTGCCTTCTTTCTGTATAGAGGCTACTTCTGTGTGGTCCTGCCTTTCTAGAATGGAAGGGAAATAAGAGCATTAGCAGTTATACCACTCCATGTTTTGCTTTTTATTTAAGTGCATCAGTCTGCTTCTAATTTAAAAAGATGAGTAAGATCAGTAAAGCTGGAAAACATATACAAATCTGAGTTTAGACCTACACGGTGAATTTGATTCTTTGTCTACAGCTGCAGATCTAGAAAGAATCTCCTGTCTTGCTGAACTCTTCCAGGTGCAATGAGAAGGCAGTGCTGGAAACCCTGAGGTGTTTACTTATCAAAGCAGCCTGCCTTGGGGATGGCGAAGAGCATTCCTTCTCAGGGTTCCTTGGGATCAGCAGCCTGCTGCTGTTTGGCTATGTGCTGGAACTGGCCTTCAAGTCTCTGCTCAGAACCAGTTAGCAGTGGTAAAAATAGTACTCCCAAATTGCTCACAGTTTGACAACGAGAATGATCTAAAGGATGCAGGCACTTTTGGATACAGAGTGTTTGTGAGGCAAGAAAATATTTGGGAAAATCCTTTCTGCTCTGAATTCAAAACACAGTTGTCCAGATGCACCTGTATTTGACATAACAGAGAATTAATTTTGTCGTCAACCTATTTCTTCACGTTTGATGGAATTTCATTCCAGAAATAAAGGATTTATAGCTTACTTTCCCTCAGTGCACATTATCATTTATATAACTGACAGGTGCAGTTGTTAAGAGCAGTACATGAGTTTTTTCCAATAAAGGGCTCACATCTTTCTGACATTTATTACAAGTTTATTACTTCTATACCCTCCGCAGCGAAGCTCTTCCACTCATTGTGGGAGTGCCTGAAATACAGATTTTTCATTACTTGCGACTTATCATTAATTTTAGGCCAGAAGTGATTTCATTTTGACTAGTTGTTAAAAACAGGAAGGGCAGAAAAATACTTGACGTCAGTTAAGCTAAGAAAGCTCATTTGGGATGGGAGGGGAAGGTTAACTTATGATTTTTTCCCCAGGTGATATGTCTAACCTTCTTAGGATAGAAGTTGGGTCAGTCATTCTTCTGATGTGTTTCAGGATGAAAATCACTGCAGAGAAGACTGAGTGAAATGGCTATGTTGTACAGGATGGTTTTGCATCTGTATCACTGTGACAGTAAGAATATGAACACAAGTCCTTTACAGAGTGCTTCCCTGAGAAATATGCTTGTTCCCAGAGACATACTAAATCCTATGCCAACTGGTCTCATTGCCAGAGAATGGTCCCGAACAAGTTTAGTGTACTACTGCAGGTGAAAACTCAAGGAACCTACCTCCAAGTCTTAAATTTGGGGTAAAGGTTCTCAAAACCCAGGATAAAAATCATTTTTGTTGGGCACCACAGGAGCAATTGCAGCCCCTTACGTCACATGCAGATTTAATAGGCTTTCAGCTATACAGCACAGAATCTGGTCCTCTGTCCTGAAATGCATCAAATCTTTGTGTTTGGAATATTTACTTTTGGTAGTCAGTGACATTTTATACTGTCAGAGACTTTATAAGGACCTGCCACCTTGACTAACCTCAGTAACAATTTTGGTCACGTCTACTATAACCATTTATCTGACTGGTTCTTACTAGAACTTACATGATGAATTAAGAAATCGTTTTAGTACAACTCAATTTTCTTTGACCCTTTTCTTGTCTTCCCATAATACATTTATGTTTCCCCTTCAAATGATCTCCTTTTTTAAAGTTAAAACTTTTGGTGCCAGCATCATCCCATCCATTATTGTTTTTTTCCCCTTAATCTGTGTTTCCAATCTATATCTGCATGAAGGGCAAATTGTATTTCAAAATCTTACACAGAAATAATGCTCTACGAATACTGGAAATCATAAGGCTTTCTTATTAGAAATAGGAAGCATCTTGAATTCACACCATAAAACTGCCTTCGGGATTTCAGCGCGTTCTCTTGGAAACTTCACAGGCATCGATCAGGGAGATTACTGTCTTCTTGCTCTCGACTCAGAGGAAAAATAACGCTTTACAAACTCAATTAGAGTTCCTGAAATTAAAGTAAAACAGTATAGCAATGGCAGTCTTGAATTTGGAAGCATGGAGTGGTAACAGGAGTGTGATCTAGCTTTGAAACAACTCATAAGCCAGAAAAGAAATAACTCACATGGGAGAGGAGGGCTGGCAGGCCTCAGCACAGCCACGCTACACCCTGGGCAGCAAATGGGGAAGCATCTCTTCCTTTGAGGTGGCAATGAGTAGATGTAGTTCTCTGTATGACTTCTCTCATTTTTGCTGTGTTAACGGCATGTCTGTAACTCATCATGGTGAGCAGAATTGGTTCTCTTTTTAAAATTGACATCACCCTTCCTTTGACTGTGAACCAAAGGGTATCTAAATGCACTCACTGTTTACAAAGAAAACCTCCAGTCTGTGGCCAGTTAAATACCCACTATAATTGGGCGGTGTTCCCACCTGCTCCTGGCCTTGGGGTGCATACAGCTGCTCCCAGCCTCAGGACACAGCACACTGGCTATCCCCAGCTTGGAGCTTGGTTGGCGTTAGGCCCAGTGTCCCTGGACACACCAGTATGAGACAAAAACTTCATCCCCCTGCAAGCAAGCAGGCCCCTGTCCAGGTCCCTGCTCTGAAGGCTGCTTAATGGAAGCAAATTAAACGTTGGCTGGAGGCAGGCCTGGGACTCAACTATCCACAGCATCCCTCTACCTTCTTTCTGGCCCAATTAATACTTAATGATTCCGTACAAAGAGATACGGCTTTAATAGGATGGACGGAGAGAGATTTCCTTCCTGCCTCATTAGGCAGCTCTCCGGAGAGATGGGAGCTGCAGGTTGAAGCTCTCTGAGGCAGCGGAGGAAATGAAATCCAAATCCTCACATCCTGTGCAGCCACCAGGCTGAGGCCGTGCCAGAGCCACAGGCCCAAGGACACGCACTGCACATCATCCACCATAACACCTGTAAGCACATTAGCACCTCTACAACACTGTGCTCCTCATTTCCAGACCGATATCAATGGAGTGTGATTTGAGATAACTACAGCAGTATTCGGATCAGAATTATTCACCTGAAGGAGCTGTTAGCTACTTATGACATTAATTCAGGCTTAATGGCTTCCTGCCCGGGGAAATCTTTGATTTTAATAACACATAGATCACATCCAAGCGTGACCTCATTCATATTTAGGAAACAGATCTTCTACATGCAGCGTTTTCCAGGGATTTGTTTTGCTTCCGTCAGTAACTGCTGCCACGGCTTAAATGAGATATCACATTTTTGTATGTGCAACAACGGCCAACAATCTTTTTGGCTCAAAAGTAAACCGCAAATGTTCTTACTGACAAATAAATGAACAGTCATTACCCACTGTGGTGCAAACTTGGTGTCTCACAGCACATTTGCATTTACTCCATTTAAATAAAGAGAGGTTTGGCCTACAGGAATAGTAGAAATATTATTTGTAGAAAATGAAGTGTATTATGAAAGCAGAAACTAGATTTCCCTTCATGAGCACGCTTCCCAAGCATTTTCCCAAGGCAGGACCCAAATGTCATTTGTACTGCTTGCAGAATTTCCTATGTAAAAATATGCATTCATTTGGTTTAATTTTGCAAGGCACTATAGGAACCCATCCGAAACCATGCCACTCACTGAAATCTTCCTTGCAGTGGGAAAATGCCACCCACACCTTGTGAGAGCATCTGCCATGCTGCAGTCAGCTCTCAAGTAGCATTCCAATCGGGAAGGGACTTAATTGCCTCCTGCAGCACTGAGCACGTGAGGGATTGGGCTCGGCTGCTGTCAGCCAGTAACGTGTCCCTCTCCTGGGGAGGTCTGCAGATTCACCAGAGGTAAGAGCAGTGCTTTCTCCTGCATCTCTGTGTGCCCTGAGCAGAGTGAGGTAGCTACGCATGCACTCACCCCGCTGAAGAAGCTCACAGCTAGGAAGGAGTTACATTTAAGTACTGCAGTGTACTGTGGGTTAAAGAACATCTTGACTCTGCATAACAAAAGGGTTAAAAAAAGTTAAGTTTGCAGCAGTGCTAATTTGTGCACAGCTGCCCAATTCTGAGTTTATTTATTTCAGACTGTTAGAATTCTGAGTGTTCCTCTGCTGAACAGAAAAGCTTTCTAATTAAGTTCTTACAAAACAGGGTGTGTTACTTACAACTAAGAATTGGTTACTTGGAGACTCTTGCTTCCCATCCATCAATTAAAATCAGAGAACTGTTTCAACAGATTGACATCATTAAAAGTTACTCTGTCTGCTGTAAACAAAGCAGCACACAAATTTCTTACAAATTTGTCCTTATGAGAAAGACTTCGGAGAGTTAATGCAGATTTTGTACTTGCAATATCCATAGGTGCATGCCTTGGGTACTTCTAACTACTCCCTTTCCCCATTCCCATCTTGGAATGGAAATGCACTGTACGCAGGTAGGTACTCCAGCACACGCTGCTGCAGCACTGGGGAATGCTGTCTGCTAGCAGAGACACACCAGCATGGAGCCAAACTCCACTGGTTTGTTGGGCTGTGCAGCAAAACAGAGCTCTGTGGGACCAAGCCTCCATTCTGCTCGCTTGCACCCTCCAAGTTTCCTGTTGAGGTCTCTTACCCTAGGAAAACACACGCCTTTGCTGGTTGTTTCTATTCCAGTTCTTTTTAAGATGAATTTTTTTTATATAAATTATCATTTTTTCAGTAATATTACAGATTCTCAGGGGTTTTCACTTTCCCCTGTTATCAGCTCTGACAGTGCTTTCCTTCCTGCAGTCATTAGCCTCCCACGACAGCCAATTAATCCTGGCCATGTTCTTTCTGTTGATCAGTTCTGATTTGAAAGAATGCTGTTGGCATCTGAATTCAAAATATGATTTCTTACCACAAAGCTGTGGTAATTTTTAATGCTTTTTGTCAATGTGAGGAGACAGCACAGACACAAAATAACCCAATCTGATCTCATTGCTCTGTGCTTACCAGAAGCAAACTGCTAGTAAAGGAAATGCCCTCAAATGTCTCCAAATATTTGAAATATTATTTAAAACTTTACTTCCGATAGATTTTGGGAGCCTTTTCATCATATCTAACCTACTGTCACCCTCCTTCTTCTATCCCCAGAAATTGTCAGTTACAACAGCATGGCACATGGTGACAGAAATCTATGAAGACTTCTTCCCCAAACAAATTCATTCCTTATTGGAATTTGTAAGCTTCTTTCCCCAAAAACTCATCCCTTATTTGAATTTGTGATTAGTGTTTCACGCCACGTCCATGCAGACATGCCTTTTCTTTTTCCGGTCTCTAAAGACTACTGACATTTTCTCAATACTCTGTTTTGCTTTGGAAAGGGAAACTTGCTATCGTTTGTGTTACCTTTGACTTCCCTATTTCATCTCTGATTAATAATTATCCCTTGGGAAAGATATTGAAGAAAATTCTTCCACTACTCTTTGGATCTCTATTAAAATTTTGTTTTAGCCTGCACACTGAAGCCAATCATGCATAACAACAGACCACCTCAGCAGTACCAGCATCCAGGTTTTTCCTCTGTCTTTGTTTTCTCTTCCAATCATAGAATGGTTTGGGTTGGAAAAGACCTTTAAGATCATCCAGTTCCAGCCCCTGCTATAGGCAGGGACACCTCCCCCTACACCAGGTTGCTCACAGCTCCATCCAGCCTGGCCTTGAATGCTTCCAGGGAGGGGGCATCCACAACCTCACTGGGCAACGTGTTCCAGTGTCTCACCACTCTCATAGTAAAGAATCTCTTCCTGATATCTAGTCCATATATACACCCTCTTCCAGTTTAAAACCATTTCCCCTACATGCCCCTATCAAATTATTTTTATTGTTAAGTTAACATATTCTGTAAAAGCTTCTTGATAGTTCATGTTGTTCTAGAATAGCATATGTAGGCTATTGTTCTGTCAATGAAACTGTCACTGGGATTTCATTGAATCTGGTGGCTCCAAAACCACTTTGAGCTAACGTAACAGTGAGAAAGTACAGATCTTGCAACATGCTTTTAATTGTTACTTGTAATCACTTAAGAAGATAGCAAACATTCTCACTGCTGTATGAGGAATAGAGATGCTGAAGCAAGCTGGTGCCATCCCTATTTTTCAGGACGCGTGGGCTTTCTGAGATTCAACAAAAAGCTGCGGGCACTAAGGCTGTGCTGGAGACCTCTGGAAAATCTCTTCCATGTGGTATTCCATGCCAGCAGATGTCTGAAAGGACAGTGAGTTATTGATGGAATAAAAGCCTGATAACAGAGGACAAACCCATAGATGTCCAGAAGAAATATGTATAATTTACTGAGGTGAAGACATGAGTAAATACACACCACTGGGTGTTTATCATCTGGGAATGACTTTGAAGACGAAAAAAAAATAAGTTCTTGAGCACACTGTGTACCTCGAGGAAACCATTTTCATCTGGTGCCCCCGCTCCCTGGCTGCGAAAGAGTAAGGAGATAAAGGAGAATGAAAAATGCGTCTTAAAACGTTAATGCAGCGAGAGTGACTGCTGCGTTCTTTTTCACATTTTATAGATGTTTTCATTAAAAATGCAACACCGTTACATAAAACTAAGCAAACAGTAAATAGGTTGCATAACTTTTGAACAACTCCGTTTCTCCCTCATTTACTGCTTTATCTGCTGCAGCGTGGTAGTACAGCATTCTGGACCAAGTTGAAAAAAAACAGCCATTATCATGAGGGGTTCACAGTGTTATAGCTCATCCTGTGCGAGCAACAGCTTTGCAGAGCCTCCGTTATCCATATATGCTCCATTATATGATATACCCCTCCATACATACTGCCCAGGCAGTCAATGTGTTGTGCTTTAAGTGGCTCAGTGCTTTTCTTCCTAAGTGACTTGAGTCTACGGGCCTGCTCATAACTGCTCTGGGAAAGCAATGAAGGAGAAAAGCCCTCTTCTGGAAGGGTTTGAAGGAAAAAAAACCACTGTTTATGCATAGTGCATCCCAGAAACAAAAAAAATAAACCCATACATCTACTGTGATGATTGTATGCTAGATTTTATGAATTTAAAAAAGGAGTTTTAATGGGGAATCTATTAGAGTGTCATTAAGCAAGCATGGCCATCAAGTAATAATGTGAGAAATGGGGATGCTGTTATACTCCACAGCATTACATGGGTTAACTCAAAAAGTAATTGATGTCAGGAAACCAATGTTACTGCTGTTTTCTGAGGTTATATTTCTCAGAAATAAATTTTGCATTGGTAGTTGCTATGATATCAAAGGAAATCAGGTTTGTGCTCTACACAGATCCATGCACATGGCCCGGGGTGTTTTGGGAGGAGAGGGGGAGCTCTGCAAAGGAGAGAATTGTCACGGGAATAAAACAGCATGGGCAGGAGAGATCGGCTGCCATGTTGTTGTGGATGGAAATTAAGGACTAATGAATTAATTTAGGACCTCTTGCTAAAACAGCTCTGCTATTTCCCTTTGAACTATCAGTTAAACATGTAACAGTTCCCTGAATCCTCCACAACAAACTCTTCCTCTCCATAACTTGCTTTCCCATGATATGCTCTGAGATTGGATTGCAGTTTTGTTTTTGTTCTGTTTTATCATGTACGTTCCTATTGTCAAGTACAATTTTTCATTTTTTTTGACTCAGACTCGTTAAGTCCTTTTGTTCCCCTAAGCTGCTTACCTTTGTACTTTCCTGTGCTGAGAAAAGGCCACTCACACGACTGGGACTGCTCTGGGTACGAATATCCATATGAAGTACTTGGTAGGCAGCAGGTCAAATGTATGGGGGAAAAACACAAGCTGAAATTTCACACACATGAAAATTACTCATTCACTCAAATATCTGTGGCAATCTTCAATTCAGAGCATCATCCTGAGAAAGAACCTTGCTTACCCATTTGTGAAAAGCCATGTTAAAGATAGATAATACAAAAAAACACATCTGTTTTTAGCAGTGTCCACTTTCAGTTTTAAGTATCTATCAAGGAGTAGAATATTTTTCTTAACTAAAGACTGAAAGAGCTCCAGAAGTGTGCCAACGGGGGACATTGCTTTAGTAAAATACTAATTAAAGGCTTCGCATGCCCATTTTAGCTATTTAATGTGTAAGCATTTTTCCAACACTGCAGTAACGTTGTAATGGATTTTCACATGTTAAGAATGTCCATCAGGAGAGGCAAAAAGCAACAGATTTCTTTGTGGAAAGAAGCTGTCACCTCTACTGGGACCAATGCCATGCTTTAGCAGCACAGCAGTTAAGATGCCCATTTTGTTTCCAAAATTTTTGCTAGTGGTTAACATTGACACAGTTGGCACCATTGAGAAATGTACTGTCTGAAGAAGTCCACAAACACGTTTAAGAATAAAGACAAGGAAGTCATGAAGTCCTTAAAGGAGCAGGAGTAGGAAAAGCTAATTTTTAATTTGCACTTTACAATAGGGAATGGAGTGGTTGAGGTTGGAGGTCACCATGCCAACAGCACAAGGGATGGGGCACAGCTTTTGCTTTCAGAGGTGTATAAGTAATGAACTCCGGTAGTTAAGATGAGCCGAGAGAGAATGCAAATGCATTTTAATTATCTCAGGAGCAGGGCAAGTTGCAAGAGAGCAAGGGAATGGCTTAAGCCACAAGGGTATAAAGACAGTAATTTTGCAGGGTAAAGACTCTCTTGAAAAGCTGAAGTACTTATCCATGCAGTTTTGTTATAGAAGACGCTGGAGAAATACCTCATTTTTAAACTCATCAGAGATAAACAAAGACAGTCAGGGAACACCTGAAGTGAAAGAGCAGAGGTCAGATCAAACCAACAAACTGAAGTGCTACACAACTCCAGCACCGAGTAACACCCAGAGACCTACAAGGAGCTAGGGAATTACAGGTGACAAGCTGTTAGGATAACCTGAACTACAAACTAAAAACAGTGCTGTCAAACTCCAGAGCTTTATAATCCAGAGCCTCTGGCCAAATCATCAATTTGGCAGACTGTCAGATCGCATTCTGTTGTGAAATAAAATATGTTCCAAAAAGTAGAGACTGCACATTGATGAAACCCTAAATAGAGTTCTCAGAAAGAAGATCTAGATGCAACTGAGCAACCTTTAAATACTCCATACACTCTACTCCTTATTGCTGTAATACACAACCTTCATCTTTAAGAGTGCAACAGAGAAAGATGGTCCGAGGTAGGCAAGACAACTCGAAGGACAGATGAACTACTTGCTTAGAGCTCATAGCAGCTCCGAAGAGACACATTCAGAATGTATGTACAGCACATGGGGTGGGGGACAGGCAGGGACCTCCCCTTGATAGCTGCGCTGGTCGCATCTCTTCAACAGAGACCAGGAATGTTTTGAAAGAAAGAATGGCATACGGAAGCTGTTCTACTTTCAAAGCTGCCCAAAACACATGTAAAACAACGAGCACATTTTTAACCATTTTTCGCTAATAATTAAAGTGCCACACTTCAAATTGTTCAGATAATACAAATGAAATCTAAGAAAGACTGATTGCCAACCAGTTCAGGAGCTTTCTGGTGATGGACTTCATGCCCCTCTATTTGGGAACTCAGTATTTACTTATCTGAGCCATAAGGATGCATGCCAGAAACAAAAGGGTTTGAGATTGGCATATCGGAAAAGCAGAGGATTTTAGCACTGAGTTTGCTAATTTAAGATCTCCTCAATAATCTTTTCAGAGACAAACAATGGATGAGGTAGGACAGACCCATGACTGCAGATGTTACATAGAATTGAGAAGCATGTTGTTCTGATGACGTAGAAGAAGCGTTACTGACAGGATACTCAAGACATACAAAGTGAAAATAGCTCACCCATGGTCAGGAAAATCAACTGAAGAGAATTAAAGCAGGTCAACCTCTTCAGCAATAATGAAGTATCAGTGTTGCAGATAAAATGTTTTCAGAGGTCTCTGGCATATAATGCACTCCTAACTGTACCACACATCCAAATCACCATCAATACTAACGCCCTGAGTTGCAACTTCAGTTTGAATCCCATGGAATAAAAGGCTTTTTTGTTAAGATCCTACTCAGGCATCATTATGTCATCACTTCTGAGCCCAGCTGAGTGCTCCCTTCTGTAAGAGTCCAGAAGAGAATCACTCGGTATTTGCAAAAATCAATGGGTGGGCAGTGCAGCTGAGGAGGGCTGTGCTCAGACTGCAGCTTTCCTTCTGCTTAAGTCTTCCCCAGGCTGAACCCAGCTGGAGGTGAGGCTCTTGTTTTCAAAGCCTTTATTTAGAAAATGAAACATGGAAAAGACAACCAAAACAAGTACTACCAGCAATGACAAACCGCTGTATTTAAGATCTGTGAAATGGTTATCGCTGATCGTTCTGGCTGCTGCCTGCTTGTTGTGCCTTGCTGGAAAACAAGGATGCTAACAAATTGTTCCCTTTATGCATATGGAGTGCTTCTTGCTTGTTTGTTCAGCCTGTTGTGAACATCTGAAGCACTTCTGCTCCAGCACATCCCAGCATCACCACTGCAGTGCTGCCGTTATGGCTGAGGAGGTATTTAATTCTGATTTTATGTCTCTGGGAGCTTAACATTGCCTGAACAAATCACACTTCAACCACACATTTCTGAGGCTGTGCTGCACCCAGAGATCAGCTCCCTGCTGCTTCTGCCCAAACTTGCATACTGCTGCGGTGGCAAAGAGATTTTTATCACATATATTTTGACAGTATTTATGGAAACACTTTTGCATCTTTTTTAATCATTGGAATGTAAGATATGATGCTCTAATTCTCCATTACTGCTTGTGTATGTAAAAACACACCTGACTGAAGCACAGGAGTCTGCAGAGGCTGGTGGCTGCTGCTCTGCAGCAGGCATGCACAGCAGTTCATCCCAGAGCTTTGCATTTGCACTAATTGCTGTTGGTATGATGCTCCTCCTTAACACTTCTTCCCCCCAGCAAAAGCAGCAAGCTGAGAAAAGACAAACCGAAAAGCAGGGGCTGTGCAGAGACCTGCAGGATCCAGATGCAAAGCCTGCCATTCCCTGGGAGGTCGCATACAGATGCAAGGCCCCAGGAGCAGGGGGAGCGGGACCACAGGGAAAGCTTCAGGGCACACAGGGAGAAAAGCTCCAGCAAAACGCATTTCAGACCACAGTGATTGTCTGCCAGAGAAGCCTGGGAATATTAGTCCCCGTGGGTACAGTTAGCCTTTGTGAGTGCTCTCCTTCAGAAATTTTTCCTTTTCTGTAAAACTGAGGCAATAGCATTTCCTTACCCCATGGATGCAAGGATAAAAACAGAAGGTCATTTTACAGCAGTACATAAGTATAGTCTCTTCAGACATTGCCTGCTCCTACCGCTCCCCAGCAGGTCCATGGCCAGATAGCATGTTAAAGGTGTAAGAAGGATGGAATTATTGAGGCTGAGAAAGACCTGTAGGATCCTGAGCCCAACCTCACCCCACCATGCCCACTGACCATGCCCACTGGACAGAGCATAGATCAGTCTCCCAGACACATCCCCTGCATTCACTTCTGGCTCTGCCTACAGCTGTGCTTGGATTCCACATCAGGAAGGACCAGTGGAAGCTGCATTAAAAGAATGAAAGAGCCATTGATATATCAGAGACCTGTTGCTTTTGAATTAAAATAGTTCTGTGTATGGAAACTTCTCAGCCAAACTATGTGCATGGACTGTAGAGAACATCAACAGGCTGGTAGCATAGAATGGGAGAATGCAAAGCATCCTTTACTGCAGCACGCTTTGCTTACATGACAATGGAGGGTAGGACAACTTGCCAAACTGTAATTGGCTCTGATAGTGCCTTGCTGAATCATCCATCACTTCAAAGGATGACAGAATTTTCTTGCAAAATGAATATATTACATCCCCCATGTGTTTAACTAGATGCAAATGAGGCGGAGTAGGCAGCAAAATGCAAACACTTCTTGGTCTGTTCAGGGGCTCCCGGCTCTGACTTGGGTGGTGTGTTCCTGGATATCAAAGCAGAACTAGACTGAGTCTCCAAATTGTACATACCTGAAATACCTAATGGAAATAGAATAGAATAACAAAGAGGCAGATGTAATCACTTGAAATCTGCACCTGGCATGGACTGTGTGTACTCCTCACAAGTTCAGCTGTAGAAATAGCAAGGAGGGGAGGTAGGAGTCAATAGAAGTTACTGCATTTAGTTATTCTTTGTTAAATGTGAACAAAGGTGTTGGAAATAAAACTATTAAATAGAGCTTGCCAGAAAATCCAAGCAAAGCAATGTTATAACATCACTGCAGTGCTAATTGCTCCAGGGAAACCCCAAAGACAACCAGAGCGCTCAGCCTGCAATCAGAACTGGAGATGTATCTCTGTGCAGAAGCCCATGAAGTCACACCTTGCTCAGCTGGGTAGACCCAAGTCACATGAGCAGAAGCAAAGTAAAGGTGTAAGGCCTCATCCATATCCAATACACACATATATGCACATACACTCACACCCATGCATATTATATGTGTATAAAGCAATAATTTGGTATAAAATATTAACCCAAAATGAAGGTAAGTGCAGAAAAAAATACATATCCCAGAAATTCTCACTGCATTCATGAAAGTCTTCAGCGTTCTATTAAAAGTACTAACTCCTGACCATAATAAAGCTTTAAAATGGGAGATGTTTTTACCAGCTTTCTTTGAAAAGCCTTGGTTGCTCTTATTACATCCCTAGTATTGCAAGTTGCATGCATGACACCTGATACAAATCAGATCACTGGAAATTACTCCCCGAATTTCCCTTTCCATGGGTTCACAGGGACCTACAGTGATGGTAGCACAGACCTTCATCTGCTCCTAGTTGTGTTGCTCCATGCACAGCCCCATTTCCCCCAGAGTACCCACAGCTACCTTCTATCTTCATCACACAAGACAGCAAGGGAGTAAACATTTCATAAAGACAAGAGACAAACTGAGCCACAGGTAACAAGGGTAGCAAGGCAGAGAAAATAAAAGAGAAAGAAAAGGCAGATGTGCCCTCCAGAGGGGAAGGGAGAACTGACCAGGGAGAAAGGAGGCAAAGGCAGGCACAGGAAAGCCTGGGCTCCCAAACAGAAGCCCTATCAGCTGCAGACAGAAAGGCTGTCTGTGGGAAAGAGGCTCAGACACAAACATATCACAGCAGAGGTGAGAGAAATCCCTAAACACCTAACCCAGATTAGAACCTGCCTTTCTTCCCCATCCCCTCCGCTTTCTGAACTTCAGTGATGGACTTGATGAAAATCATTTTGCTCTGCCTTGGCAATGGATACAAGCATAAAAGCAGAAGGTTTGGAGAAGTTACAATGCAAATAATCTTTTGCAGCAGCAGCAGCTTAGAGAAATCCATTAGCTAAATATTCCTACTGCTTCTGTCTTATGAACCACAAGGCACGCTCTTACTAAAGGACCTATAAATTACTACATGAAATGCAATTAGAGAATGTAGTGTTTATGGTACTGATTTGTGATAAGCAAAACGGAGCCATCCATCCTTCCAAGACAACCCGAACAATAATGGTAAGAGTCTAACAGCTTTCCACAACCACATATTTCTCAGAGGAGAGAATGATGTTTGAGAGCCTCTTCTACAAGACCAACAGAATCACTTAAGTCACCTAAACACCTTATCTAGGAAAGCAGAAGACTCCCCATACCCCATCACTTCTTGCTTAAGTCAAAGGAATTCTCTATCATACACCCAAGGCATACAGCTTTAGAGTTGTCCCTTCCCACCAACCCACAGCCAGGTTGAACTTGAAAATGGCTGAGATGTCCCACTGACATCTTGGTGTAACACACTCCTGGTTCATTTCCACAGCAGCCAGAGGTGAGAAGACCCAGCCTGACACAATTCTCACTGCCTTACACTGAACATGCCCGCAACACAATGGAATGTACAGCAATAACAGCAGAGAAGCAAGCTCCTAGGCCACAGCAAACGATGGTTTGTTCAAATGCAACAACCACAAAAACAAGGGAAAAAAAAAAAAAAGCTGCTTACCTTCAGAAAGCTTCATTTCTGCAGGGAGCTCCAGCAAGACACTTGCCTCCACTGCCAGCCCTTAAATGAGATCTGGGAAGGGGTGGATCCTGGCTCCACCCCTTCCTTCACTGGGGAGCATTGCATGCACCTGAGCTCCCCTGGGTTGGCCCTGCCTTCCCACCAGGTGTTCCATCACTGCTTCAAGCTGTGACTTAGCATTTCTGTAACAGTGCCCTATTGGAGATCCTTGGAAGCAGTTGAACTGGAGGCAACTGGAACCCAGACCCCTGAGCTAAAACCTGCCAGCTCTGCCCAGCCTCACCAAGTCAGCCAAGTCCTCCCCAGCTCCTGTCCTCAGTTCCCTCAAGAGTGTATACAAGGGAAGTTTTTACCTAAAAGAGGGAAGATTTAGGTCAGATGTTAAGAATAAGCCCTTTACCCAGAGGAAGTGAGGCCCTGGCACTGCCCCAAGCTGCAGGTGCCCATCCCTGGAGGTACCCAAGACATGGACGGGGCCCCGGGCAGCCTGAGCCGTGGGGCAGCCAGCCCACAGCAGGGGTGGGGCTGGAGGCAGAGGTCCCTTCCAACCCAACCATTCCGTGGTTTAGTGATCGTCAGTGTTCCTTCCAACCCAACCATTCCGTGGTTCAATGATCTTCAATGTTCCTTCCACCCCAACCATTCCATGGCTCTGTGATTCCATGAGGTGTCCCCAGAGCTGGGTCAGGCTGGCAGGATCTCCCTGGGTGAGCAGCAGGCACCTCCCAGGCACACATCCACAGTGAGCCATTTTGGAGCAAAAAGTTGGATTCACACAAGCTAGTAAAATAAGTTTTGTTTGTATCAAGTTCCATTAATCTGGAGGCAAAACCAGCTGTCATGACCTTTAAAGTTCTGTCTTTCTTGGCAGGCTAATCTTTACCACATCCTTTTCTTCCTTTTTATTATTATTATTCTTTTTAATGGAACCTTTTAAAAAAGTGTAGGGAGAGAGACACTTGGAGTTGCGTGTGCTGGTGGGATACAAAAATGGGAACATATATTACGTGTCATGGCAATGACTTCTCATTTACTGATCTCCGTAAGGCTGAATGTTTGTTTTGATAATTGGCCTTTGCACAAGAAAGGCATTAAGTCAGCAACGGTGAATTATTTATGAGACCTACTTTCATGTGATTAATCTCCGAGGCTCTAAAAAGAAAACCTCTGAGGCACGGTGCTGCTTTTCACTAATTGGTGCTGCTTTTCACTAATTGGTGCTGCTTTTCACTAATTGGTGAGGCGGCATGAGAGTCACAGACCGGCCTTTCCCTTCACAGTGTGCCCACCCCAGCGCTGGGTTGGGGTCAGATGGCACGGTGCTCCTCCAGGAGCCAGAGGAAGGCTCTTAGCTGATGGGGAACTCCTCACCATAGCCATGACAATGCAACTGAGACTAGAAAATTGCCTTACCTGCACGCTCACACCGTGCACTGATGTAAGGAGGAAACCCCACATCCTGACTGGCAATGCATCCCATAGTCCTTCCAAGAAGATTGCTGCCGTGCCCCATTCTCAGGACAACTTTGGGCTGCCATGGCCAGCGCTCAATGAACTCTGCTCGTTACACGGGTTCTGCACAAAGGGAGCTTGGGATCGCGCTCAGCTCTGGGTACTAGCAACCCTGAGAGGGTGGTGAAGAATATAAAACAAAGATGAACATTTTGCTGGAATTAGGAACTGCCAGGAAGCAGCAAAACCCAGAATGTGCCAGGTAACCTTCCCTGGTAGCGTTGTGCAAGGAGCTGCCATCTAAGATCAAGAGCTGCCGCTCGAAGGACTGCTCATTGCTCCAAAATGCTAATTAAAAATGAAAAACGATTTAAGGCACAGCATCATTAAGCAACGAAGCTTTCCATAAGCAAGCTGGAAGGGCTCCGGCTGCTGCCGCTGTGCCATGTTTGTTTGAAAAATGATAGCGAGTGGCAGGACCGCTTTAAATCCAACCTTTTAACTGACTCTTAATAAAAATACATTTTTAATGATAATTAAGAAGATGAAATAACTCAGACTACTCATTTTCTGGCTCCAAACGCTTGTTCAGAGGACTGCAATTACTCACATAATTAAAGTTTAGGTGATGGTCTCTCATGTGCGTCTTTCCTTGTATACAAATGTACAATTAAAAGCACGTGCTCATTGTCCGATTGTCAGTATCCACATCAGTCACTTGTCCCCACTTTCTGCTCAACTAGGCAGGGTGAGCACAGAGTGGATGAGCTTGGGTCTGGGAGAGCAAAGCACTGACACCCTCTGAGCTGAGCACATGGGAAACCTCTTTTGCCCTTTGTAAGGCGCACCTGTTAGCTTCCCTATAGAGTCAGTAAATATGTTTTTATTATTATTATCATATTGTTATCATAGAATAGAAGCTGCAGAAGCCCTCTCGGATCCCCACACCCAACCCCACCCACCCCACCATGCCCACTGCCCACATCCCTCAGTGCCACATCCCCACGGCTCTGGGACACCCCCAGGGACAGTGACCCCCCCACTCCCTAGAGTGGAACTTACTTAAATGCAATCTCAAAGGATTTTTTTTTTCCAATTAGATCCTCTGGTGCTCTTCCCAGCTTCTTTGGGAAGTTATAGGAAGGTGTGAAAAGTGCATTTATTTTACTGTGGCACATCTTGCTGGCGGGGGCTGGGGGTGTTCCCAGCACTGCTGCGTGCAGAGCAGTGCCCTGTGCTGGGTGCTGATCTGGTCACCCCACGGCACAGCCTGAAAGCAATGCACAAGTTAAATTTTAAACGCATTGCTTCAATTTTTCAGTGTCTATGATTTAATTTTTAAAGTTCCTCGAGCGCATAAGTGCTTGCAAACCCTGAGCTCGTAGAGTCCCTATGTTAATAGTTAATGTCCATAGCTGCATGGCTGATGCTTCTTTTGGTCTCCTTCCTCCTTCCTGTGCCTCCCCCCAAGCCAGGAGACCCCTGTGCCCTGAGACCTCTGTCATCCGACGCAGCTTCACGCACACCCATCCCTAAGGATCTTTCTCTGCTGCATGAGATGCATTTGCTTTTCAAAATCCAAACTCAGCTTAGTGGAACCACTGCTCGTCTACAGCTAAGCAAGTCAGGGTGGCATTTCAGGGGAAAAAATGAAAAGCCAATAAATTGTCTCCTGTTTGCTGCCTGCCCCTGCGCAAGCTGCCGAGCCCCAGTCCCCAAAGGGAGCAGTGGAGCCGGGAGCTGGCAGCAGCACATCCTGCAGCACAGGACCCAGAATAATCCTCTCAGCTGAATTAAGAGCTGAGAGTTAACTCCGGCGCTGCACCGCGCCAGTACGGCCCTGCCTTTTTGTACCTGTTCCTCTCACTGCTTTGCACAGCAGCCGCAAAGCCTGCCCAGCTCCGATGCTGTGGTTTCTGCTCCTCCGTCACCGACATCTCCCGGCCAGCAGAGTTCGGGCTGTGCTATTCACAGCGAGAGGCTGCAGCCCTGTGAGCGGCCGGGGCTCATCCTGCCTTGCTCTGGGATTGCCCTGCTCAGCCAGAGGCTGGCTGCACGCACCGGCCGGCATCTCCCATCTCACTTCTGCCTTGGCATCCTGCTGTTTCCCTCTCCTGGCGAGCTGAAATAATGCCGACAAACCAACGGAAAGCTTCACAGCACACCTAGAGCATGGAAAACATTTCAGTGAGAAGGCCCCAGGAGACATGGGGCTCTTTTCCCCACATCCCGCTGCCCTGAGCCCCATGCTGCTCCCCCAGCTCGCCCGGAGCAGGGCAGCCCCCAGCCCAAGGGGAGCAGGGCCGGGCATGGGAAGGAGCAGAGCTCAGACATCACCATCAGAAACATGGGCATTCCCACAGCACGGGCAGGCTGAGCACGAACAGCTGGGGTCTCCATGCCCTGCAACTAGGGGAGATCCCCCTCTGACTGCAGCCTGATGCCACCCAGCACTGCCGGGGATGAAAGCAGCCCTGGTTTGCCACTGCCCTCAGCACGCAGCCACCAGAAGGACGTTGTGCAGACCCACCAAAAGCGGAGCTGCACGGCTGGCTGTTGGCCAAGCGCTGCTCAACACCACCGCATTCCTGATTCGGGATGTTCCAGATGTACCCAGCCCACAGCGAAAGGCTCTTTGTCCTCTAATGCTTTAATTACAGTTATCCTTTAATTCCATTTGCTGCATGGTGGTGCTGCCATTCAAGAGCTTTGCAATAGAGCCATTTTACAACAAAGCAGGCTCCGCGATGAATAACCTGTTAGGCAAGAGGAGCCAGTGCAAAAGTGGATTTCCTATGCCCTTCCTTTCAGGGTGGGTATGAGGAACAATTCCTTCTCCACAGAGCAGTCAGGCACTGGCACAGCTGCCCAGGGAGGGGGGGGGTCACCGTCCCTGGGGGTGTCCCAGAGCTGTGGGGATGTGGCACTGAGGGCCATGGGCAGTGGGCATGGTGGGGTGGGGTTGGGCCTGGGGATCTGATTCAGGCTCCTCCAGCCTGAATGATTCCACGACTGAATGTGCATTTGTCAGACTTGCTTGTCTTTCTTTTAATTAAGGAAAACAAAAAGAGGAAAAAAAAGCATCAAAATAGCACAACAGAGGCAGCAAAACAAATCTGTCTCAGCACAGCCTTTCCCCCACTAGCTTTCTAGTATTCTACCTTAACATCTTTTTGTTTTCTTCAAGATTTCTCCAGGACCCACCATGTACAGTAATGAAAGCTTTGTGATTTATTTTTAAATCTATCAGGCAACCAGACCACTTAAACATCCTGACTTCAAATCAATACGTGACTGATAATTAGATATCAAACCTAATTCAGTCCGAAAGACTTGGAGGTCAAGCATCAGGTACTATTTAATTAAGTAAATATAAACCATATTGATTGCGTTTTTGTCTTACTCTGTTGATGATGCTGCATTTTTATGGCGTATTTGTAGACTGCTATGAGAGGAGCAGCCCAGAATCTGCCAGGCCATCCCTCTGCTGCCACCCCAGCTTCCACACAGCAGAAGGAAGAGCATTACATGGCAACTGGCTCCAGAGAGATTGATTATTTTCTTTTCTTTTTACATTTGGACAGGCAAAGAAGCGTTTTTATGGCCCCGTAAGCCTAATGGAGTGGTGCAAAGTGCTTTCCAAGAATGCTGTTTAAAAATTCTATTTTTAACCAGAGAGCAACAACTCAGCTCCTGCAGCTCTCCCAGGGCACTCAGGGGCTGCTCCCGAATGTGGTGCTGGGTGTTCTGTGTGGCTCCCACCAGGAGAATGTTAGGTGCACAGCACTGCCCACAAAGATGCCATTCCAAAAGTAAAGTGCTGCTCCCACCTGCCAGAGGATGCTCAGTGCCAACCCACCAACAGAGCCAGCAAAACTCTCACTGACTGTTTTCCTCCTAAACTCTGTGGTAGGATAAAGCACAGACTTCTCCCCATCCCTTTCCCATTTTTTTCCCATCCCTTTCTCATTTTTCCCACTCTTTTCCCAATTTTTCCCATCCTTCACTCATTTTCCCATCCTCTTCCCATTTTTCCCATCTCTTTCCCCATTTTTCCCATCTCTTTCCCCATTTTTCCCATCCTTTCCCATTTCTCCCATCCTTTTCCCATTTCTCCCACCCTTTTCCCATTTTTCCCCATCCATTTCCCATTTTCCCCATCCCTTCCCCATTTTCCCCATCCTTTTCCCATTTTCCCCATCCATTTCCCATTTT